>NW_004797271.1:1053156-1090655 GCF_000002075.1 Aplysia californica | reverse complement strand
GAAAGCGACGGAATATTTTCTTGTCTAAAATTTCCTCCTTTCACATCCTTTCCTGCTCTCTAACAATGTTCTGTCGTCTGCTTTCATCGTCACTTTCTGCCCCCCACCTCACCCCCTTTACCCCCACCTCTTGGCCCCTCACTCTTTCTGCAGCGTTTCTGCTGCTACTCCTTGGCTCCTTCTTACTGCTGTCTTTCACCCACACCCCTGATCTTATGGTAGGAAAGATCTACACCTAGCCCTCTACTCTGACAAAGGTGATAAATCTCGGAGGTCCCGTGTGCAAATTGCGCAAGTTAAAGATTCCTTGGTGGTCCAAAATCGATAAGAGTAGGCTACGGCCGCCACCCAGGCAAAATTCAAAATTTCCTACCAACTGAAAAGGTTTAATGTGTCCCGTACGCTCATATGACCTCATGCAGTTGCGAGCAGTGTAAAACACTTACCCCCGCAAACATTTTTTTTACAAAATATCTGTTTAAAGAAGCAGTCGGCCTCTATCAAATCAGTTTAAAGTAACAGTCAGTTTCTATCATACCCGTTTAAAGAAGAATTAAGCCTCTATCATACCCGTTTAAAGAAGAATTAAGCCTCTATCATACCCGTTTAAAGAAGAATTAAGCCTCTATCATACCCGTTTAAAGAAGAATTAAGCCTCTATCATATCAGTTTAAAGTAACAGTCAGTTTCTATCATACCCGTTTAAAGAAGAATTAAGCCTCTATCATATCAGTTTAAAGTAACAGTCAGTTTCTATCATACCCGTTTAAAGAAGAATTAAGCCTCTATCATATCAGTTTAAAGTAACAGTCAGTTTCTATCATACCCGTTTAAAGAAGAATTAAGCCTCTATCATATCAGTTTAAAGTAACAGTCAGTTTCTATCATACCCGTTTAAAGAAGAATTAAGCCTCTATCATATCAGTTTAAAGTAACAGTCAGTTTCTATCATACCCGTTTAAAGAAGAATTAAGCCTCTATCATATCAGTTTAAAGTAACAGTCAGTTTCTATCATACCCGTTTAAAGAAGAATTAAGCCTCTATCATATCAGTTTAAAGTAACAGTCAGTTTCTATCATACCCGTTTAAAGAAGAATTAAACCTCTATCATATCAGTTTAAAAAAGCAGCCAGCCTTTATCTCACATATGTTCAGAGAACATCCACCTCCATTATACCCCGTTTAAAAGTATTCAGCCTCTGTCGTACCTGTTCAGAGTAGCAGTCGGCAGGCAGAGGGGGGTAGTCACACTGTTCTATCTTCTTGCACAGCGAGAAAAGGTTCATCTTGTCTCCATAGAACGGGGACTGCAGGGCCGCCATCTGTACAAGGGCGCAAGTGAGCAGAACAGAACACATTACTTTACAGTACACACAACAGAACACATTACTAGTTTTAGTAAAAGTTTTACGCACTTGCTTTTGTTATAGTAAGTGTTTTACGGCACTTGCAGACTTGCAACACAATAAGGTCGTATAGGTGCCGAAGATTAGAGGTGTTACACGAGAGTAACAAACACAAAAAAGAAGGAGGGGAGACAGAGATGATAGATTTTTTATAGTTAAGAAGAAGCAAACCACACCTGAACACCCGCCAACCACCCACTTACTGTGCAGTACACATAGAATAGAAACATTATATTGTAAACAAAATAACTAGTCAGTTGACAGAACAATTCAGAATTTTCCATCAACCAAATCTTTCTAATTGATAGTCAAATAATAAATGTTCTACATCCCAACCGACACAATGGATACTATTTCTGAGAATAGATCCCAGGAGACAGTTTGAGAATCAGACACACAATTTAAAAAAACAACATGCTGAAAACTAACTCACAAGATCTTCAATCTTTACAAACCAATGACAGTGGACATAAAATATTTACAAACAGCGACCCACTGACCTCGTAGAGCAGACAGCCCAGAGACCAAATGTCTGACTTGAAGTTGTAGGCCTTCTCGTTGATGCGCTCCGGCGACATGTAGTAGGGCGTGCCAACTGAAAAGACAAGAGGCCATCAGGTGTAACTTTGTGTGTTTGTTTGAGTTTTGAGTTTTAGTAAGAGTTTTACGGCACTTGCAACACAATAAGGTCATACAAGTGCCGCAGAATAGATGTGTTACAAGAGAGTAACAAACACAAAAAAGAAGGAGGGGAGATAAAGCTAATACATGTTTGTCAGGAAAGAAGGAGCAAACCACACAGGCACCTGCCAACCACCCACTTATTAGAGTATAGAGAAGCACATCCACACTGTAAACGTCATTTAGTGATGGGGAAAATTAAAGGCTGACAGACAGAAACAACAGAGGGAAAGAAAAGAAGAACCTGCTAGTGACACCCTCTTACTACCCATAGCCATTTAGTGCAATGGAAAAAGTATGAAAGATAGACACAAATAGCAAAGTAAAAGAAAAAAAGTTGGACCTATAAGCAGTAGACAGATCGAAACAACAGTGAAAGAAAAGAAGTAGGACCCACCAGTAGCAGACAAAAAAACAGAGGGAAAGGAAAGAGGTAGGATCTACCAGACCCGGCAGTAGACAGATAGAAACAACAGAGGGAAAGAAAATAAATATTGGACATTTTGACTGTTTATTTGTGCAAGCCGTTGCCAGCAGCTCACTGTCGGAACTGCTGTGCCGGGGATCCGCTATCAGCAGCTCGGGCACATTCCTTTATGATGACTCCGACGTTGTTAGTTTTCGGAAATTGCAAAAAACAAGTCTCTTTTACTTGTAGGTCTAGTTCTTTCATTAGATGAAGAACTACTGAAATAGGTTCATTTGTTTAGATGTGATTACCAATTTAGTGATATATATGTTATTTTTAGATTTCACACCAAAAGAGGCCTCCAGCATAGTGGAGAAACCCCCTCTAGAGATAAAAAGTTAAGCCGAGTAAGTTAGTTTTTTAGTAAGTGTTTTACAGCACTTGCAACACAATAAGGTCAAAAGTGCCGAAGATTAGAGGTGTTACAAAAGAGTAACAAACACATAAAAGAAGGAGGAGAGATAAGGATGATAGATATTTGATATGAAAGAAAAAGCAAACCACACCAGAGCACCCGACAACCACCCATCAAGTATGTTATACCGAGGTTTTGGTATAGATGCAAAGAGAGACAGCCAGGTTAGCTCCGAGCTTGGTTATAAATAGATACCTACTGAAACGGCTGCTCTGATCAAGGAGATGAGCTATAAATAGATCCCCTGAGAGACTGTTGCAGTGGTAAAGGAGTTGAACTATAAATAGATACACAGGGAGAAGGTGGTGGTGGTCTCGCAGCTACACTATAAATAGGTCCCCTGAGAGACTGCTGCAGTGGTAAAGGAGCTGAACTATAAATAGATACACAGAGAGAAGGTGGCAATGGTCTCGGAGCTACACTATAAATAGTTACCTAGAGAGACAGCGGCTGTTGTCTTGGAGCTGAAGAAACGTCCAAGTCCCAGGTCTCCCAGCTTGACCACACCCTGAGCCGTGATGAACACGTTGGCTGGCTTGATATCTGGAGGAGGGGGATTGAGAGACATGAGAGTCAGTGATGAACACATTGGCTGGTTTGATATCGGGGGGGGGGGGGGAGATAAGACACAGACAGTTAAATATCTACTGAGATAAACACAGATAGTTAAATATCTTCTGGGAAAAACACAGACAGTTAGATATCTATTATATCTGACAGACAATTAGATATCTACTGAGACAGACAGTTGGATATCTACTGGGGATAGACACAGACAGGGTAAGGGATGGACATATTTGCTGGTTTCATGTCTATAAGAGGGGAGACACACTGACTGGACCAATAGTCAATCAAAATATATCTAAAATTCCAGCTATGCTTAATGAAGTTCGTACAAAAAACAACAACATAGGTACACCTGTGTCAAAACTAAACTACACTAAACACAGCTTGCTAAGAAAAACATTTTTTTAAAAACCAACAACATAGGTACACCTGTGTCAAAACTTAACTATACTAAACACAGCTTGCCAAGAATAACATTTTTTTAAAATGTGAGTACGACTGTGTCTAAAACTAAGTACCCAATATGAAGCTTACTAAGTCACTAAGAAAATCAGTTTTGAAAGACATGTGTATGACTGTGTCTAAATTTCGCTACAATAAACAAAGATACGAAGAAAACTTTTTAAAAAACATTTGTACAACCGTTTCTAAATTTTAGCCACATTAAACAATATTCTTTGAGAGAAAAATGTTTTAACATTTGTACGCTATCCCTACCAAATATTAATCATGCTTATCAACACTCTTTGAGAAGAAAAAAAATATCCCCAACCCCCCCCCCAAAAAAAACCACCCAAAAAACCCGTGGGAGTGTACCTCTGTGCATGATCCTCTTGGAGTGCATGTGGTCCAGGGCCGAGCAGATCTGTACAAAATACTTCCAGATGGTTTTCTCTGGGATGAGCCGGCACTGACGCTTGAAGTGCTGCACACAACACAACAAGAAACAACACACTGTAAGTCACTTACGCTTTCATCCACACAGGTTCAAATATTTGTGAGACATGCTGACAAAACAAGTTATTTCTCGCAATCTACACAAGGAGACATTGGCCAAAAATTGACACTAGGGTCAAATTTGTAGAATTTCTATTGATGACATATTCTTGAATTATAACATGCCTTTTATTATTTCACACTTATAAAAGGTAAAAAGTTTACCTATAAGTGTGATGTATCTATTTCCATAGGGCTTGAATCCGAGAAGTAATTCATGTTGTCAGCATGCTTCACATTCAGAAAGCAGGCTGCTTCCACCTTGACAGTCAGTGCTTGTCCAGTACTTAGCTACAATAAACGAAGTTTACCAAGCAAACTGTTCGTTTGTTTTTTTTAATCTTTATGACCATTTCTAAATTTTGACCACACTAAATAATATTCTTTAAAGGAAAGGTAAAAAAGTATTTGTACTGCCATCCCTACCAGTGGAATACAACGTCCTAGCAAGGGGCCTTGATGTCAAGGAGTGCTGTGTAGGATCGGTTTCATTTTGGCTAAAGTCTGAGTTAGGCCAAAAAGGTAGCACCTTGACAATATTACTTAACCATCGTCCTGCGGGAGCTGGGTATATGTCGCCTGATAAGCCTATTTCGGCACCTCGCCTACGTTCGGGTCCCGAATCAGTGTAGCCCCTGGCTCAGCGCACGTGCAGCACGCATCATCTTACGTGTCATTCGGGTCCCCATTCACGCAGGTCAAGTGTGTGTGCGTCAGTCTGCTTGAGTTTGTGTGCATT
This sequence comes from Aplysia californica, assembly GCF_000002075.1. Taxonomy (NCBI): domain Eukaryota; kingdom Metazoa; phylum Mollusca; class Gastropoda; order Aplysiida; family Aplysiidae; genus Aplysia; species Aplysia californica. Next base: position 1,085,381 of record NW_004797271.1, on the reverse strand, counting down.
TATGGCCTTCTTCTAGAACCGCCTGCGTTGGTTCGTAATCGAGGCATACGTCGCATTCAAAACATGCCAAGTTGGTAGCTCTAGATGTTCGCCCAATGAAATTATAGAAGAAATTGACCCACTTAGCCATGAGGAGCTTGAAAGGATAGTCAGGAAACAAGACTTCCATTTTTCTATACAAAATCTTTAAAATGAGCTTGATTTTGTATGAAATGATACTACCTGATAAAAAATAAGCTTGTTTTATAGTTTTGAATACCATTGTGCAGGTACAAAGAACAATTTGAGTGTAAAACATTAGGAAATTGACCTATATTATCCCCTTTCGAACCTCAGGTCATTCATAACAACAAGAACGTCCAGAAAGGTTATTTGAATGGGTGTAACTACTCGTAATGTCTCATCAGCTTGTGAGAGGGGGTTATTCATGTGTTTGTAACACTTTATAAATAGAAAGCTATGAAAGATAGAGCGTTATTTTCATCATCGGTTAACACATTCCCGCAGTATTCATGGCGAAAACACATGTTTCCCGGCATGCACGCTGTACACCAACAGTACACACTGAGTGACCCCGGCGGCCTGCCCGGCACGTCCGACGTAATCGGTTGCTGATAAGATTCACATCTCGGCACAGACTCAGGGCAGGAGTTAATGAAATTTTTTCTCTCCATTCAACTCATACCTTTTATGCACAACAGCCGAAACCCTAATTGTTCCACCACAGATGCAAGTTGGAAACAGGTGTCCTTGGAAAGACGTTAGGAGTATTACTAAAGACTTCCCTGAGGTTGGAAACGCGATCTACTTCGACATAACTCTCAATATTTTAGTTATTTGAACTAACTTTCAGTTATTTGAACTAACAAGTACAGACCTGACAAACCCTACATAACCAAAAATGAGGAATCCTCCTCAAAATCCTCCCTAAAAATGGGAGTTTGGGAAAAAATCAGAGTAGCAAATAAACATGAATGGTTAATACACACAAAAAAGAAACGTAAGTAAACATTTTCACATCATTAACAATAAGTCACACAAATATAGCAAATAAACTAGTGTATCTCCATGTCATTGATGATAAGCTGAGAAAGACTGATGGAAATAGAATTCAAGAAAAAAAAATGGATACAATGCAAGTCCAATCAGGGTTCTTCAATGTGCAAAAATAAAAAATAAACCTCCAATTTTATCAGAGTACTTGGCAGGTCTGCTAGTACTAAAGTAGGTACAAAGACAGGAACCTCAGTCTCACTCTCAGGTACCATCTCAAAATGTCAACTAAACAGTTCTCATTAGGGAATTGTAAAGTTATACGCCCTTTTCAACGCTGCAAAATTATTTAAAAGGGAGGACCTCTGAGTTTAACATCCATCTCCATTACCGCCAAAGTGGAGACAGAAAATATACTGTAAGAATATACATACAGAATAACATCGTAAGCAACCAGATAGAAAAAAATACAGTAAATATACACATACAGAATAACATCGTAAACATGCAGACAGAAAAGAAAACAATACAAAAATACACAAACTGAAAAAACACTTTGATCTAATTAAGTCAAAAGATGAAGCCTGTCACGTTCGTCTAATTAAGCTGAAAGATGTTTCCCTTCATTTTAGTCAAAATTTGCCAAAAGATGGAAGCCCATCACTTTGGTCTAGGTATGCCAACAAAAGATGTAGCTCCTCGTTTTCGTATAGAAATGCCAGATGACGTGACCCATCGCTGTGGGTGGTCTAGCTAAGCCAAAAGACTTTGACTGCCACCTATGAGCTACGGCAGCAACACACAAAGCAGTCCCCCCCCCTCTCCCCAATCCCCTGCCCCCACACACCTTCCCCCCCCCCTCCATCCCCGTCCCAACTCACCCTGATCATGCGTTGTAGATCGCCTGCGTCTGCAAGCTCCAGCACAATGTTCAGCTCGTTGTTCTCTATGAACGAATCCAAATACTTGATCACATTCGGATGATCCAGTTGCTGGGGGAGACAAATGCTTAGTTTTAGTAAGGTTTTACAGGCTCGCAACTGCAAAAGGTCATACGAGCGCCAAGGAGTGGATGTCAACAGAGAAGTCCAAACAGGGAATCAGGCTTGCTCTGCTCACCTCTCTATCCTCAACAGCACAAAGTCTGCTATCAAGGCACCCCAGAAAAAGAGGATCACAAGAGTGTGACAAACATACAAAAGAAGTAGAGGAAAAATGACGATAGTAAGGATGAGGAAAGAAAAAGCAGTAGTTCCCCCCTACATTGTTCTGGCACAATATGAGCAGGACATTGATAAATCAGCCCATTTACAATTCTACAGTGCATAAGAATATGTTAATATCCCCCCTTTGGGAATGGCCTAAAGACACTTCAGTCAGTAGCACTGCCCTGGGGGGGGGGGGGTGGAGACACAGAGAAGGATAAGTTTTAATAATAATAATAATAAATAGCATTACGCTGCGCTTTTCCATTTTCTAAAAAATGCTCCAAGCGCATTACATTCATAAAAATATCACACCTTAAAAATTAATGGACATGTGTGAACGTAAAACACAGTATTATGAATATGTATATGTATAAAAATTTCTATGAGAAAAATAGTCACCTTGAGCAAACGGCAGATTCTATTTGTTTGTTTGTTTGTTGGGGTAAAGAGAAGCACACAGACACAAAAAAGCGGTTTAGTGCGGAGGAAAAGTAAGAAAGACAGACATAGAAACAACAGAGGGATGGGGGGGAAAAGTATCAACCAGTGGCACCCCCCGCCTCTACACACACGCACACACACACACACTCGCACACACACACAAACGCAAGCATACAAGCATGCATGCACACACAAACACACACACACACACACACATGCGTGCACACACGCACACAGAAAGGACGGAGGGATAGAATAAAGGTAGCACCTACCAGTGGTGCCCTTCAAGCACCCACTCGAAACGATAGGACTAGAAATTGTTCCACAGAATGAAAGGAAAACCAAAAGAACAACTCATGTTACATTTGCTAAAAAGAAACAAAACTACTATAAGCTTATTACATATAAAATGTTTTGTTTAGTTGTTTAGTTTTAATATGTGTATTACGGCACTTGCAACATAATAAGGTCATATAAGTGCCAAAGATTAGGTGTTACAAGAGAATAACAAACACAAAAAAGAAGGAGGGGAGATAAAGACATAGGAAAGAAGGAATAAACCACGCCAGAGCACCCGCCAACCACCCACAAATGTTTTGTGTAAGACTCCACCATATACCATATTGAAAAGTGACGTTTGACTGAGCCGTACACTGAGCAGACGATATATGGGCATATATGACAGCTTGTTTCAGAAGTCTTAACAAAGGAGATACATACAACAAATCGATGTCTTTCATACAGTTTTATGTAGAAGCTACCTTCAACAAATCAATTTCTTTCATGCAGTCATTTCTGGCCTTCGCATCCATCATCTCAAAGATCTGTAAGGAAAATTAAACAGAACAAATCTATTAATATCCATGTTTATATAGCGTAATTGTAATTCCCGCACAACAACAAACTGATTACGTTTTACAATCACATATATATGTATAAAAAATCAAACCCAAAAGACACCTCAAAAAAGTTCATACCGAGTAAACCCAGAAAGTTAACAATGAGCTTACTGATCCCCAGGATCAGAGAAACACAGGAAGACAGACTGTTGAGAGGTAAGAAGCAGGTCAAAAGGATTTCAACGCCTGAACGGTACCTCTTACCTGAACCTTCTTTAGCGCTAGAATTCCTTCGTCTATTTTGTGTTTGGCCCTGTACACTTCAGAGAACTGTCCCTTCCCGATTTTTTTCTCCACATAAAAGTACGCCAGCTTGCCATTCTGTGCCATCGGCGCTGACGCCTCGACCATCTCATTCGTCTCCATCTCCTCAGCCATGATGGATCTGATGAATACTGAGGAAATAATTGTTCAATATTCTTTAAAAGTCCAATAATGTAAATTCTTTTCCTTGTGACTCTTCCTCTCTATCCTCGACCTCTGTGTCCACTTCATAGCCACACTGAATCCAACAAATCCTGATGAAATAATTATTTTAATCTGAGATGACACAAACTCGTTTTCTTCCTGCTCTTTCTCTTTCCTGCCCAGATCATTTCCCAGCCAACATGTGATGATAAACACTCTGACTTCACACGTGAGGGTGAGTAAGTCTTCCACATGCACGTCTTCTTCACCAACATAATAATATTCTGATCACACACTTGCCCACAGAGACTGCTTACTCAATAAACTGACTATCAGAAGAAGAAACATGAATTGGTATGTGCATATGTTAACCAAAGGCAAATTTTTTTGTAAAGTTGAAAAAGAGTTGAAGAAAATAGTTCTCAAAGACTGTCAAATCAGGTTGTTGCAGTGGGGAGTCTACAGTTATACAAATTTGGCCTTGTAAAAAAAAAACAGGGTTGAAAGGCCAACCTTAATGAAAGATGGAGGCCTCTTTGACAGAGAAATAAATATCATTTCAGTCAAAGACTAGAAGTCAGCCTCCAAAAACTACCATCATGGGAAAAACTATCAGCCACTAGAAACATTTTGATGCTCAGAAAAAAAAATCAAGCCAACTGAACATTCAGAAAGAAATCTCTTCCAAAAACAGATTCAGTGACAACTAATTCTGACAATTAATCAAAATAAACAAAGAGTAAAATTTAATCTATTGCTTACGGTATTCTCCAACAACAAATTTTTTAAACCCTGCTTACACTTCAACAGAATCTCCCGTTATAAATGTACACTGTTATGGTAGGCAGTGAAAAGCAAAGAAAGGAAATTAAAAGAGGAGGCCCAGAGATATGAATGAAGGCCCCCTGGGTGCCTTATCAGCACACACTCAAGTAGCTTGAGTCAGCAACCGGGCAAACAAACCCACAAGATACTGTTAAGCACCACAATTGACTCTCTGTCCCATTTGTTATCTCACAGCTTTGCTCTCACTACTGCAGAGAGTTTCCGTACTAAATTAATATTTCTCTCCTGGGGCAGCGAGAATCTGGACTAAATGTTCCCTCCAAGTACAGCTTCTTTACAGTGCCGGTCACAGATTGTAAGACTGCACAAGAGACAGAAAAATGGGTGCCGGTTTAGTAGAAGGTCTACCGCAATGTTTCTGGTTTAGTTGACAGTCTACCGCAGGACAGGTCTGACAACTGGTTTAGTTAAAGGTCTACCAGTTTATACAGGCTTGGAACTTGTGACAAGGATCAGTTTATATTTTTCCCTTTGCATTTATAACACAGGCTTGGGGATGTCATTGCTATATATATATTTTAAAATATGTTTTGGAAGTTACAGTTTGTCCAGAGGGGGACCGCCTGATTTCTAAAAACAGTCCCATCTTGTAATTTGCTGAATAAGCTTAAGCAACTTACTTATCAATCATAATCTTTACCACCACAAAATTCTGTAAATGTAGCACTCCACCCACACACAAATATAAAGCTAATGTAAACCCTACCGGTACTGCCTTTGATCTTTAACATTTGCAATACCAAAGGCTCGTAAACTGAAAAACCCTAAGGTACCACTAGAACACTGAAGCCGCAGTAGAATCTTTAAAAATTTTATAAAAACCTTGGCAGCCCAAGAAACATGCTTAAAAATCCATAAAGGTTCATTATCCATTAAGGTATCATATAGAGTGACTTTCTTTGGTATTTACTTCAGTGCAGTGCGTCCATTCGTTGTCTCTTTCTTTTAAGTACAGAAGTGTAAGTGAGGAAAAGAGAGGGGGTGGGGGGAGATGCAAGCATCTACTTGAGAGGCAAAGGCAAAACTCGGAAGCTCTGGAAGTGTTATCTCTGACTCAGAGGTTAACGTGTAATGAGTGTAATGACCCTTCATCCTTCACGGTAGCGAGCTGCCGTTGCACATTCTGCTACACCAAGGCCAGTCCGTGTTTTAATGTTGTCCATCCATGTTACTCTTGGTCTACCCCTGGCTCTCCTGCCCCATATATCCTTCCTTCAAGCCCCCTTTCTATTTTCAATATGATGTTTACCTCAATAACCAATATCTGATGCCTTACTTCAACTACTGTGTGTACAAAAAACTGGCCCTCTCACTGCAACTGATTAAGTTGCATTCCTAAGTATGGGAAAGCTATCACTTTTAGTCATTTTTCTATTTTCTCATATTCTGCATGTTAAACAAACCATCACCTCAGAAATATATTTTGTCCAAAGTCCCTCTTTATTAGTACACTTTGGACAAAATAGGCGACAAAACTTTTGATTTAAAATCCCTTGAAAAGTGAATGTTATATCATGTATAGTAAAAGTACCTTTCACTTTTATGAAGTAGGCCTTGCTTTCCAAGAGTAAAAATACTTAAATGGGACCCAAGACTTCAAAAAGTGATTCTAAGTGAAAGTTACACCTAACAGAGCATACTTTTTAAGCCAAGTGCACTACACTGAAGTTTATGCTAGATCCCTTCGGTATCCTTAACCTTTCCCTCCCATCTCACACTTAGCTACCAGTTGTCCATTTTTTACGATATATACAGTCGAACCTACCTTTTTAACGGAAACCTGTATAAAACGGAAACCTGTCTTAACGGAATCTCCCCGCTCCCCCCTTGATATATTCCTTTTCAATTACGTGTATAAAACTGAAACCTGTCCAATGCGGAAACGGAAAGAAAAATCTGCGCTCCCTTCCGAGGGTTTCACCTGTCTAAGACGGAAAATGCTTTGCCCGCTCAGCTCTAATTTGAAATTAAAAATCGCAAGTTTGGTTCTGCTGGCTCTAAATGTAATGCCATGGCCATGCCGCCAGGCGAGGAAGGGGAGTAGGGGTGCAATTTGGGGGTAGATGTTATCCCATAATGTGAGCCCTGAGCGATGCAGATGGTCAGGGTAGAGTGGGTGTGAAATCTCACAATTGCCCGTGAGAGTGCTCGAGTAGCGAGCCACTAGGCCTACAGTTTAAAAAAATCGGGAGGGGTGGGGGGAACGCCCCTCTGTTCTAACCCATAATTTGATATCTATTTTGCAGTTAGGTTTGTAGTTTGTAATTTTCTTGAAAATAATTGATTTGCGACAGTTTTTGTGGCTCTATGTGTGATCTGCAGCAAACAATACTGCAGTTTGACCCCCGAGGCAGTGCATCTGTGTGAGGGAGTGAAAGTAAAAATGTTTTTACCTTTCCTTCTTCTCGCAATGACTACAAACAGTCAGTGTAAGTGAAAGTCTCAGTGTTGTATTGTCAGAACTTCAATCAGAGGGTACGATAGTACGAAATGATGAGGAGGGCAGGAAGCTGACAGTTGAAAATGTATTGTGAATGTAGTTGTGGTCTACCAGGGCAGGTATTACATCACAGTCAGTCATCAACAATTACAAGTCTGATTTAGAAAGCGAGTTCATATTAGCAGTGTATCATCACTCAGTCAATTGATTGATTCAGTTTCTTCAGTATGGTCACTGTTGGCCAGTGCACATTCCTGATTTGTAGCTCTAGTAGACTGTAAAATTGTAATATAGACTTGTAGTGCGAGTAGTATGTTTAATAATAAAGTGTAGCACTGTACAGTAGGCTACTGACACAACTGACTACTGCAGGTTAGCTGTGCTGTAACTGTTGACTGTACTGTACTGTAGTGTTACAGGGTCAACATAAACAAAAGTAAAACAAACTAATCTAGATCTCGAAATCCTGTCATACAACTCCCTAGGCTTTAAAATGGTTGATTCAATTTAATAAGTTCAACAAAATAAACGGTCGATTAGATTGCAATGAATAATTGAATGTGGGTTCGAATCATTTCACAAGTGACGATGATCACACAGGCGGCCATATTGGTTTGTTGACATTGCCGACCACTGACGAAAAGTCGTAGTTGATGTGAGCAAGTAGCTCCAGTCTTTGCATTTACTTCAAACAATAATTTATTGGGAAAACGAAAACAACATGATGCCTTACCTCGATATTAACGTGACCACTTGCTTTATCTGACCTAGAATAAATCCAATAAAAAGTTTAAAGCCCTGTTGACCCAGTGACGTTTACTACAGTACCTGACAATATGCTTGCTAGAAAGCGATTCCACTGGAAGTGTTCCAGATGAAAATCCTGCAAACATACTCTCGAGTGCAAAGTGCAAAGCTTTATTGAGAAAAGCACCAAATCAAGGCATGTTATCTGGCTGAGAATATATTCTTATTGATTTTGACAGAGACTTTGAAATAATGTGAATGGGATAAATATTTTCTTCTTTAGAATGCCGAGAAAGGGACACTCCTGATGTATTATTCTTTGAGAGTTTCTACTTTATTTTTAGCAAAATTAATCATGTTTTTCATTGGTTGTTCTTCGAATTCTTGACCAATCACTGGTACGTTTGCTCGTCTCGCCTGGGCTGGGCTCGTCAAAATTTTGTTGCAATGTTTTTCTTTGAGTCGGGGAGGTGTGTGTTGGCTTTGAATTTGAATCGCCGACTTGAAGAAATAAGAGGACCCGCTGTGCTGGAATTTGAATGCCAAGCTTAATTCCATTGATGGGTTCGGGATAAAGCTCACGAGACAGCAGGGAATTTGCTTTGCGTTTTTGTGCACAGTCTAGATCTAGAATCTAGATTTATGTCACTGACTGAGTGTTGTCGCAGATTGTGATATTTGCATCATATTATCATCACGATGGATGGTTTGCCAAGACAATTTTTGTCTTCTCTGAGAATATTGTTTGATATCTTGGACGAAAACAGAACTGGGTTTGTTCGTCTTTGTGACATTGAGAGTAGGTGGAGTGACGATGGAGTTAGGGGTTTACCTCCTGGTGTAGTTGATGGCCTGAGAAAAGTTACCCCTCCTAATGGTTTTCTTAGCTTTGATCGATTTGTTGCTGGTTTGAAACTTGTTCTCGCCACCAAGCGAAAAGAGAGTAACGAATTCAACATCGAGGGCCGCAAACCATTTGTTTCTAAAGAAAATCGATTACATTCCTTTGATAACCAGAGGGAACGAGGTCCTGTGAAACAAGATGATAATAAGAACAATAGGATTAATTCTGAAGTACGGCTTACCAGCAATAACAAACCCACAAGCAATGCAAGAGATCAACGTTCAATTCAAAATCACCAGGGTCCAAATAATAGCGTCAACACTGTAGGGAGTAGGCCTGCTGAGCGGAGATATAATGAGAGCAGTAATCGTCAGACAAATGAGGGTAACAGGAAATCCCCGCAGTTTCCTTCTGCTCCAAGCTCAGGGGGACCAGTGAAAGCCCGCGAGAACACCTTTAATGCATTTGCAATTAAACCTGATGTCAGCAGTTACCCGAACACTGTTGGAAGTCATCTTGGTCCATCAAGTGGAAACAGTTTCAGGCGCTCAGGCAATAGTAACTCTGGTGCCGCACATCAGGAAAAGCCTCCAGCTGTTCCGCCTAGATCAGACAGATTGAAGTCCCAAGGCCAAGGAAATGTCAACAGTATAAAGAAGTCTCTGTCAGGACCAGATTTGTATTCCCGTTCCCCTCCTGCTGTACCACCAAGAGAAAGACAGTCAAATACAAGGATCCTGAATGACCTGAAAAATTGGCAGAAGGAGTGGACTGAAAGTCGCAAGCCAGGACAGGATAGTCATGAGTACAACATTTATCGACCTGACAAAAATTCTGAAGACACCATATATGGTAAGTGAACTCAAACAAATTTGTAATAAAGATATCAGTCAGGGTTAAACAAAAAAGTAAGTTTTGAAATACTAATAACGCTTGGGTTGTATGATGTATGTGAGAGATAGTTTTACCTAAAGCTTTCAAAAGTGAATCTGATTAAATTTTTTATTTAAAGCTAAACAAAATCAAAAACATTGTATTTTTTAATCATGGATGGGAAGAGGGAAGGCCAGTGAAGGCCTACAGATTGTTTTTTGTGCTGAAGATAAAGTGGAGCACACTTTTATTCTTAATGTTGGATAGAGGTTGGAAATTTTGCTCTTTTTAAAAAAAGCCTGTGGCTATACGTATGGCCCTCCCGTACGCATAGCCTCATATGCATATGGCCCTACCTCCCGTACGCTATGCGTGCGGCCCTCATGTGTACGGCCCTCCCTACGTACGGCCCTTTGATTTAAGGGGGAGTGTATACAGACTCGGTAACCGGGAACAAAGTCACAAAGTATACAGACCCGGTAGGGGAACTCTTTTGTGATTTAGGAAAGTTTCAGCGCCTCTTGGCTCAGGGTAGACCTATGTTCTTCTAGATCTATGGCCTAGGTCTAGATCTAGATAGACAGACATAAATCATTGATCTAGTTTCGAGGCTAGCCTAGATCTAGATCTAGATTAAGATTGCTGATGTCTTTTGGATGAACGATCGTTTTTCCTCCGTTTTGGAGTTGGAGGAATCACAACTTGAAGAAAAGAACAATGTCATAATTTCAATCGAGCCGTCACCCTCTCTATTTCTCTCTCTCTCTCTCTCTCTCTCTCTCTCTCTCTCTCTCTCTCTCTCCTCTCCTCTCCTCTCTCTCTCTCTCTCTCTCCTCTCCTCTCTCTCTCTCTCTCTCTCTCTCTCTCTCTCTCTCTCTCTCTCTCTCTGTGTATCGCTCGCATTCTCTTTTTCTTTGTTTGTCTCTGTCTTTCTTTCTCTTCACTATTTCCCACTGTATCTTTCTCTCGTTCCCTCCTGCCAACTGGGGCATGTCATAATATACATTTTGCTAGCTTTTCTCTCTCTCTCTCTCTCTCTCTCTCTCTCTCTCTCTCTCTCTCTCTCTCTCTCTCTCTCTCTCTCTCTCTCTCTCTCTCTCTCTCTCTCTCTCACACACACACACACACACACACACACACACACACACACACACACACACACACACACACGCACACACAACAGGGTCTGGGCGCTGAAACTTTCTGAAGTCACAAAAGAGTTCCCCTACCGGGTCTGTATACTTTGTGACTTGGTTCCCGGTTACCAGGTCTGTATACTCTTAGTTGATTTAGAAGTGTATGCTCACGGACTTGATAATCGCTCAGCTGGACCGTGTCATTTTATCGATCGATATCTTGGCCGGACAAAGATCGTGTATAAACAAGATGATTCACTCCTCTATAATTGAGCCAATTAAAAAAGAGTCCTCAATATTCGGTGGCGCCCTCTTCGAAAAAGTGCGGACTTTGCGATCAGTTACCCAACTTGTGTGAAAATATATAAAAGTGAAACTAACAAACTGTGCTATTCCTGTTCTTTTTCTGGTGAAACGAAAGAGAGCTTCAAAACAAAGACTGTGCAGCGTCATCTAAACCAATGTGCATACTTCGCGGACACCTTTTTGGCTGAGTGAACTACTTTATCATGTACGATCTTTGGCCAAGAGATGCTCTACGAGGTCAAGATAACTTGCAACGTCATTGGTCACTATTAATAACTTTGACCTGTAATTTTTATAAGGAATGCTGAAATTTTCCGTTTAAAAAGGGTCAGCGTCTATGCCTTTTATAGCTTCGCACTTCCCAATCGAAGTAGGTCATCCCTATATATATATAGGGCCTGCCCCTTCTCGGGCAGCCTGGCTCACGCCCTTTATAAAGGGCCTGCACGCTTCCAGGGTTTAAGTTTGTCCACTTGTAGTGTCCGGTTTGATAGTTTTTGTGCCGCCTGCAAAGCCTAGCTTATTATGTGAAGTGGAGGGCCATACAAGCCTCAATGCTATGCGTGCAGGAGGGCTGTACACATACCACTTTGGTTTTTTTTAAAATTTATAATGCAGTTGAACCTGTGTAAGATGGAATCGCAAGGGAGCCCGAAAAAATTCAGTCTTAGACAGGGGAATTCAGGTAGGAGATAGAGAGGGTTTTCAAAGGCCCAGCCGGTGGGATCAAATTGCATAAATCCGGTTGGCAAGCAGTGGTCACACCTCTCAACTGCTATCCTCTCTGATAATGACATGCGTAAGTCTTATCCAATTTCCACCAGTGTTTGCATTTCATATGACCACTATTTGACCTATTAGAAAAAAAGAAACATCTCATTTGTTTGCTTCCACCCTCAGCCCCACCCATCAGTCAGTGTAACAAGCACAATCAACCAATGCCACCCCTCACTTCCATGAGTAACAACGATGGTTCAATGAATTCTTTTCTCAGCTAGCCATAAGATCAGGGCGGCAGGCATTGGCTTCTGGCTACCTAGGAAAGTTTCTGTTGTGGCTCACTATAACTATTTGAGCACCTTCACTGGCACTCATGTCGTGAGATTTCACACCCACACTACCCTGACCATCTGCTTCGCTCAAGGCTCACATAGATGGGGTAACATCTACCCCCAAATTGCACCCGTACTCTCATTCCTCGCCCAGCAGCATGGCGTTAAGTTTAGAGCCGGCAGAATCAAACTTGCGAGTTTCGTTTCAAACCAGGGCTGGTCGGGCAAGGCATTTTCCGTCTTACTCGGAAGGGAGGGGTTTTTTTTCCCCCGTTTCCGAGTTGGACAGCCTTTGGTTTTATACAGAGGTTATGAAAGAGGAATATATCGGGGGGGGGGGGGGGGAGAGAGATTCCGTTAAGGCAGGTTCAACAGTATAATTTTAATTCCAGAGTTTCGAAATTATGAATTATGATGGGAAAGTTGATGGTGGTGATTAGTTGGGGGTTTTTACTTCTTCTTCTTCTCGATCGCATCACACTTGAAGTCTGATATCTGTCATAAATTGGGCCGTCCTGCTCAGTTCATCTGTCTGCCCGTATAGCTTCTCTTGCAGGGAGTTTTTAAAGATGATATATTTTATAGAATCATATGTTCTCATTCTCTAAATTTTCTTTTTGTAGATTGATAAAGCATTAATTAAGGCGTAAGGACGATCTTGAACAAAACTATAGGCACAGATTGTTTGTAAAGATGGTTTACATTTTTTTACATGATTGAGCTTACTTACTTTTTTTTTCAGCATGCACAATTGAGGGACTCCGTATTTGCAGCCACTCACCATTAAAAAATGGGAAATATCGCCCATTTTGCCTCTCTTCACTCTTTCTTCTTTGTTTGAAGGCTATCATATACACACACAAACTGTTTCTGTCTTCAGCGAACATTCAACAGTTTCAGAACAAGTCAGAAGAACAGCGCAGCACCGCGCCACCCGCCCAGTCTGGTCCCCTAAAAGCAACGGTCCGTAGACACGGCTCAGGGCGGCGACACACTCTGGCTGATGGCATTGACCAGAACATGGTGAGTGATGGTCGAGTGGTTTCATTTTACACTCTTCCATTAGTTATGCCAGTTGTGAAGTCTATAAGTGGTTTCATTTGTACACCTACCTCTATTTTTTTATTTCTTTGCAATTATAAGTGGCGTCATTCACACATGGTCTCTATATCTAGTCTATGCCAGTTGTAATCACAAGTGGTTTCATTTACAACCTTCATCAGTCACTCAGTGACAATTATGCCAGTTGTCACAAATATGGTTTAATTTACAGTAAACCTCTTCTATCTCAGTCTTTACCAGCTGTGATTATAAGTGGTTCTATTAAACCTCTCTATCAGGCTATTGCCAATTGTGGTTACAAGTACAAGTGTGATTTTATTTACAGTAAATTTTCTATTTATAATACCAATTGTGGTTACAACTTTTATTTACAGTAAACCCCTGTTTCAGTCTCTATACTAGTTGTGGTTCCATGTGTGGTTTTATTTAGAGTAAACCTCCATCAGTCTGTACCAGTTTTGGTTGCAAGTGTGTTTTTACAGTAATCTTCTATCAGTATCAGTCTGTGCAAGGTCAGAACCATGCAGACACTTTTGAGTCACATGAAGATTCAAATTTTAAAGCTTGTAAAAGTGAAATATTGGTGCAAAGTTAACCAAATTTTACTCGTAAGTGCTTAGCATAAAAATGTATTCTATGTGACAACTTTTTTTTTAAAATCATCATATCACAAGAAAACAATGGTTCCAGTTTAAAAATCCCGCCACCTTTTTTTTCCCCTTGATTTGACTTTCAGCTACTTAATTTTCATGCTTTTCATTTTGCATGATGGAATACATCGGTGCATAGAAGTACAGGACCTTGCCTCAATGTTAGAAAGTAACTACACTGTATGTCCATCATATTTATAACACCGTCCCTCTCTTTTTCACCCTCTCCATTGTGTGTATGTATTGACAGCTGAAGCGTATGAAACAACTAGAGGAGGAGACTTCCATTTTGCGGGCGGGGCTTGCGATGGTGGACTCGGCCCGAGACTGGTATAAGAAACAACTTTCTGCAGTGTCCGACAAACAGGCCATGCTGGGGAAGGTCTCGTATAATGTGAGTCTTGTTTGCCATCGGGATATAGAATAGATAGACTTAACAAAATTCTTGAAGGGTGTCTTGAAACGTCATCTGATAAGTAGTAGTGGCAGGTGGTCTGGTGAACGCTGACCAGTCAAAGCATGTTTAAAAACTGAGAAGGTACAGAAGTTTTTGTTACATGTCTCTCTCTTCATGTTATTTATGTCTTTAGTTAGTAGTAGAGGTTTTTCTGTGCTCGCAACTGCATAAGGTCATATGAGCGCCAAGGGATGGATGTCAACAGAAAAGTCCTTACAGGGAATCAGACTTACTCTGCTCACCTCTCTAGCTTCAACAGCACAAAGTCTGCTTCGGCTATCAATGACAATGCACCCCGGAAATAGCAGGTCACAAGAGTGTGACAAACATACAAAAGAAGTAAAGGAAAAATGACGATAGTAAGGATTAGAAAAGAAAAAGCAGCAGTTCCCTGTTGCAGTTCAGGCACAGTTATGAGCATGACATTGATGAATCAGCCCATTTACAATTTACAATTCCACTGTGCATTAGAACATATATTAATGTCTCCCCTTTGGGAATGGCCTAAAGACACTTCAGTCAGTAGCACCGCCCTTGGGGGTTATATTTTTATGTCTATATTGTAATTATAGTCTATATTTACACCCCCATCATTGACACAAGTTAGATCATTCAGGCGGCAGGCTGTTTACATTTGTATGGAATAGTCAGTAGTGACAAGGCAACAGCTATATAAAAGGCTACTGTGAGGATACAGCAGTGTTCATTGCAAGCCTCTTTGTGGTGTTCAGAGTGGATTTTTCTATTGTGCAGAATTTGCATGACTTTGTTACAAAATTCTAGATTGTATTCATGTAAAAACAACCCAGAAAATGTTTTTGCAGTCATGTTTTGTTTTTAGTTTTAAGTGTGGAAATGATTTGGTAAGCTATGTATTACCACCCCCCCCCCCCCCCCTGTGACCTGCTATTTTGGGGTGCCTTGATAGTCGAAGCAGACCTTGTGCTGTTGAAGCTAGAGAGGTGAGCAGTCTAAGTCTGATTCCCTGTAAAGACTTCTCTGTTGACACCCACCCCTTGGCGCTCATATGACCTTTTGCAGTTGCGAGCGCAGTAAAACCCTCTACTATAAAAAAAAGCTATGTATTGTGTTGTTGGGACCTGATTTGCACTAGATGGTAAACTATTACAGTGACAATTTTAGTTTATAGATAACAATCAAACTTTTGTTGGCAGACCAGCTGCTTCGTGGTCCCTCCCACTAAGCCTATTCCCACAAAACTTAAAAGTTTGTCAACATGTTGGGGGGGGGGGGTCTTTTTTTTTTCTTCTACATTCATGAGGAGACTTTTAAAAGCCTAGGATAAGCATTATGAAGGTTGCGCTGGATGTCATGAGAAAGGAAATCTGCTGCAATGTTTTCATGTTTTTTATACCATGATATTTTTATTTGGACAATCTAATGCTGTATTTTCATGTTCTCACGCAAGACAGTTCGGTTTGAGTTTTCATTTTTTAAATCTGGACAATCTGGTGTAATGTTTTCACTCTGGACATTGAAGTGTGATGTTTTCATTCCTTTTGTTTTGAAAGACAGTCTGATGTGATGTTAATATTTTTGTGCAGGACAACTCTGTGGAGGCTTATCAAGAGAGGATGAATTTCCAGAGGGCTCGTATAGCGGAGGTGAACCAACATCTACGTCTGTTGGTGGAAAGTTCTGAGAAGGTAAGCAGTCAAACCTTTAGACGCACACTCAACTACATTTTTGGTTAATACTAAAGTTTTCTTCCTGGTTAGATATTTAGTATGTAAAAATTGGTATGGGAGAAAAACGGAATGTGTTGATAGATGTATATCACGGCTTAGCTTGTTTTGTATTCCTGACTTTTTTTCTCAAACTTTTCTCAAGACACGTCTGAATAAATACAACATTAAGTAGTCTTATAACCATCCGGGACTTTTCCGGTGTGTCACTAATGCACAGTATATGGAGGCACTGATGAGAGATGCAGATATTATACCAAGTTAATACCAGAAGTCAATGTTGATGAGTGATTTTTACCTTTTTTTTTTCAACTGCAAGGGTGAGGTTTGGAGGGTGCTGCTGGTAGGACCTACTTCTTTACTCTCTGTGTTGTTTCTCTCTGTCTATCTTGCTTTTCTATTGCACTAAATGAACATTATTATGTCAATGTGCTTCTCTGTTCTCAAGCCTATAAAATGATATACATGTTTAACATTGTAAATACCACAAGTTGATGCTCAGGAACAATCATACCCAAAGGCTTCTACAGTTCACTAAGTATGAGCTACAAATTTGCATCATGTTGTTTGGTTATTTGCTGTCCTTAAATTCCTGTGTTGTGTCCTCTTCAGGGTTTCCCACTCCACATGAACCTTGCAGTATCCACGGGCCGGCCCCCCAATGCTGACTCTGGGCTCAGAGCTTTGACTGAACACAACCGACGCCTGATGGAGGTATGAACAGTTAGAATGATGTGATGATGGTTTTTTAAGTTAATTATAACTATAAGTATAACAATAATGATTACGATTATTATAATTGTAATAGTAATTATAGCAATACAATAATGGTAACAACAATAATGGTAATAATCATTATACAGTCAATATTGTATACGGTAGCCAGGAACTGTTGAAGAGAAGTACAGGATGGGGGGGATGCGGTAAGAAAAAGAGAGAATGTAGTTATATAGAAGTAGTGCCGTCATGTGTTCTGTTGGTAGGTAAGAGAAAGAATGTAGAAATAAAAGTAGTGCCGCCTTGTGTTCTGTTGGTAGGTAAGCAGAGCTGCCAAGTGCCACGGAAATTCCGGGACTGCCACGGAAGTTCATGGGTCCCAATAGTCTGCTATTTAGCGGATTTCTGCTACCGCCATTTCCTCCGCTAAACTCCGCTACCGCTACAGCGGGCCAATCAGAAAGGGTGACTGCGAGGCCCCGGGAATTTTTAAAAAATCGCCGAGACCCGGGAAAATTCCTAAAAGATCTCGAATATTTGAAAACCAAATCCAATAACGTCTTTAAGTTCATTTCTGCCAGTCGTGATTGTGATATTAATTTGGCTCTGGGAGTGCGTTTCACGCGAACTGGCAGCTTTGGCGGCAAGCGGAATTGTGTCATCAAGGCTCGATTGGAAAATCAAGATCTACTTTCGCTTTCGTTATTAGCCAGAAATTTGTCAGTAATTGTCTGATAACACAACATATATTGTAACATGCAGGTTCGGCATTACAAACGTGGTGTCGCCAT
The DNA here is from genome assembly GCF_000002075.1 of Aplysia californica. Classification (NCBI taxonomy): domain Eukaryota; kingdom Metazoa; phylum Mollusca; class Gastropoda; order Aplysiida; family Aplysiidae; genus Aplysia; species Aplysia californica. The sequence goes on along the minus strand of NW_004797271.1, from coordinate 1,067,805 downwards.
GAAAATAAATCGATATTTGTCACTGTGCTGTCACTTGTGGGGGCAACCAAAAAGAAAAGAAAGTTATACAAGCGTCTTGTCGGGCTCGTCATTGTGACCGGTCAATGAACCTGCGCGCGTTCTGAGCGCTGCGAAGTACATGACTCAGGAATAGGGGGAGATTGTTGATTTTTTTTTGTAAAGACGCACTCGGGGATAGGGGGAGGGCTGGATGCAACACCAGAGGACGAAGAAACTGAAAGTGGAAGCAAATGTTTAGTTTAATGTTTAGAATTTTGATTACTACTACAGCTCTCTGCAAAGTAAAGTGTGCAGGCCTTGTGTGAAATCGGGAACCGTCATAACTTGTAAGCATGTTATGGAACTTAGGGGCCTAAGTGTTTGCGTTTCATTGGATTGGTGACAGTTAATTAGATCTTTCTGTTGAGATTTGCAGATTTTCAGTATCACTGCATCTTGCCCTCCCACAGTTCTTACACCTCTCACACTGAATAGGTCTACTTGGGCTATTCTACTCTACTTTGAGTTTGAGCATTAATTTTTGTCTTTCACGTTTAGTATATAGGCCATATATGATATGAGTCATGACAGTCGATATTCTGGTTCTAGGCTCAAAACAAGATTCATTTTTATATAGTTTATATATACAGGCGAATACATGTATGATGAAGGGAAAATATAAATAAGTCGCACAAGACCCCAGGCGCCACCACTTTCTGTACGTAATCAAGATTGTAAATATTTGGTACGTGACTCTTACTTGAAATTATCTCCCAAACCCTCAAATTGGTGTGAAATAACCTTGCTTTGATAAATTGGTGGTTTTTATTTCAGCATACTAGGGTTCAACAGCATAATAATAATGGGTGTTTCGCGAAAATGGGCTTCTGTGGCGATCACCAGGAAAGTTCCTCCTTACTCCTTTTTTAGAATTCCGAGTTGAAACCCATGAAGTTTGCAAATCAAGAATTTGCCTTCGGAAATGAGTGCCGGCGGAACTTGTATCCCAATATTTATTTTTTTTAAGAGATCCGTTGCAACCCCAGATGAGCAAAACGCAACACAAAAGTCCCAATTAGACGAAGACAAGGGTGGAGGCTGTTTATGTTGAGCAGCCAGTCCTCGCAAGCCCACGGTCAGCTGACTAAAACAAAAGTCCAGCTTGCCTCGTCTTGGTACGATCGATACTCGTACGGTAGTTCTTGGGAAAGCCTCTACCAGTACTGGTATCGAGTAGACCTATTCAATATTGGGCATATATTAGAGCTAGTTCTACTCTTGGCCAACTTCACTAAAAGATCTGTAGTAAATCCGAAGTTGACATTCTATTAAAAAATGATAATCTTTGACTGGACTACAGGAAGTCTTTCAGTTTATCTGTATGCTTTTGTTCTCGTTGATTGCCTTACACCTATAATATGCCCTTATGGCACTCGAACTAAATGATAGATCAGATTCCAATTTTGATCCCAGGCCACGATCCAGTCACTACGCTTGTGCATGCAAGGATCTTCCGGATCTTGCTTGACAAAGTTTCAGCTTCAGCTTCGTTATTTGTTTTGTTGTTTCCTACGAAGCAAACATGGCGTCTTGCCCTCCGAAAAAGGAAGCGAAGGGATGTGCGAGTTACATTTCCATGTCCCGTCAAGTCTTTAAAAGAATCTAACTAACTATATTCATTGCACTGTGTGCTTCAAAGACTTTGCAATTGATTCTAGACTGAACTATTGCCAAAGTCATGTGGATTGCCTAAGGCATGTTCAAAATGCTAAGTCTGTGGCATCTTCGCGGTCTACGTTAGCACTTTCCGAACTATCAAATAGTTTATTGACCAAAGCTGTGATTAGGGCAGAAGTTCTGTTTACTGGGTTTCTAGTTAAACACAACATTCCACACCCATAGCTCTTTTTTAGAATGTTTGTGGCGCCATTACACGCTGTACTGGGTGTGCCACTGAAATTACTGAAATGTGTCCCTGAAAAAGGTTTTTGATACCTGGCAGCTCTGAGTAAGAGAAAGAAAGAATATAGAAATACAAGTAGTCCTTCATGTGTTCTGTTGGTAGTGATGAAGATTTTTGTGTGTGGTTTCAGGAGCTGAGCCAGAACCGTGACCAGATGGCTCAGTTGGAGCAGGAGAAGGCCAGTCTTGTGAGGGAGCTGTTCGAGTCCCGGGCCAAGCACCAGATGCCAAACTACGATGACACAACCTTCATGTGACCAACCAGGACAGCATCACCATGATCGAGTGACCAGACCAAGTACGACCACACCACGGTCATTCGACCACCTTCAGTCATGTGACTAAAAAAACCACACAGCTGCCATGTGATCAAATTACGACCACATCACTGTCTCATGTGATCGTACCAACCACAACCATGCATTGAACTTGTGACCACACCAACCACAACCATGCATTGGTCATGTGACTGCCCCACTGTTACATACATGGCCATACCAACTGCGACCACCTTATGGTCATGTGATGATGAAACTGACAAAATGCAGACATGGGTGTTGAACATGCTACTTTTTCCTGCTGTTGAATGTACCTTTTTCCTAGGATGTTAAACATGTAACATCCCCAGCTGTTGAACATGTCACTTTCCCCATCTTAGTTGCTTTCCCCATCTCTGTTGAACATATCTTTTTCCCAGGCTTTTAACACTGTTCCTCCACATAGAGATATAAGGAAAAACCCTTCCCTCCACATACCAATGGGAGGGTTTGCAGGGAAAATAGGGTAGGTCAGCAAAATGTCATTTCTCTGTAACCCCAGTGTATATCGCGTTCAATTTTTTTTTACTGAGCCAAAAAAAGTGAATGGTCAATTGGATGCCACAAATATTTTTTTCCGTGATTACATAATCAAGTCCGCCTTTTGAATAATGAGCTAAAGAGAAAAGAGGGAAAAAATTGCATTTCGGAACCTATAACAATGGACTATACCAACAACATACACTTTATAACATTATATTAAGTGTGTTTGACGATTTGTGAGTGATATCAACCGCATAAAATAAAGTGTTTATGCATTGCAAGTGTGTCAGAAGAAATTAGAAAATGGCACCAGACCAGGCTATTCGGAGCTTATTTCAGGAAAATTAGGGTGGTCACCTAAATGTAATTTTCTCGGTGACGCCAACAGATATCGTGTTCAAATTTTTTTCAACGCTAAAATATTGAATTATCAATTAGATTCCGCAAAATAGACTCGGTTTGATTATGTAATCAAGTCGGCCATTTTGGAGAAGAAAAAAGTGTACAAAATCAAAATAATACCCTTTACAACATGGTAAGAGTGTATTTGACCATCTGTGAATGATATGAACCTGATAACATGAAATATATAGACATTTCAAGAGTGCAAGAAGAAAATAATAAAAGGCACTGGAGCAGCCAAAATCGGAGGTATTTTCGGATCACACAGGTGGGTCAGCACAAGTCATATTTTCTAAATAACCAATGTCATGAGTGTTTTGAAATTGAACATACTTTGAAAATACTGTAATCTGTGGTGGGAAAATTTACTTTTGACTAATGCTAGTTGTAAATGTGTGGTGTTTGCGTTTGATAATTGTCTAAAAAATAACACAAATATGTCCTGACTGTGACGGAACAAAATATCAAGGTTAGTAATACTCACAACATTGAACAAAAATATTAGTAATGAAGTTTGAAGTAAAGGATCAACTCGCCCACTGAAGTCTTGAAGATTTTCAGGTAAGTTATCCGCCGTAAAGAATTTCACGTACATCCGCAGAGAATTTCACGTACATCCGCAGAGAAGTTCACACAACCCAACGCACATTTGAAAAACATTTCAGAAGGCCTAACACAATTGGGCTGAGGAAAAAAAAACACACACACACACACACAACTATGTACAGAATTCCAATTACAGAATCATCACTGCATCAGCTGCTCTCTTGCGGCCTTGATGTCCTTTGCAGTGTGATATATACGAAAACGATCCTCGATACAAAGGGCGACATTACGCTCTGGGCTGTAGTGTCGGGTCTGGGCATGTTTTTTTTACGGTGGCGCGGACCTTGCACACTGGACGGTGCTTGGCATCTGTAAACTTTGAAGGGAAGTGCCCAAAAGCTGCTGCACAGAGGCGATCTGCAGCATTATTGGGCTGGTCTTTCGGGTTCCTTTTGGCGAGCATGTAGGGACGAACGAGCCCATCAGCAACAGCTTTGCGAAAGTCCCTTCCTGTTTTGTTCGCACCATTCTGCTCCATCGGTATGCGACTATTCTCAAGTGCGAGATCTTTCAAATAGTGGAACAGAGCGTAGTACCACTTGTAATTTCTGTGGGGGTACTGATAATTCTTCAACAGCTGATCAAAATGATCAACACCCCCCCATGTGTGCATTGTACACGACATGTTATCCACCGCTCTGTGTCCACCTGACGCATCCTTGCTTCTGATGAACTTCCGTACAGTTTCATTGGTATGAATGTTGCTGAGAAGGTTGACACGTTTTGTGTCGTGCCATGACACAGCAACTAGATCGCCTGATCGGGGAAAAAACGGGGTCATCCCCTTTCTTTAGGGAGAAATTGGCCTTTTTCAGTTCAGCAGGAAAGCCTTTCCTGCTTTCAACGACGGTGCCGACTGCACCAGTCGTGCGCATCTGCAAGCGATTGAATAGAGCAGGCGACGAATAAAAATTATCCATGTAAATAGCATGACCTTTGTCTTGATAATTTTCAACCAAGGTTGTTACAAAGTGTTCCGTGAAGCTTTGTCCATCGGGGATAATGAAGTGCTCCTTCCCTGTATAAATTATGAGCTTCAAGGCATAGAAAGTCTTCGCATCACAAACCAAGACTTTGAAGCCTCTCTTGGTCGGCTTGTCAGGTAGATACTGCCTGAAGTGGCACCTGCCCTTGAAACGGGCCATACTCTCATGGATACTGATGTGGCGGTAGGGGTGGTATAGGGCTGAGAGTTTGGGGGTGATAATGTCCAGCAGCGGCTGAATTTTTCCCAAGGGCCTGTAGCCATCCTGCCCCCTGGGAATGTGGCGGTTCACATCGCTGAAGTGAATGAACGCCTGGAGCATCTGGTATCGATGACGGGTCATCACTTCGCTGAATTTTGTCTCGAACAGCCAATAGCTGTCCCAGTGGTTTTCGAGGCTTTTCTTCGGACTTGCACCCATAGCTGTAAATTATGAATAGAAAGAGACCAAAAAAAAGTACTTGAGAATCAATTCTTCAGCACAATTTCTTGACATTTCAGGACATTGTTATTTCCTTCATACACAAACCTAGTGAGATGCTTTCAAACCTACCAAAAAAATATTACACAAAACACTGAAGGCCAACAGACCTAGATTTAGTATTGATACACAACCTGTCCATGCACTGTAATAATACCCACATTAGATCTAAGGAATAAATTTCACTGCTTGATAAAATTACTTTTATTACGAACTCTAGAAATCTAGATCTAGGCTAAATCTAGTAAAATCTAAGATGTACTTGCATGAACAGACACGTGCATGCTCATATGTACAGACGCGCTCACAAAAATTCATATAGACGAAGAGTGCTATGGTTCATCAGGTAAAAATAAAAAAGATCAAGATATTTATAATTATAACGAAGCCATACTCACCTATTTGAAGGCCAAGGAATGCTCTGATTTCAAAAGCATCTGTGTCCCTCCATCGCTCTTTGTAGTATGTGCCCTGACAGGAATCAAGGCAGTGCTTGGCATAAGCGTTTGTTTCATTCACGATCCATTCTATGACACTGGCATAAAAAAAAAGCTCAAAATAATTTAGTTCGTGAAACCCACTGCTGTCGACCAAAATACCTGCTCTATGTAGGTCCCTGTCTGGCAACCATTCAGCTGAAGTGTAGAGATCTCTGTCATCATACAGCTGCCAGTTGAAGATGGGCTCAGTGCCTCGCCCATTTTGAGTAAGGTTGGGAGTTGGGTCCAGGTCTAAATCTAGATTTTTTGGCTGGTGGACCGTCATTCGAAGGAGACGCCGGAGAGGCAGACCTAGTACTAGAACTGCTAGCTGAACTCAGTTCATTTGTTTCCTGCACATTGTCCTCCAAATTGAGCAAAGAACTGTTGTTTTCAACGTCGGGAAACTCTTCACCAGAGTCGTCGTCATTGCGAAAAACTGATCTCTCGCCAGGCGATGCCATATCGCAAAGTTTGATCGAAATTTCGCATAAGAACAAGTGTAAACACTCTACTTTTCCCGCTATTGGACGCAAACGGGACGCGGAAGGAAGTTCCAATTGCTTATTTTGTGCGCATGTCAATGAGGAGTTCACTACGATAAATTTTGTGTTGTTATGGTATCACTGGGGTACTCATCGCCAATCGGCGTGATGTGGAGGAACGCGGAAATACCGGAGGCTTGCCGATCAGCGAGATGTGGAGGAAAAGTGTTAAACATATAACATCCCCAACTGTTGAACATGTCACTTTCCCCAACTTTTGAACATGTCACTTTCCCCAACTTTAGAACATGTCACTTTCCCAACTTTAGAACATGTCACTTTCCCCAACTGCTGAACATCGCACTCCCCCCCAGCTGTTATGTCACTTTCCCCGTCTGTTGAACATATCATTTTCCCTGGGTGCTAAACATGTAACATCCCCATCTGTTGAACACATCTCTTTCCCCAGCTGTTGAACATATCACATTCTCCGGCTGACGGAACATGTCACATTCCCCAACTGTTGAACATGTCACATTCCTAAGCTATTTTCTTCTTGACTCTCTCATCCGACATTGAACTTGAATATTGTTCAACAAAGTATACACGTCTGTCTCACAGATCTCTGCTTAAAACAGAAGAGAAAAGTTAATATTGTTTGCCTACATGATTTTACCCAAGGTATATTTTTTTCCTTTATATTTATTGGACTCGGTATCATCAGTTACGCATTTGAGTCTCACTGTGTCATCGGTTACACAGCTTGCCCCCTCTAAATTATCTAAGTCACGTTGATGGGTCTTAAAACAATTCTCATAATTCTCATGGTATGGGGAGGGGGGGCACTGATATGGTCGGGTTTGGAGCCAAGAAAGACAAACTTTGTCTGTTTGATTGTTTATGTAGTTGTTTTCCTCCTTTGTGATGGACTAGCTTTTTTCCTAGTTTTATTTTATGTACTCTTATTCCGTTCTCCACATTCCTTAGTGCTTCAATGTCTTCGTTTCATTTTATGTGTTTTTGTCCAATTTTTTTAACAGACTTAGTAATTTCAAGTCCCAGATTGAAACATTGATTGTGTTTGTGTATAAACTTATGAAGAGACTAACAATTTCAAGTCCCAGATTGTAAAGTCAAGTGCGTTTACTTCTAATAATGTATGAAGGAACTAATAATATCGCGTCCGAGATTTTAACACTCATTTAGATTTATATCCAAATTTATGAATAGATTGATAGCAAGACTCGGATTGTAACATCACATATGTTGTATATTTATATTATATCAACGATTAACAAATTATACCCAAATGTATGATTAGATTAATATCAAGTCCCAGACTTTTACGTCAAGTGGTTTCTGTGCCCAAATCTAGAACAAACTGATATTATTGTGTCCGATATTTACATGGAGGTCCCAGAGTCCACACATTTTGTAGCCTGCATTCATTTCTTTGTGTATGACACTCCAGCAAAGCAAATATCTGATAGAGTTAATTCCTGTCGTATCATTGCTTGTTTCCTTTGTATTTTTATTGCATCGTTTTTATTATGGCTTTAAAAGATCATTGTGATAAAAAGTTTTTGATTTTCTATGCTTTCATCTTTTTCCTCCCTAACTGGGACTGTTTTCATTTTCTGTTACTTTGATACATATTGTCCCATGTGCTAGCATTTACTTTGATATGTATTGTCCCATTTTCCAGCATTTACTTTGATAGATATATTGTCGCATTTGCCAGCATTTACTTTGATACATGTTTCCCCATTTGCCAGCATTTACCTTGATACATATTGTCCCATTTGCCATATCCCCTAGCATTTGCTACTGTTTCTCACTGCCATATATATATTTATATCTAGTTGAGGGTGTTTTGCTTTTAACTGTTGAAGAGTTTGGACAGTTCTGTCAGAGCCAAGGGCCTCTGGTTCGGGGGGGGGGGGGGGGGGGGGGGTTAGAATTGTGTGGGCTTGGCATAAAAGATTTACAAAGGCAGTTTTGTATACAAAGACAGCCTACAGTTAGTTCCACCACCAAAACGCACAGTGAGTGAGCGGGAGTGTGATGGTGGAAGGGTTTTTGGTGAAGTGTGTGATCAACTTGAAAAGTGGAAAGACATGGAATAACATCAAGAGCCTAGCCCAGGATAGAGAATGGTGGAAGGTCTTTGTCCGTGGCCTATACCCTGGTGCAGGGTGAGAAAGGCAATGCTGTTGATGATGTGTGATTAGCTTACGCAGAACTCATTTGTCTCACCGAAGATTTCTTGCAAACATACGGGCCTGAGACATGCATCACCACTTTCCTCTTTCAAAAATTCATGATAGTGTTGGATCACTATAATTCTTTTTTAAAGTGTTGTAATGTAATAGTAATATGTGAAGTGTGCATGACAAAATGAGTTACTTCTCTGATTTGTGCCCTGTGGAAATAGATGCGTCACGGTTATAGATGAAATTTTTACGATTTATAAGTATGAAATAATAAAAGGCATGTTATACTAAAAGAATATGACATCAATAGAAAAATCAACAAGTTTGACCCTTAAGTCGATTTTTAGCCAATATTTCCAGTTATAATGGATCGCGAGAAGTAACTCATTTTGTCGGCACGCCTCACATATTGAAGTGTTGTAATGCATATATATGTCACATATATATTGATGTGTTCATGACATTTCAAAGTGTTGTAATGCATATATGTCATGTATTGATGTATCCATGACATTTCAAAGTTTGCTCAGATGTGTTGATCTGATCAGCCTCCAGTTTACTTGCAGCTGGTTATGTGTATGTTTAGCTCACTCGCTGCCATGCACAAGAGTGTTTTGGGGGAAAAATTGATAGACGCGGTGCCGGAGTTAAGTAGAAGCTAGTGGAAGGCTGTAGGTAGGTAGCGTAAACAGTATATAAGCCAACTGGCTACCTTCTGAGGGGGTTGTTTCCTGGGAACTCGGGCATTTCGGATTGCTGTTTCTTCATGCTGTCGCAATGAAGCACTAAAGTTTTCCGCCATGAAAAATCTCTGAGGAAAGCTAAGCCCCTCGCGGTTAAAATAAAATGTGGGGTCAGCCAGTTAAAAAATTGACACCTAAGCATTTGAATGCTTTGCGGAAAAATTGATTATTGTATTGCACCTTTTCAATGGCAGAGAACTATGGAGCTTTGTATGGCGTATCCATTGGTATATTTTTTGCCATTGGAGTTTAAATAGAAAGCCTACAAAAACATCATCAAAGTTTTGCGAGGTCTATTTTTTACACCATTATGTAAAATTCCGGCTCAAAAATGTTACCGATTGTAGAAAGATCAGTTCATTTTCTATTGGATTCAAGTCTTTGGCTTGGAATTATTTTGGGTCGACCCTTCAGTGACACTCCAGAACTATATGACTCCCAACACGGGGAGCAGTGAATACACTACAGCATAGAGCCGAACCGTTCAGCATAAGTGGCGATGTGACGCCAGCCCGGGCATGGCTCTGTTTGTGTCGATAAAAAGCAACAAATTGATATTTTGGAGTTTATGAATTACTGATAAACAATGATCTCACACCCACAATCTTAAAAAAGTGAGGCTCTATCTATGTTATTGTGGTTGTCCTCTGTTCGTGTGTAGTTGTTACGGTACATTTGATACTGCTACTGCTTTGTTATCTGCTAAACACGAGGTTGCAATTAATTAATTTCCCAATATTTTTATTGTATTGAAACAACTGTTATTTTCTAAATAGATATTGACTTTAGGTAAAAGAATGGTGTGAAAATTCTTCGGAAACAAGTTTGTTTGGGGTTTGTTTGTTGTGTTTTTCAAAAGTTGAAACACATTTTTGCTGTTAAAAAAATCATGTTAAAATTACCATTCAAGCTATCTTTTTAAAAAAAATTGCACTATGCATTTTGGTTTTTCTAAATTTCCTTTTTGCAAGCTTCATTTTACTGTGGGTTGTGAATAGTAAGATCACAATTTTTAAAAAAAATTTTTATAGGTGCTTAAATGCCTAATGTTCTTCGGAAGTGGAGCCACATAGTGGTCAGCAGCGAGTGAGTTAACACCGTACGAAGTGTAGCGGTTAGGCACTTTACTCTTACGCGTAGATGTGATTTTGATTCCTATTTGGAAAGGGATTTTTTTTTTATCAAGTATCTCTGTCTGTCTGTAGGTGGTTGGTGTTTGCTCTGGTGTGGTTTGCTCCTTCTTTCCAATCAAACTTCTGTTGTCCTTATTTCTCCTCTTCTTCTTCTTTTTTTTTTTTTTTTTTTGTGTATGTTACTCTTGTAACACCTAATCTTCAACAGTTTATATATATGATCTGATTGTGTTGCAAGTGCCGTAAAACTCTTACTAAAACTTTGAGAATCTGTGTGTCTGCCGGGACATTGTAGTTGTAGGCCTGTCCAAAGTCGGAGCAGCCGTTTTCTGTATGATGAGCTAAATTTGTGTGGAGGTGGGGATATAACATTTGTTAGTCACCGTTATGAAATCAGGCACTTGTCAAAATTTATATAATGAAATCGAAGAAACCAACAATTTTCTACCAGTTTGGCAGTTTATATTGAATTGGGGGGGGGCTCAGCACCTTTTATTTCCATTTAAAATATATTTCTGTGTAGATTTTACTGAAAAACATTGATAAAAAGCACAAAAAATGCAACATTCAGTTTCCGAGGACTGTCAACCTATGGGGAAATCACTTTGGCAGCCATTTGCTCGCTAACCTAACTCTGAAAACAGGCAACCCCCTCCACATCTCCTTCAATCGCAATTATCTTGACTTCTATTCAAGATAGAGGTGGTTTTTTTGTTTTTTTTTCATCAAAAGCGAGACAAGTGAACAGGTCTGAAGATGAGATACCAAACTCCACATGCCAAAAAATTGACAAGCGCCTGATTCCACCGTGTCATGACACATATATCTCTCTCTCTCGCTTGCCCTTTTTAACTCCCAGTGGAGCACAGGCCATCAACCGCATTACTCCAGCGAAGCCTGTCCTTAGCATCCTTTTCTATACGTTTCCATGACACTTTTATATACAATTACAATACTACTTACTGTATAAGCGAGACATGCTGCGTCTACGCGTTTGTTGCTGGTTGTATGGTATGTATGAAGGAGAGACATTTTAGGCCTACATTTTGTTTGTAGTTTAATGTGTACTTTTCCTGACCCCCACAGCACAAAGTGATGATATTTTTGGCTGATTTTGTAGCCTGCTCTCGTTTCCTGCCCTCCTCCTGTTGTTGCCATCAATGAACAAAAAACAAAAAAAGAAAACCAGCATGTGTTACGGTGAAGGAGTTAAGCCGTATTGTAAATTTATCCCAGTCTTGATGGGGAGATTGTGGATTGTATGTATGGTTGACGGGTGCTCTGGTGTGGTTTTGCTTCTTCTTTCCTATCAAACATCTATCGCCGTTATCTCCCCTTCTTCTTTTTTATGTTTGTTACTCTCTTGACTTGTAACACCTCTAATCTTCTGGCACTCATATGACCTTATGCAGTTGCGAGCGCCGTAAAACTTCTTCTAAAACTAAAAAGATTGTGGATTGTGTGAAGGAGGAGATCGTGGATTGCCTGACTGTATGGGGGTGATTGTATTGAGAGATTGTAGATTGTCTGAATTACGAGATTGTGGATATGTGAAGAAAGAGATTGTGAATTGTCTGAAGGAGGAGATAGTGGATTGTTTGAAGAAGATTGTAGATAGATAGTTATACCTTTCCCTAGACCTTGACTGTCAGACATTCCACGATCACCCTTTCAATACCAGTGTCTATGGTGTAGTGGTCAGGCTCTTTGTTGTAACCGGCAGAAGGCATGAGTTTTATTTGCATGTAAGAAAGTTTATTTTATCGAATATCTCCGTCTCTGTCTTCTGGCATGTTGTGTACCACACAGCCCGGGTGGAAACTGACTGCCAGTGTCGAAGCAGACCGGTTCATGAATAATTTTATATAAATTGTGTCAATGGGGGATTTAAATGTTATGTTATAACTTATATTATATTAAGTAATTTAAGCATTAATGAACAATGTAATAAACCTCCTTGTTGTCTGCTAATTCCTTCCTAATCCTTCCTCTCCCTCTCTGCCCTCCCAAAGCACTGCCATAGACCTGTATGTGTGTACTTTGATACTGCCAACATTCAGGTTCGGTTAATAAAGTTTTCTTGACTGATGGGTGGAGTGAGGAGATGACAAACTACCACATGACATACTCCATGTATCCTAGAGAAATAAATCTGACTGGACAAAGTGAGTTGTATCCTTGTTCTGCTGTTTGTTTATCCATGAACTATGCTGGAATCCTCTTTCTGTTTTTGTTTTTGTCAGTTGGTTTTGTTTGGTTGGGGGGTTTTTTCACCGTGGGCACCTCTAGAAATCTATACATATAATATTTGTGCAAGTTTGGCACTTTGGCCGCCTAAAACTTCCCAACCATTTAACTTTCGAATTTGAAAAAAATTAATAGTGGTTCAGAATCATTTAAAGGATGCACAGTTTCATTGAGGAGCCTGAAGTCACTGTAGTTTAATTTTCAGTTTTTCATTAGTTTCGTTTAGATCTAATCCTGGGTAAGTCCATCTTCTAAGACGCCATTGTAAACAAGTGAGGTTGCTGTTCACTACCCGTGCGCACCTTTGAAATTCTGAAGTGTACAACCACGAAAGCGGAATAGAGAATCAATCTCTATACATCATAATATTTGGCAACTTGGAAACACACGTGTCACTTTTCTCTCAAGATTTGTAGCTCCATTCCAGCAGAGTGTAAAAAGAGTAGGCCAATAGGACTTTCAGTTGATGTTAATGCACTGATCATTCCTTTCATCGAAAGAGGGCCCTGCTAGTTAAAGAATAACAGTACAGTATATCATTCAAGCAAAATATTGCAAATACTTTCTTACCAATCAATAAGGAAAAAATTGAGACTCGTGTCAATGTCAAAAGCGCCCTAATTACAAATAAAACAAATTACAGTGGAATTCTGATAAAGTCAACACCTCAGGACCGAAATAAAGTGTTGACTTTGTTTTTGTTTGTTTAGTATAGGGTTTTACGGCGCTCGCAACTGCATAAGGTCATATGAGCGCGCGGGACACACCTAATACTTTTTCGTTGGTAAGAAATTTTGAATTTTGCCCGGGTGGCGGCCGAAGCCTACTCTTATCGATTTTAGACCACCAAGGGATCTTTAACGTGCGCAACTTGCACACGGGCCCTCCGAGATTTTTCGCCCTTGTCCGAGAAGGCTAGGTGTAGATCTTTCCTACCAGAAGATCAGGGGTGTGGCAGAAAGACAGCAGTTAGGAGGAGCCAAGGAGTAGCAGTAGAAAGGCTGCAGAAAGAGTCAGGAGCCCAGAGGAGGGGGCAAAGGAGGTGAGGGGGTGGGGGTAGAAAGTAGAAATGAAAGCAGACAACAGAACATTGTTAGAGATCAGGAAAGGATGTGAAAGGAGACAATTTTAGAGAAGAAAATTTTTTGGTCGCTACCCGGAATCGAACACGGGACCTTTGAATGAGAGGCCAACACCTTAAACTCTAGGCCACGAGAGCCCCCCCCCCCAGTGTTGACTTTGAACAAGGTTGACTTTATTCATTGTACTACTGGCCATTAAAAATTGAAGATGACGGCTAGCTATAAATGTTACTACGTACCTGGTTACAAGATGTTAGCTCAATTTCCGTGAGTGTAAAATTCTGAAGTTGTCACCAAAACAAGAGATAATCATAATGAGTGTACAAAGTAGGCTACTGTAATTGGAGGTGTGTGCACCACTACGTCTAGCTCAGGCCCTGAATATCTCTTCTTAGATGAATTCATCTTGGGATTTAGCCCCAAATTATTGACTTAATAACGCAGGGTTAACACTCAAGAGGTTGACTATCAGAAACACAATTACTTCAAGGAAGGTAAGAAACGGGACCACATTGAGGTGTTGACTACAAGCCAAGAGGTGACTTTAAGCAAGTTGACTATATATCAGGATTCCACTGTATCTGTTATTACTGATCATTATGCTTAAAACAAAAAGTGAAATTAGTTATCATCAACAAAGGCAGTGTTCATCATTATGTCAAAAATATTTTTTTTAACATCTGCTGAGCTGTGTTTCAAATCTGGGTCCTGTTCCTGCTCTTTCTCCTATTCCTCCATTTCTTCCCCCATCGTGTGTACTAGTAAAGCCCTGTGCCTCTTCAATACTGCTATACTTGGAAAACTTTGTCCACATCCCTTAATTGTGGCCTTTATGCACACTCTTTGGCCTATGCAGCCTTTACACACTCTTTGGCCTATGCAGCCTTTTTGCACACTCTTTGGCCTATGCAGCCTTTTTGCACACTCTTTGGCCTATGCAGCCTTTCTTGACCAAGGCCACCCTATTTTCCTTGTTATTTTTTCACCTCTTAAAGATGTAATATTACTCGTACATTGGTTCGAGATCCCCC
>NW_004797271.1:1048815-1049913 GCF_000002075.1 Aplysia californica | reverse complement strand
AGAGAGAGAGAGAGAGAGAGAGAGAGAGAGAAGAGGCCAACTGACAGACAGACAGACAGAGAGAGTGAGAGAGAGAGAAAAAGAGGCCAACAGACAGACAGACAGACAAACAGACAGAGAGACAAACAGACAGACTTACTAAAATGTCTCTTCACCGGAGCATCCCGTGTCTCCACGCTGACAACCCGCACTCCCTGTGGACACAACGGACAGCAGTATGACGTCACCAGACACAACAAATCAACACATACAGTAATTACGTCATTCAAGCACAGCTGGTGAAAAATGGTATACGTTTAATGCTCCTATCAACACTGTAAGGTTATTTAAGAGGCGGGGCCTCCTAGTTTAATGTCCGTCTCCGAAAGGACCGAGCCAAGTGGGAAATTCGTGTGAAGTGCCTTTCCCAAGGACACAACGTCGGACCGAGCTGAGGCTCGAACCCGCGAACTCAGCACAACTGGCAGGGCTTATATAATGTCATGCAGGTGCAACGGATTGGTTTATGACGTCAGGCAAACACAACGGAAAGCATTGTGACGTCACCAGACACAACAAATCAGAACATACAGTAATTATGTCATTCAGGCACAATTGGCAGGGCCACGATGTCATGCGGTTGCAACAGATTGGTTTTTGACGTCATGTAAGCACAACGGACAGCATAATAACGTAGCCACGATGTCATGCGGGTGCAACAGATTGTTTTTTGACGTCAGGCAAACACAACAGAAAGCATTATGGCATCATCAGACACAACAAATACAGTGTTATTATGACGTCATTCAGGCGCAGCTGATGAGACAAGAGGGCCATGCTGTCATGCGGGTGCAACGGGTTGGTTTATGACGTCATGCAAACACAACGGACAGGTTTATGACGTCATACAGATACAGAGATCACAGAGTCCTAGAGTACAGAAACAGCCATGGAACATTTGGGATGGATAAATCCTAGCGGGTTAGAAAGAGAGGGGTGGGGGTGGGGGGGATTGCTAGTTTATATTCATAATAACAATACAAGAAAAACATAATGACGCTAATGATGGTAATGATAACAATAGCAATATTTTACTTATATATTATGTATAAAATAAAC
>NW_004797271.1:1045731-1046870 GCF_000002075.1 Aplysia californica | reverse complement strand
AAGAGAGAGAGAGAGAGAGAGAGAGAGAGAGAGAGAGAGAGAAATCTATTTATAGGCTATAGGCCTATACTCTTTAACATTTTTAATTTCACACATTGTAAGAGCGTGTAGCTCAAAAACTACACATCCAATTACTTTGAAATTTTTACATATATCACGCAAGCTCATTGTCGTTAACTGTACTCAATAGGATGCACTCTCTGCTGTTTTGTCTGACGATGTCATTCACGTGGTTTTGACATTTGGTCAAATACTGTTAAAATGTGTGGGTAACTTTGAAAAAAAAAAAAAACTACACACCCAAAGTTGGACTCCTTACTACTTCTTTCAAATTTTTCGCCACATAAAAAAGTGGCTTCTCTTTATCGATTCACCATGCTTCGGCTGAATGAATCAGGGAGAATAAATCACATCACTTAAATGCTTCAGGCGTGGACACTCCGCTTTTGTTAGTCGCGAGATGGTTCAACGTGAAAAGCCACACAGGATCACATGGCAATGATAGGCTCCCAAGAGGACAGACCCAAGCGAGTAGAACGCAGAAAGACAAAACGAAGGGAGGACGCATTCATCCTAACGCTACGCTTGAGAAATCAATTTCAACCGACAAAGACCCAGGATGAGTCAAAAAGACTTAGAAATGACAGTCCCATCTTTGTCATGACTTTTCTTTTTTCTTTTGAAAGAGGAGAAACGTCGTGCTAGGTGCCTAGTTTGTCGCATAAAACTGCAGCCCCACCACACCCAGCACATACTTCACTTGGCTCAGCCAAGGCTAGATCTAAATCAACCAAGTTCTGGAGCCCAATGTACATTTCTTTTCAAATCAAGCCCAAGGACAAGTATTCATGTATGATAATGCACCTGCTCATAGGGCTGTGTGACAAATCAATTTCTCAAAACTAATAACATTCCTCTCCTGCACCCATGACCAGCGCATTTGCGGGACATTTTAGATCGTGGCATTCTTGCCAGACCACGCCAGCCCCGGTCCCATGCTCAGAAAAAGCCTTAATTCAAGAGCGGAGTATTATCCCTCAATTGACACAATACTGTAGTCTCCGCCTAAGATCCTGGTGCTTGGGAGCAAGGAAATGCGGGATCTTAGGCGAACCGGGATCTTAACCCACGAACCCAGG
>NW_004797271.1:1044202-1045352 GCF_000002075.1 Aplysia californica | reverse complement strand
CCCTCCAAACCGCCTTTGTCGTTACACACCATTACGTTGTGAACGCACCAATTAAAATTCAGTCTGTCTCGCAAATTCGGGAGTAGAGACAACTGCTGCAATGGTCAAGGAAGAGTTCACGGTTCGATGTGATCCCGCCTGGAGCGAACGTGTAGGCCCTACCCACCCAACGAGTGATGTAAGTTTAGGGGGATAGCTCAGATGTGAGTGCGATGTTCGGGGAAAACATACGTGTCGGTCAGTTCACACCCCGGTGTGATCCCGTCTGGGCCAAACTTTGCATCGCTTCATCGAGTATTACAACGTGTGTATGTGATCACATTCACGATAGTGGCTGATCTTTGATGCGACGGACAGTTTATTGATCTCAACTTTTCACTCTTGGTTGATCGGCTGTGCCCGTCCTGGTTTTTGTTTCGCAAATTATGATCTGAAAAGCGGAATCTCAGCCGAATGTAGACCATCAGAGCAGGATCTTAGGGGTGACTTTTGTATAGTAAAAATTATGTTTTCCTAAAACAACGGGATCTTAATTAAGCGAACCGGGATTGTAAGCGGTGGGATCTTAGGCGGAGACTACTGTACCTCGATTCATTCCGTTCATGCGTCGACAATGTGAAGATGTGACAACGCCAGATTTCATCACACGTAACGTTACTGAAAACTGTCACTTTTTATTTAGACCCCTGACAACTATAAGTTCAAAATTAAAGATTAAAAACATTATTAACTTTGTATTCCACGTGTTTCCCTTGCGGTAAAATGAATACACTGTCTTATTTGAAATTTTCAGACAGATTAGATAAGCATTAATCAAGATATCGTCTTTGATATGAATTGTAAAAATGTTAAAGAGTGTATATATATTATATATACACACGTGCGTATCATATATATAAATGATAACAATTGTATCACATGGCTAACCATAATAATTGCAACCTACATGATGTCTTACCTAACCATTACCTGGCGAAATCAGAATGTGTATCATAGAACGAGCAACACGGACAATGCCAAATTATGTATAACTTGTAACAGAAAAAAGTAACACAATCCAAAAATAAAAGCTCAAACATTTTGTAACGATCACCCAAGTAGATACTACACTCCCCCTTTCCACTAACTCATATTCCGCCCTCCTTGTCCC
>NW_004797271.1:1039747-1040914 GCF_000002075.1 Aplysia californica | reverse complement strand
GCAGGAAAAGAGATGGGTAGGAAGATGGGGTGGAAAGGAGGCGGGGACAGGGGTGGTTGGGGAGGGGTAGAAAGGAGGCAGGAAGAGAGATTGGTAGGGAGGTGGGGTGGAAAGGGGGTGGGAGAAGGGGTGGGTAGGGAGGAGTTGGAAAGGAGGCAGGAAGAGAGATTGGTAGGGAGGTGGGGTGGAAAGGAGGCGGGGATAGGGGTGGTTGGGGAGGGGTAGAAAGGAGGCAGGAAGAGAGATTGGTAGGGAGGTGGGGTGGAAAGGGAGTGGGAGAAGGGGTGGGTAGGGAGGAGTTGGAAAGGAGGTGTGAAGAAAGATGGGTAGGGGTGGGGTGGAAAGGAGGCCGGGATATGGGTGGGTGGGGTCGGGGTGGAAAGGAGGTGTGAAGAGGGATGGGTAGGGAGGTGGGATCGGGGTGGAAAGGAAGCAGGAAAAGAGATGGGTAGGGATATGAGGTGGAAAGAGGGTGGGAGAAGGGGTGGGTGATGAGGAGGGAGAGGAAAGAATGTGGGAGGAAGGATGGGCGGGGAGGAGGGAGTGAAAAGGAGGCGGGAGAAGGGGTGGGTGGGGAGGAGGAGTGGAAAGAGGGTGGAGGAAAGGGGGTAAGGGAGGGGAGAAAGTGGAAAGGAGGCAGGAAGAGAGATGAGTGGGGAGGGGTAGAAAGGAGGTGTGGAGAAGGATGGGTGGGGAGGTGGGGTGGGTGAGGAGGGATTGGGAAGGAGGTGTGAAGAGGGATGGGAGTGGAGAAAGGGGTAGAACGAATGTGGGAGGTGGAATAGAAAGGGAGTGGGAGAAGGGGTGGATGGAGAGGAAGGTGTAGAAAGAATGTGGGAGGAAGGATGGGTCAGGAGGAGGGTGTGAAAAGGAGACGGGAGTAGGGGTGGGTGGGGACGTGGGATGGAAAGAGAGTGGGAGAAGAGGGATGGGTGGGGAGGTGGGATGGAAAGGGGGTGGTAGAAAGGAGATGGGGTGGGGAGGGAGTTGAAAGGAGGCAGGAAGAGGAACAACGCATACCTGTATTATTATATTTAGAATGTATTTATCAATCTCTTTGAATATGTATATCCTCCCTTCAATCCCTCTGCCTCCCCATCTCTGTCCCCCTCCTTCTCTCTTTCTCTCTCTCTCCCTCTCTCTCTCTCTCTCTCTCTCTCTCTCTCT
>NW_004797271.1:1035379-1037111 GCF_000002075.1 Aplysia californica | reverse complement strand
GGAGGAGGAGGAGGAGGAGGAAGAGGAGGAGGAATCACTACTCAGCAAGACGTCAAGGCGGAACTGAGACTAAGCCATCTTAGTGACTAACTTTTAATTTTAAGGAAATTCTAATCTATCTAAATGACTGAAAATTACTAAAGACTCTCTTTCCTATATCCTGCATTTTCTACAGTACTGCTGCTGCTGCTGCTGCTGCTTCTATGATGATGATGATGATGTTGATGATAACAACGACGATGGTGGTACTGGTGCATAAACATAACAAAAACATCAATAATATCAAGAACAGCAACACATAAATCATCATTATCATCATCATCATTATCGTATACAGCAGATAGTAAAACGGTTAAGATTTGGTAGTACAGTATTTCCAAAATATTTAATGACAAGTTCAACGTTTCGCCCCCAACGGGCTTCATCAGGAACATTCAAAATACATGTATAAATTACTATACTAACTATAGAAACCAAAAGTGCGTACATTCATCATCATCCTCCTCCTCCTCCTCCTCCTCCTCCTCCTCATCATCATCATCATCATCATCATCATCATCCTCATCATTGACATTGCACCAACCTAAACTTCTGAAACACTGGCGGCATTTTCCCCTGTATGTTCCCGGGAGACAGGAGGCGCGGCAAAATGTCGATGTAGGCCAACGAGGGCGGCTCTGGTTGGCTGTGCTGGACTGACGTCACATACTGGCCGAACACTTCCTCGTAAGAGGGTGGTGGGTGACTGGACTCCACATGTTCAGCGAGGACGGGAAGAACGTCCGGTTCCGGCTCGTGTTTGGAGGACATGTTGTTCTGTTCTAAAAAGATGACATAAATATTGACGTTGATTTGTTCTAAAAGGATGACATTAAGTCATGACGTTGATTTATTGTTTGAAAAGGATGACTTAAATAATGACGTTGATTTGTTCGAAAAGGATGACATAAAATAATCATGACGTTGATTTTAAAAAAGTTTTAGTAGAGGTTTTACGGCGCTCGCAACTGAAGGTCATATGAGCGCCAGAAGATTAGAGCTGTTACAAGAGAGTAATAAACATAAAAAAGATGAATGGGAGATAAGGACGATAGATGTTTGAAAGGAAAGAAGAAGCAAACCACACCAGAGCACCCGCAAACCACCTACGATTTATTGTTTGAAAAGGATGACATGAATTCTGATTTTGACTTTGATTTATTGTTCGAAACGGATGACTTAAATAATGACGTTGATTTGTTCGAAAAGGATTACACAAATCATCACGTTGATTTATTGTTTGAAAAGGATGACATAAATCATGAGATTGATTTATTGTTTGAAAAGGATGAAATAAATAATGACGTTGATTTGTTTGAAAAGGATTGCATGAATTAGGATAATGTTCGTATGTTCTAAAAGGATGGAATACATTATGATAATGTTTGTTTGTTTTACAAGGATGGTATTTGATAAATAATACATTGATTTGTTCTAAAGGGATTACATAAATGTTAATTTTCACGTTGATTTATTGTTCGGAAGGCATGACATAAATAATGCGTTGATTTGTTCTAAAGGGATTACATAAATGTTAATTTTCAAGTTGATTTATTGTTCGGAAGGCATGACATAAATAATGCGTTGATTTGTTCTAAAGGGATTACATAAATGTTAATTTTCAAGTTGGTTTATTGTTCGGAAGGCATGACATAAATAATGCGTTGATTTGTTGTTGTTTTTTTAAGTAAAG
>NW_004797271.1:1032974-1034213 GCF_000002075.1 Aplysia californica | reverse complement strand
AAAGGCCCAAAGGCAAGAAAAATGCCAGTTTCTTTGATTTAATTATTTTGACGAGCGCCTGGTTTCACCACGATGCCTTACAATTAATACATGTACTGTGCAACCCTCAGTTTTCTCCCTAGTCGCTCCTGGGGAAGCCTTTGGAGCCAAACGTTGAGTTGTTTTGTTAGAACGTTCCACTGAAGTGAATCGCGAATCGCGTTCCGCAGGGAAGAGTGGCAATTCAGTTCCGTTCTTGCACTCGCGACCCAGCTCTAAACTGTACCTCAACTATGATTTTATTTTAGATTTTTTTTTTTTATGAACGTCATTATTTTTGTATTATTTATTTCAAACGGATCCAACGTGTTCCAAGACTCTCGACTTTCTTACTCTGCCTTTGTTTTCATTTCACCCCAAATTATAATCTCCGGGTATTAAATTATAACCCGTTGCCCCAAATTTGATCTCCATTCCAGAATGTCTCGAGCCCCCAAGCAAAACACTGACCACACGGACAACGGTGCATGAGCCGCAGAGACTGCCAACACTAACGTCATTTCACAAGCCGCAGAGACTGACCACAATGGTGTCAGCCCACCAGGTAGAGACTGACCACACTGACGTCATTGCACAAGCCGCACAGACTGACCACAGTGACGTCAGCGCATGAAGGCGCCACAAGCAATAATATCATGAAAGCAGTAAGTGCATGCACAATGTACAAGAGTAGGAAGGGCAAGGGGGGGGTGAGTTGAACAAAGAAAAGTATGGACGAATTCATAAGATATGTCTTTGTTTTGGTAAGTGATTTACGGCGTCGCAACTGCATAAGGTCATATGAGCGCGAGGGACACATTAAACATTTCCAGTTCCAGTTAAAAGGACATTTTGAATATCGCCAGGGTGGCGGCCGAACCCTACTCTTATCGATGTTGGACCACCAAGGGATCTTTAACGTGCGCAACTTGCACACGGGACCTCCGAGATTTTTCGCCCTTATTCGAGAAGGCCAGACCTAGGTGTTAGATCTAACCTACCATAAGATCAGGGGTGTCGCTGAAAGAGAAAGACAACAGTAAGAAGAGCCAAGAAGAAGCAGTAGAAAGTCTGCGGAAAGAGTCAGGAGCCCAGAAGAGAGGGCAAAGGAGATGCATGAGGGGGTGGGGGCAGAAAGTGGAGACGAAAGTAGATGACAGAATATTGTTAGAGAGCAGGACAGGGGGTGAAAGGAGAGCATTTTAGATTTTTTAAAATTCT
>NW_004797271.1:1029378-1031306 GCF_000002075.1 Aplysia californica | reverse complement strand
GCCACACAGTGACAGAGAAACAGATCAAGACAGCAATGGAGAAATGCTATTACAGTCTGGCGCAGAACATGATCTCGTCATATCAAATACCTTCTTCCAACATAAAAGGAGTCAAGTTAAAACTTAATGTAATGACCTAAAGACAGCATCTCAAATTGATTTATCCAGGCCAAAAGATCGAAACTGAGAAACACCAGAGACTCAAGAGTGGTACCCAACAACATCATAGACACTGATAACAGACCAGTCATTATGACTATCGACACACCAAACAGGAAAAGACCAGGAGCAAGGAAACGACGAGAAGTCGTAAATCTCAGTAAAGATAAGACACGGGCGTACATGAACGCATGAAAGATGTTTTTCACAAATTGCCCAAAACAACCGGGAGACATTGAAGAGGAATGTGGAGCCACTTCAAAACATGTGTGAACAGAGCTTTAAAAGCAGAGCGTGGCACCAGGAAAACAGGAGGGCAGAAAAGGAAAACAACTATAATATTATTATGGTGGAATGACCAGGTGAAGGACGTCATCCATCTGAAGAAAAAGGCATTCAAAAAGTGGCAGAAATCAAGGACAGAGGAAGATTACGTCCTATACAGAAAGGAACGCCGTCAAACAAAAAGGGTAGTAAAAGAAGCTAAGAACAGATCGCGAACAGTATAAGGAGAACAGCTGGCAACAAAATGTAAAGAAGACCCGAGAGAGTTTTACAAGAGCGTTAAAAGTATGAGGATGCGGGAAGAACCGTTCTGCCCAACTGAAAGAGTCAATGATGAGAACGGAAACCGTATTTTCAGTAAGCAAAAGATCAAGGAAAGATGGAAACGCTAGTTTCAGGAGCTGCCAAATCTTTCAGGAGAAACAACACAAAACAGCTTTTCACCGAAAGAAACCACCCCAGAACCATCAATACTGTCGAGTGAAATCCAACATATTACATAGAAAAGCCCCACAAACAAAGCGCCAGGCGTTGATAACATCCCAGCAGACGAGATCGAGCTGTGCGGGCGTATCGGTGACCTCTGGCTATGGATGATGTTCAACCTGGCCAGGGAGACAAAAACAACATCCGATGACTGGCAACGAGCTGTCATTGTACCTACATCTAGACGGTCAGAGAGATCGTATAGACCTACATGTATCTGGAAAAAGAAAGGTAACAAAAGAGACTGTGGAACCTACAGAGGAATATCCCTTCTCAGCCATGTGGGTAAAATGGTTTGCATTAAGACAGTTGTTTGGAACTGCCATTACACATGACAAAGGCCTCAATATCGTCTTCGTGGACCTGACGAAGGCGTTCGACCAGGCAAATAGATGTCAACTTTGGGAAATCTTAGAGGAACATGGTGTAAAAGGACAGTTGTTGGAGAACATCATGGCACTTTATTATTTTTAAAACAGTCTGTCAGCCGTAAAATCAACAGAAGGATTATCGAACTGGTTCCCCATCGGGGCTGGTGTGAGACAAGGGTGTGTTCTCTCTCAGATTCTCTTCATCACTTACATGGATAAGATCAAGAAAGCAGCAAATGACAACATCACTGAACTGAACGAGCTTCTATTTACTGATGACCAGAGTATATTAAATACAGATAAAGCGGAATTACAAAAACACACAACAAAACTAAATTGTGAGGAATGTAAATATCTGAATATGAAAATCTCCATTTAAAAAATAGAAGTTATGAAGGTCAGCAGAAACTCAATATCCTTTTTGACGGAATACAACTCCAAGAAGTAGAGGAATTTGAATATTTGGGAAGCATCTTCACACAAGATGGGTGTATGGACAAAGAAATAGAAGCAAGAACTATAAAGGCAAATGCAGTGACATACCAGCTAGCACCCTTGGTCAGTCACAAAAACATCCCAACCGAAGTGAAATCTCAGTTCATCAATAGTGTACCAGCCTTAACATAC
>NW_004797271.1:1026133-1027267 GCF_000002075.1 Aplysia californica | reverse complement strand
CCCATTATATTATATTTTTCCTTCTAACTTTCGATCATGCTTTCCACAACTGACTTGTACAATAACCTTTACAGTGTTGAAAGAACCGTAAAAGCCATGCGCGTTGTAAGAAAAGTCATTCAGAGTCCAAGAAATCTAGTTGATTTTACTTCTTTTTTTATTTGGTTAACTCGTGCGTACACTCGGAGAAACTGATAGGCTATAGATCTAGTAACTGAACAGTTATACTTACCGGTACTCAGAGAGTTTAATGTTCGACTAACTTGGACTTGATTTTATTTTTAGGACTGAAAGGGGGGGGATATACAATCAGGTTACTACAGAACACTTATCACTATTTGCGGTAACTTTCCTATTCTCGCCTCACATAATGATTATAAATACGGTCTGGCCGTTCGGGACACAGAAGACCAATACTAGATTTAGTATAAGTATTGGTGTTCTGAGGTTCCGGACCTTGGCGAAATGGCCGACGAACACGCCGGTCTCTCTTGGCGACCGCTAAACAAAAACATTGGGCTATTTATAGCGCATGCGAGGGCTGGAGCATGTGGTCGGGTTATTATAGCAAAGATAGTACAGCCTACGGTAGGCTGTACTATCTTTGATTATAGTGCGGTCAAAAATTCGTGGCGCTACTTATCCTCAACAAATAGCTCTGTAACGGGTGAATCAGCAGTTTGTATCAATTTGTCTTAACAAAATCATATTTTCCCCATAACATTTCAAGCTAGATTGAAAAACTTTTCTTCTTTAGCTTACATAAAAAATACATGTAGTATGTAGGCTAGTCGATCTATAATCTACTATAAATCTCCGTCACGCGGAAAATGGGATTGTCCACAGTACATGTACTTCGCGCTTCTCGCACACATTTTGCATACGCATGGCCTACGTCAAAGCTCACCAATGATACTTTTTAGAGGTAAAACTTGAAACAAGAAATTACTTTTTTTATGTTGAGCGGTGAAGTGTTGGCTGACCTCAGAACAATCTCCTTGTCCTTGGGGCTAGGTAATCTAAAACAGCACTAGATCTAGTTCTGATAGTAGTGATTGGGATTTTTTTACATGGCTTGAGTTTTGCCAGCAGCAGACGATGATCCGATCCAACATCTGCCCCTCTCGGTACTTT
>NW_004797271.1:1023986-1024510 GCF_000002075.1 Aplysia californica | reverse complement strand
TGGCAAACAACTTTTTGGCTATACAAGATTGGACCCAATACTGAACCTTGAGGCACTTCAAAGTCTAGCGTAAAAATTGACGAAAGAGAGTCGTGCACAACCACAGATTGTGTACGGCCAATCAGGCCAAAATGTGTTTCACAATCGTTCAAAATTGTCTTAACAAAATCATATTTTCCCCACAACATTTCAGACTAGATTAAAAAACTGTCTCCTTGTCCTTGGGGCTAGGTAATCCAAAACAGCACTGGTTCTGATAGTAGTGATTGGGATTTTCTACATGGGAAGGTGTGTGTGTGGGGTGGGAGGGGGTATGCGTGTGTGTGAGCGTGTGTGTGCGCGCGTGCATGCCTGTATGTGCATGTGTGCGTGTGTGTGTGTTTATTCGAGTAAAAAGAAACACGTCGACACAGTAATGGCCATTTAGTGCTAGGAAAAAGTAAGACAGACAGAAATAACAGAGAACGTAAAGAAGTAGGACTTAACATTCATTGGTACCCTCCAACCATTCTGTGCCCGCGCGC
>NW_004797271.1:1018127-1022778 GCF_000002075.1 Aplysia californica | reverse complement strand
ACTTGTACTGTAGCCACTAACATGCTACTTTCTGATTTATGAATGATATTACTTAACAGCAGTCACAAAACGATGCCAATACATTTGTCCGTTTTCTTTTTGGTGAGACGAGATACTACAGGCATTTTTTTATCAGCAGTATTTTGCCTCTAAATGAAACTAGATGGTCACAAAAGTGACTTAAAATACGTAGATCCCAACTATTTTGTAAAAGAATCTGTACATGATTTATTAAGTCAGTGACTTCCGATAATGATACTGTGTCGGTAGGCCTAGACATACGAGAACCACCAAACCCACACCTCTGTCGATGACAATTTTTTCCCAGTTTTTACACTATTTACTGACCCTCAATCGGTCTAGGCAGTTGCGGAAAGCTGCAGTCAATGAGTTACTGATTGGGAATAGGTATTTCTCATTTACCCTCCTCCCATGCCTAAAAATGGTCTCAGGTTGTACAGTGAAGTAGTTAAAAGTTAAAAATGGATTCCATGTACAGAGATGGGGGTTAATTATAGACTCTATGTACAGAGTACGATTTCAAACATGGATTTCGAGTCAGCCTACAAGTTGCTGTAGCCTATTTAGTAATATTTAATGATTGAGACAAAAAAAACAACAGAGCATTATGAAGGGCTTTTTGATAAAACATGTTTTATCCAAGAAGTATAAACTTGGTAATTATCCGATTTTCGTTCTGTATGCCGCTGATGAAAAAAACTGAATCAAAGCAGTAAAAAAAAAATTGCTTTCCTCACATTTTTTGTGATCTAAGGGAAAACGTTAGTAAGAGTATTACATTAGAGACAACCATTTTCATACAATGCCTTTCATGTACATACATATATATAGAGAGAGACAAAGAGACAAGCACACTGCAATCTTGGCGCCATGTCAAACCATTTCTTTACTACTGTACTTGGACATTACAGGTAAGTTGAGCGGGTTTTTGCCGTACACTTGGGCCACATTTTATCACCACAGTCACGCACACAACAAACAGCCAATTGTCATGTTCACTCTTAAAATAACTCTTATGAAAAATTATATGGTCCGGATAAAATAAAACAATCGTAACTCGACACTGAAACCAAATTCCACAAAAATTACCATCAATAAACAACTGTGTGCTGGTCACTAGAGTCACACCTGTCCCAGTCTCACCATTAAAAAACACCAATAATGTCCTTGGTGAACTTCCCTAAATGCATAAGTACAGAATCTTTTGACCTTT
Source organism: Aplysia californica (assembly GCF_000002075.1). Classification (NCBI taxonomy): domain Eukaryota; kingdom Metazoa; phylum Mollusca; class Gastropoda; order Aplysiida; family Aplysiidae; genus Aplysia; species Aplysia californica. The sequence goes on along the minus strand of NW_004797271.1, from coordinate 1,021,544 downwards.
ATCTTCAGCCATATATAGTTTAGTTTAAGTAAGAGTTTTATGGCACTTGCAACACACTTAGGTCACACAAGTGCCGAAGATCAGAGGTGATACTAGAGAGAAAAATACATTTTTTCTTTTTTTAGGAGGAGAGATAAGGACGATAGATATTTGAAAGGTAAGAAGTGCATAAAGATTCCAAATCTTGTACCCGTAGGACTGGTATTTAACCCTGTGATCTAAATGCTGAAAAGCAAAGACTAAGAGAGGCAAAAGCATCCCTTCTTTTCTTACTCCTAAAAAAATTCCTGTCAATGGCTTTCACATTCATAGAATAACATAGACAATATAACAAGCTTGTTGCCAGGTATCAGGCCAAAAACTGTCTTGGCAAACAACTTTTTGGCTCATGACAAACCAGAAAGATATGTTATTGTTGAGTATCGCACAATATTTGTATCACAAAATGCAAGGCAATAATAAAATATAAAAACATCTAGAGCATATGTGTATCTCATAATGCTAGGCAATGACAAGTGGAGGATATGTATCCCATGATGCTTTGCAATGATTAAACATACAAACACATTGAGCGTACTTTTTTCCATGCCAGGCAATGATAAAAAAATGTACAAATGTACAAACACATTGAGAATACCTATTCTATAATGCGCGGGCAACAATAGAACGTACAAATACGTAGAGCACATGTTTTCCATAATGCTATGATAAAACACAAACACAGATGCTTCTTTTAAAGCTATGGTAAAATGTACAAACACACAGAGCACATATTTCCCGTGATAAAACATACAAACATATAGCCTACCATGAAACAGCGCCAGTTCAAGAGCTAAGAGAACATGCAGCAAGCAATACTGTGGGGCAGAATGTGCATAGAGAGTCATGGAATGAGCCGCACACATAAAAAATATCCACACACTGAACATACCACTAATGGTATACATACCATTTAATGTTTACAAGACATGAATTCACACATCGATAAGTGGCAAACTATTGCCTTTTAGTGTAAATGTTTCACACTCTCATTGACACAATTTAGATTAGTGGGCCCCGCTTATGAGTCTTGGTTATAACAGAATTTTGGCTATAGCAGGCTTATAATAAATCCCATAGTCCTACCTCTTTATAACATAATATAAAATTGAAAAAACTTCTTTTATAACAGGCATTCCGACAGACGTACTCAGCTATAACTTATAACAGTGGTCCACCCATCAACAAAATCCTTAAACAAATGGACAAAATAGCATATAAAAAACAAAAATGAGGCAAAACAACGGCTAACATTGATGGCGAATTGCACCTACATGACCCACAGTAGGTCTAAGTTGATTGTGTACACATTTTATGATGCATAGTACCGTGTGAGCAAAGCAGGGAGGAGGGGCCGAAAGCTGGATGCACTTTGGTGTTGATGCAAATCCAGTCAATGACTTATCATGACCGTGGTCTGATACATCGTCACATTGTGTCTCCGTTGAATGACAAGACAAATAAGAATAAATGATTGATTTTAAATGAAAAGTACGTACCACACACTAGATCTACCATAGATCTATGCGAGTTCTTTTCCCAAAAGTGGATCGGCTATTTGAATTAGTTTTTTAAGCACACAGAGCATACTGTAGACTATAGCATAAATATGTGCTAAATGCGAGCATTATAATTAACAATACCTGTACATCTCTGATTTATTTAAGGTAACCTCCATGAGACAAAGATACTAGAAAAAGGAAGCTAAAAATGAGGAGGAAAAAAAATATGTCAAGCACAGAAAATAGCAGTAACTGATAAACTGGTAGTGGGTAATCTATGTAATAAAATTGATCCCATTGGTTAATCATTAGTAACTGTGCGGTGTAAGCGAAAGTGATCTCCGTCTATAACAGTATTATAACAACGTTCGGCAAAATCGGGATATCACATCCACCCCCGCAGTCTGCAATCCTGTAGTAGCCTTGGCCCACAGTACCGACTCTGCTTATCGGGGTCAACCATATGGCACACAGTAAATCAAGAAAAAAAGACATAGACACTTGATAAAATGAAACACTTCCTACCTAATAGACACTTTCTAAGTCAGATTCAAACTTGTATCTCTTGCTGGCAATGATGACGAGCCTAACCACTACACCACAGCCACTGGTTGATTAATGAACTGTAGACATAAACAAAATGTCACTCACATGCCAGAGTTCATCACACTTCCCCTTGCCTTGCAAAACTGAGGGAATGCAGAGTGGAGTTATGCTAGTACATATGATAAATAAGTCACTTTGGCCCAACACTGTCTGCTCTCATTACCTCCCCTACCTACGAACTGAACTCAGAAATTCCATATATGAGAAGGTGAAAAGCATAACCAGTACGCCACAGATGCCGGTCAAGAAGGTTAATTTTAATATATCCTTAAGTCATAGGAAGATTTGGAAGACCTGTTGCATTGTATGGAAACAAACCCCACGTCAGTCATTCAACATTCACAACTGAACTGTTCCTGGAACATAAATCACTCTCTAAATAAAGACAACAAGTCCATCCCGTAAAAAGCATACGAGTAACAACACAGTTTGAGCTCGTAAGTGAGTGTGACAGGGTCTCCATACCACACATTTTGCGTGTGTGCACCGGTGTAAAAGAGTGTGAGTAAGTGTGAGAGGGTCAATACCTCCATCACACATGTTGTGTGTGTGTGCATAAGTGTGAGTGAGCGGGTAAATTTGTAATAAAGTGAGTATATGCAGTGGAATCTGGTTAAACTGATATATGTGGGGCCCCCAGATTTTTTTTCGGTTTAGCGATCTTGCTCAAATAACAAAGAAAAAAAAATTGGGACTTCTATTTTCTTTTGGTTTACTACCGTTTTCGGACTGACCATACTCAGTGTAAGCAGACTCCACTGTATCTCCGTACAATACATTTCATGTCTGTGCATGAGTGTTAGTGAGTGTGTGTGCATTAGTGTGAAAGAATGCGAGGGAATGCGACAGGATATACCTCCATGCATTTCATCATTCTAAACAAGGTCTGCCTCCCCTTTTGTACCCTGTGAGTCAGACACTGTCTGTCTTCTCCATGTAAGGAAGACAAACACACAAAAAAAAATAAAGAAAATAAAGAAAAAATCAGCAGCACCTTCCTATACCCTCCAATACCTCTCTGTAACCCTTCTATACTTTTCTGCATTCATAACATGTGCCCTTTACAGCATTTTCTTCCACAAAACCAGAAAAAATGTTTTGTCATTGACAAACTGCACCAGCAGATGGAGCAAGAAAAGACAACCCTTTGGAATTTTGGCAAAACCCTCTGTGTCACACTTCTGGACTGTGTCAGGTCACAAGAGGACTAGCATGTCATCAACACCCCCCACCCAATACCACACTCTATGACAAGTCTTCAGAAGACTAG
>NW_004797271.1:1013227-1017745 GCF_000002075.1 Aplysia californica | reverse complement strand
GTCAGGTCACAAAAGGACAGGCCTGTCACCGTACACCTCTCCCTCTATGTACGGGTCACAACAACAAAACCAGCGTGTCATCGAAAATCTCCCCCTCCGTGTCCATGCCACCGTTAACCAACACCATGGTCACTTCCTCTGTGTTGCCCTCCAGGGGAGCCGACACTTTCCCGCAGTCCCCCACCGGGCCGCTTGTCTCAGTGCTGGGTTGTTGCCCTTGAGCAGAAGGATCTGCCTCCAAGGCAAACAGGGCTTCACTCACTGGAGGCCAAAATACACACAAAGGAAACATGTTAGGTATAAACAAGTTTATCAGAAACATGTTAAGTATAGGTAAGTTTATCAGAAACATGTTAGTTAACCCTATCCATACGACGTGGCGAACTCTGTGCCACCACTTTCCAAAGAGGAAATTTACTCGTTAATCCGATCTGTACGCTTTGCATAGCAGTCTGTCAAAATGATTTTTTGAGAAATACTGAAAGTTTCAAAGAGATCTTCGTACAGTGGGTATCGCATTCAACGAGGTTGCAGGGACCGGGTTGTTGTCCTCGTTGGTTCCGACCTCTCGTTGAACGTGACTAAGGCGAAAGAAAAGAAAGGAGACAAGTTATTATATTATACAGTTGTTCCCCCTGATGACGAAAATCTCAAACAGCATCAGTGTGCGTGTGATTGAGCTGTGTTCTGACCGTCATTTCTGCATTAAACATTTTTTAAAAATCTGGAACACTTTCTCTTGTGGAAGCATACCCTAGAATCTACATAAAGTAGAGGCGGGAGCTTGGATTTTCTGACCAGGGGAAGAAAATCAAATTTTTTTAAAATGAAGGTCTCGATCTAGACCTACCCTTCCAGAGTTTCACACAGCCCGCATCGCGTTCCCACCCACCCCCTCCCATCCCTACCGTAGGCTAACCCTCGCCCATCCTCTTGGCTTTGGGGCCCATATTAAGAGGCAAACTAGATCTAGCAATACAAATACAATGTGTGTTAGGAATCGAGGATAAGCCTTGTGCTTCGCGTGAGAAGGAGAGAACGGTGAAAAATTCTTCGCTTTTGCGGCCGCTAATTGCTTTTATTAATTTGGTTATTGCGACCTCGTTGAAAGCGACTTCGATCTGTTTGCAACCTTGTTGGAGCTGACGTACATTTACAAAGAGATATAGAAGGAAAAATCGGGAATTAAGGATTGTCTCGTAGGAGCCGATTTCTCGTTGAATGTGACACCCACTGTACTAGAAGTATTCTAAAATGTAAAGAATACACAGGGGTACAAAATGACCCCAGGGCGTATGGATAGGGTTAAACAAGGGTGAGCGGGGGAGGATGAAAAACGTTTGAGTATACATGTGTGTGTCTGTGTGTGTGTGTGCATGTGTGTGTGTGTGTGCGTGTGTGTGTGTGTGTGTGTGTAAAAAGAAGCTCATTCACACAATAACACCCACCCAATGTTACCCCAGACTTAACAAACATCAAACATACCCTTTTTTTTTCCTAAGAAATATTTTCAGTAAGAAGGCCAAGACAAAAGCTACATGAGGGCCAATCCCTGACACATTAGACTACCCACCATTTCTACAGGAGTTGGGGAGAGAAAAAACAAACAAAAACTATCCAAAAATGATGAGCAGGTAAAATGTTTGATTTTATCCAAAAAAAATTAAAGAGAAACACAAAAATGATAAACCAAAACAAATTGAAAAAAGAACTGCACAGACACACTGACCACAAGAACTGTCAGAGACAGAGTCACGTGAGCTGGCACTCCCAGGCTTGAGCTCTCTCTCCAGGACCTCCCGCGCCTTCAGGCTGGTCTCAGAGGGGTCGTCCTCCTGGCCATGAGCGTGGGCTGGAACCGCCGAGGCTCTCGGGACTTGCAGTTTGACCACACACAGGGCAAAGTCCAGTCTGTTGGCCGGGGCTGGTCCCTCAAAGTCCAGCTTGGTCCAGGTGTTGGTCTCTGTTGGTCACACGGAACAGACAGGGTGAGGGAACGGTACATGTACGTTGGTCTCTGTCACAATCACACAGTTACTGTCATAGTCATAGTCATGCGATCTCTGTCACTGTCATGGGATATCTCTGTCACTGTCATGAGATCTCGGTCATAGCCATGTGGTCTCTGTCACAGTCACACAGCAGAGACTGGGCAGGGTGAGGAAGGTACACATGACAAGGCAGGGTAAGGTTATGGGATAGATGACACTTATTTTTATGTAACTTTGAGCATAGAGAAGCACATCGAAACAGTATCACCCACACATAAACAGGGCAAACTTAGTTTAATGGTTAAGTGATAGCTTAAACTGTTTCAGTAAGCAGAAGCATATTTAGTCAATAACCAACCTTATAACATACATAACTAGCTTCCTAACTAACCTGTATTAAGTTTGTAAGCATCGTCCAGTGCACCTGCCCCACTCATGCCCCCAAACATGTAGATAGCATCACTGTGGACCACAGCGTAATGGGCTGCGCGGGGTGGCGGGTTGCTGCGTTTCTTACGCACATTGCTCCAGGCACTGCGCTCTAGGTCAAGAACATGCAGGTCGTCGTAGAAGGTTGCCCCCGCCATCCCCCCATGCAGATAGATGCGGTTGTTGTGAGGGATCATCATGTGACCATGGCGTGGCTTGGGCGCGTCGCCTCGAGTGGTCAATGTCGTCCAGCTCATGGTATGCGTGTCCAGACAGTGCACCCGGCGGTCGCTCACTGGGTCGGGCCCGCTCTGTCCCCCGCTGTAGACGTAGACCTTGCTTCCCACCACCGTGGCGCAGCGATGTGTGCGCGGGGAGGGTGGCTCTCCGCTCGTCTCCACATCGGCCCAGGCCCCGCTGGACACATCCAGACTCTGGAGGTCGTTCAGGTTGCCCTCCTGTGTGGCTCCCCCAAACACAAAAATCTTGCCGGGATGATTCTCCACCCGGAAGGCAGAGTGCTCGTAGCGACCGCGGAAACCCGGCGCCTCCAGAGTATCCCAGGCACGAGTGTGCAGATCCAGCACATACACCTCGCTGAACACTTGAGAGGGGTTCGCTCCCCCGATGACGAAGACGCGGTCGTGTTCTCCCTCCTGCAGGGCGGGGACATACGTGGCCGAGTGGCCCACGCGCATGGTGGGGTTCTGGCCGGCCGCCGACACCACATACCACCAGTTGGCCGCAGGTCGTATGTCAGGCTCCAAGAAAGGGTGTAGTTCCATGGCCATCGCTTAAATCGCTTACCACGCTTCAAATTCTTGGTCCCATTCAAAAGTTTAATCTTTCTTTGATGCACAAATACGTCACTAATGTTACAAACATTCACCGACAAAAAATCTACTAATAACCACCAAAAAAAGACTTGCCAGGCTGCTACTGTTGCAAAGTCCCAAACTGTGAGCTACAACATCCTTCTTTGGACAAATAAAGTGTCTGTCTGAAATCTACAAAATTCCTCTGTTGATCTCCAGAACCCCTCTCTCTACATACAAATCTTTCCTTTCTCTTCTTTTATTTCTCTTGTCTGGCTGCTACTTCTAGTGATATCCTTTCTGTCCACAACAAAAAGATCGCCTCTGACTTTCTTTCCTTGGTTACATCCAACTTTTATTTCTTGATCTGGAAAAACAAAGGAAAACCAAGAGGGTCACATAAAAATATGGGATTTGTTTATCTTGAATTATTGACCTCTAGACATGCAATTTATAGTACACTCAAAAATAAAATCAAAGTTTTTCCTTACAGGCACACCAGCTATGTTCACATTTATTGTAGTATACAGAATTTGATTTATTTTTTTGAAAAATTAAACCAAAAGTACTACTGAGGATTGACAAATACACTCAAACTTCTCCAAGATGACCATCTATTGTCTGGGAGAAAATCCTAATCAGGTGTTCCTCTTGGACAGTGTCATTTCACTATAACATGTTAAAAATGCAAGGAGTGGCCATTTGTACATTTGATTTTCTTGAACAGGTTTGACTGTATGTTAAGTTCTGCTAATTCTGTATTGCTTCAAACATTGTTACACTCAATATTCCACTGTCTCAATGAACAATCTAGATCATTTAGAGATTGAGGACAACAGGGAAGTGCTTCAACCAACTTTGAAGACCGTGGAAAAGATTCGTATTCAAATGTGTATAATAATACAGTAATACAGGTCACATAGCTCACATGCCAGACCATCAGCTGCCAGAGAAACTACTGCTTGGTCAACTACTACAAGGTAAAAGCTCTCATGGAAGCCAAAATAAGCATTACAAATTCAGTCTCAAAGCTTCCCTTAAGGCCAACGTCATCTCTAACACACAAGGGAGCAGACTGTCCTAGACAGAGACAGATAGCGTTCAGTTGTATGCAAGGGCCCAGAGATTTCTGAAAGCAACCTCATATCCGTTCAACATAGAATCAGCCCGATCAGTCATCTGCGCACTCACCCCAAACCACTGGATGACTAAATGGTCTTCGAGACCTTGATGGACGAACATAATAATATATTATAATAATGATGATAATAATAATAATAATA
>NW_004797271.1:1009283-1011684 GCF_000002075.1 Aplysia californica | reverse complement strand
GTGGAGAGTAGGAGATCAAATCTGGATGTAAGGGTCATGGTCACACCTAGACTGTAACACTAACCTGATCTACTGAAATTATTTATCTTATTAAAGGAAGTTGCAATGCAAAGAATGAAGAAGGAAAAAAAAGCTGAGGAGGATTGGAAATTCTCTCGCGTTAACAATAATAGGAATTTCCTCTCTAACAAAGTCTACTGTATGTCATTCTAAGACTGTATCACTAACAGTCGTAATATGTTACACCTGGACTGTAACATCAACAGTCATAATATGTTACATCTAAACTGAAAAAGCTGTAATGTGTCAAACCTAGATAAGCAACTGTCCACAAGAACACACAGAGGCAAAAAGTTAAAAGCAAGGAAAAGCTAACAAAGATGACCTAAAATGCATAAAAATGAAAAATAAAAAAAGAAATTCATGGATGCGTTAAGAAATTGGGAGGGGGTGTGGGCCATTTCTTCCCTTTTCCATGGCAGGTAAAGGCACAATGGAAGGTAGGAGACAGAAGCAAATATCAAACCTTTTGACCAAGAAGAAAAGAAATCACACTTTACCTACAGTCTCCACACCATCTGAGGAGTCGTGAAAATGGGGCAAAACGACAGTTCAGATTACTTAGAGTATAGAGAAGAGCATTGACATGAAACAGCCATGTGATGCAGACAAAACATGAAACAACAGAGGAGGAAAAGAAAAGAAATAGGACCTACCAGTAGCTCCCTCCAACCACCCATCTTTGGACAGGAAAAATTAAACATTCCTCACACCTCTAAAAACAACAAAGTACAGCTACAACACAACAGTGGCCATTTCATGCAAAGTTTTGTGAAAACAGTAATCTCCTTCGAGAAATTTGTCTCCTTTGATAGATTTATCAGAAGACATACAAGAAGCCAGTACTTCTTGCCCCCATATTCATCCTTGTCAGAATCCTGACATTATCTCCCCATTACCATTTCAGACAGTCAGAAACCTGGCCTTATAGACTTGTCTACATTACCAGGTCCGACTGTCAGAATCCTATTCTTTTCAATATTACCAGTTCAGACTGTTAGAGTCCTGATCATATCAACATTACAAGTTCAGGCTCTCAGAATCCTCACCCATTATACATTATCTATTCATACTGTATCCCAGGGAATAAGGCCTTGTAGAAAGACCATCTAGACGATATCAATCCATTTCTGATTTCCAGGTCTAAACGGGACTGTTGGTAATCAGACGACCCTCTCTGCAGGACAAGAGGTCACCTGGGCTGCAGCGGTACTCTACAATGCTAGCTTGCTACAGGTGAATACACGGAACATCTACAACTCCACATAGTCCAATAAAGACAACCTTGGAATTTGATCTTTGTTAAATAAGCTGGCAGACCTTGCTCCCCGACTGGTCATCAGGTAGCGTCGTCCGGTTGGGAGAAGCTGCAGCTCCCACCGCTCCCTGACCTCCACCCACCGGATGCTGCAATTTGATTGGCTCAGCCTGAGGGCCACGACCTCCAACCCTCTGCGTTCCCTTTGGCCGTGACTTCTGAATCTGATGAAAGATCACCAGGGATGTATCTTCATATCGTTGATGAATCGCAAACGTGGACTCCTGGTAGGGCGGAATGTGATTCATTTGGATCAGTCACGGAGTGGCTCACGTCTCCGCTCTGTCAGTGGCTGCAGACACAGCAAAACATGACATGTCAGGTATATTACCGAAATCCCTCGGGTTCAAGTTTCCATTTTTTCCCCCATCTATTACCCGATGTGTTTCAGGGCTGGTCTTTGTGAGTGTGCAATGTGATTGCTGTCCTTCGTGAGTTGTTTGAGCATTTTTTAAGTTAAATCTCTCTGCCATGGTAACTGAATATATAACATTTCAATTTTTTTCATGCATCACCCCAATTGCATTTTGGCACGATGTTGAACAAACCTCGCAACATTTCCGAACAGATGGACCCATGGGTCGGGTCGGATCTAGACTTTTTTAGTGTTGAAGAAGATTACAGCGATTCTGACCCAAGTTATGTAGAGGGCCAGAGTTTAGTTTAGGGGAGGCTGATACGGAAGGTTGTAGGGATGAGTGACAGTCAACTTAGCGATCTAAAACTACGCAATTTGGACACATTAATATATGCGAAAGATCATGACAAAAGTAACAATTTCAAATATCTTTTTTTTAAAATATTTGCATTGCGCAGTATGTTTCTTTTTTTTTTTTTTTTAACCTTTTTTTGCAAGTTAACTCTCCTTGTTGTTGCATGGTAAATTATACAGGTGCCAAAACACAAGACTTGGAATTCTTCTTATGCTGACAACAAATACCTCCCTTTTGATCGTTGCAGTGTAAATGCTCAGTTTTAGGGAGTAACGAACTTCAAACAGCTTAGTAGAGATAGAGATAAGAC
>NW_004797271.1:1004064-1009015 GCF_000002075.1 Aplysia californica | reverse complement strand
TAAGATGGAAAATGCTTTGCCCGCTCAGCTTTGATTTTAAACAAAACTCGCAAGTTTGGTTCCGCCGGCTCTAAATTAAACGCTATGGCCATGCCTTTGGGCGAGGAAGGGTAGAAGGGGTGCAATTTCGGGGTAGATGTTATCCCATCATGTGAGCCCTGAGCAATGCAGATGGTCAGTGTACAGTGGGTGTGAAATCTCACGACTGCCCATGAGAGTGCTTGAGTAGCAAGCCACTACGGAAACTTTCCTGGGTAGCCAGAAGCCAGAGGTGTGAAATTAGGTTGACCAATGTCTGCCGCCCTGATCGTACGGCCAGCTGAGAAGAGTTCCTCCGATCGTTGTTACAATGATGGCAGTGAGGGGTGGCATTGGTTGGTGGGGCTAAGGGTGGAAGCAAAGGAGATGTTCAAACGTTTCTGTTTTTAATAGGTCAAACAGTGGTCCTATGAAAGGCAAGCACTGGTGGTAATTGGATAAGAAAGACTGACGCATGTCAGTACCAGACAGGATAGCAATTGAGAGGTGTGAAGTTTTGACCATTGCTTGCCGATCGGACAAGTGATCCTTCATTCAACCGGCTGGGCCTTTGAATCCCCCCAACCTCAGTCTCCCCATTAAATTTCCCTGTCTCAGACAGAATTTTTTTCTGGCTCCCTTGCCATTCCATTTTATACAGGTTCGACTGTATACTGATGTGCAGAACACGAATTAATAATATTGACTTCATTTCCGTCGCAAATTAATAGTTTAAAAAATATTTTATGTTTTATAAAATGGAACTTCATCACACCCTATTTGCATATATATATAGTTAAGTAATTCCTGCGCCTTGGACCAATCGGGGGGTTTCAGTGAAGAAGAAAAAAATCTGGGGGGTTACAGGGCAGGGGGGCATGCCCCCATGTTTTAGTTTATAATTTGATGCTTTGCAGTTAGGTTTGAAATTCACTTGAAAATAATTGATTTGCGACAGTTTTACTGGCTATATGTGTGATCTGCAGCAAATAATAGTTTGACCCTCAAAGCAGTGCATCTGTGTGCAGGAGTGAAAGTAAAAATATACCTTAGGCAAATAGAATCCATACAAGACTAACAAGTGAAGAGAAAATAGGCATTGTTGTGGGAAAATATTTTTTTCGATATACAGTAGCATCAGTGACATTGGTGTGATTACAGTATGGTAAAAAACTGACTAAAAAGTTAACCTAATATCGAACTGAATTTTTTGTACTTCTCCAGAACTGCAACCTGATTATTATGCCCGTAACAGTAATCATTAATACTGACTGTGTATAAGTTGAGCCATTGCAATTAATATTACAAAATAAGATAACCAAATGACAAAAATGCAAAAAAAAAAGGGTGACAATTCTTAACACAACAAACAGGCCTCTTGAACTTCTTGTTCTAAGTTGAGAATTCATTACAGAAGTAGAAATCTAACTCTTTGAACCTCATCGGACACTGGAAGCATCCGGCAGTAATAATCCTGTTCGCCATTGGACGCTGGGAGCATCCAGTACTAGTTAGTGACAACTGTTTCGTTTTATCTAGGGCTAGTTTTTGCTTGCTTTTCGGAACTATTCCCAAACCAAGTTGTTTTTGTAATGACTAAGCCTTTGTTTCCGCTATTTAGAAGTTGGAGGAAAGCTTTTGGGTTATAATAAGACATGATGCATTAGGTTTAGGTGACTGTAGAAAGAAACTCCTGGAAACGGGGGGGGAATCGAGAGCCGCAAAATACGTCTCAAGTGGCTCGTTATCTATTCCAATCCAGTAATGAAAAGACACGAAATTCTCGGCCGATCCACGTTTTCAAAATAACAGAATAAACTTCCTGTTAGCAGATACGAAAGAAAATATATAGCACTGAGAGATCATTTTTAGTCATTTCAGCGCCTTCGACACGTAAATATAAGGAAAAAAGCGCTCCCCTGACTTCAGTATATGTCTCATATTTTCACTTCTATATTAGGTACACATACACAACTTTCAGCATTTCTTCGCATTACTTGAGGCAACCTACCTGGGAAATTTGAATGATGCTGTTGTTTTTTTTAAGATATATATGACCTTTCAAAGCTGGAAAATTGTTCATTTCATATGACACCTTCGATATTGCATAATCACTTTAGAACCCCAAAATAATGTAATTGGAATAAACCTTCAATATTGTATCGCCATCTGATAGGTTATTTTTTTACCTTCAGTTTGATGGGCCATAAGATATGGTTTCTTGTGTGTTTAGTTCGATGTTTTGACATTTTACTTTGGCGGAGTAGGGGCATAAAAATAGAGAGGGAAAAGCCCTGGGCCAGTGGTGGATTTTGGCCTGGTAGGAAAAAAGTTAAAGAGTTAAGGAGCTGACTTTCACTTTGCAAAAATCACCCATAATTGGCGTTTGACAATTAAATCTTGGACGTGCCTTCTATTTGCAACTAAATAAAACGCTGCGTGTTAAATATAGGGCTTAATCTACGCTTCGCTGTTGGAAGTTCTGATCTCAATGGCCGAAAGGACAGCGCGTCTGCGTTTGAAGTCAAACCATTATTTCATGAGCGTGGGTACGAATCCCGATCCTGCATTTTTTTATTTTTTTTTTTTCTCCTCCTCCTGATTGACCAACAATTTTTTCTCATAATTATAACTTGTTGCTTTGTGTTTTTTTACGTAGTGATGAAGCATGCACATTTTGGTTTCGTCAGCAAGAGGAGCTTTTACACAAAGTAAAGTAGGTGTCTATACTTTTCCTTTTACCAATTTAGGCCTGGTTAAAGCTCAATAGTGGCTTTCCTTGTTTTGTGAGTCTAATTATTAAAAAAAAATAATTTTAGGCTCAGGAGAAGAAAAAAAAAACACTTCCGGGACCAGGATTCAGTGCAGAATGTATTCACATTACCCCAGGCCCTGCTAATTTAAACGCCGAAGCCTAAAAATCTAGATCAGGCGACGCCATGTGTGATGACAAAATATAAATTGCACGCAGAGATAGATCTAATAATTATTTTTAGGTATTGTATGACGACACAGCGGACAGGAAATAGTGCTTTTAGACCGAGTTGCACCGTCTTGTAAAATTTGTTATCCAAGCGTCTTTTTTTACTTATTGCCCAAACTCAAACTATTATGATGAGAGATGAACAAGATTACTTTTGTGCAAACAATGTCAGTGTCAGAAACAATTGTTAGATCTAGATTCTAGATCTAGTTCTAGAGATCTACCCAATATTGATCGGAAGCCAACGTCATAAAAAAGGAGTCAAATCCTAGGAGGTTTGACGTAGAAACTGAGAAAGCTCCCTCAATTCACGCAAAACTATACTATTATTATGTAGAAACGATGGCTACTGGTACTGGCGTTTCAAATAGCATGGGCGCTATTCAGAATGCTGCGTTTCAAGGGCAAGGAAGCTCTATTCAGAACGCGGCGTTGCAAATAATAGTAATAGTAATAGCGCCTGCTTAGATCTTGGCCTTGCCTTTGCAGGTAGGAGAAAGTTAAAAGTACACAGTACAGGCACTGTGATCTAGATCTAGAGTCTAGATCTATCAGCTTGGACCTGGGACGCCTTGGTACAAACAATAATAATAGAGAATCTAAAATCTAGGTTAGGCCTACTGAAAAATGATGTCAAGTTCAAAGGCTGTTAGTGAGAAGCGAAAGAAAAGTATACTTTTATAAAGACGTCTAGATAATCTAGAATCTAGATGTAACCACACATCCTCTAATTTTGAATTTAATATCACTTTCCAGTGTCCAGTGTGAGGAATACATACCGACTTTCACAAGAAGAAGTCAGAAGTGCAAGTTTAGGAATGTAGTGGACCAGAACCGTTGTCGACCAACGCTACAGGAAATGGAACGGAAGAATGTGACGATTTCTTGTTTTTTATTTACAGTTTACAGACTTCCGCAATCTCGAAGCACATAAATTGTTTTGATTTTTACTGTACAAAACTCCTAATAAACACATTTCCTAAAAAAGAATTCAACTGTGAAAAAAATTGCCCTAATTTTCTTCTGCTCAAATTTATTTGTATCAGAATCAAAGGTAGATTTTGTTTTGTGTTAATATCATATGTGTTATTTTTAGTTCAGTTGCCTAGATACCTTTAAAAAGTAACAAGATGGCGGCCATCTAAACCTTGTTTGGTTTTATGGTGAACCCTACAGTAGTCCTATACGCGCCAGTGTTATTTATTTAGTTGTTGCTGTTGTGCCAGTTTATTTGGATTTGTTTGTGTCATCCAGACACTAGTCCTGTACAAAGAACAAGATGCCGCCAAAGAAAAAGAAGGGAAGTGGAAAGGGGAAGAAGGGTAAAGGCAAAGGAAAAGGGGCAAAACAGCCCCCTCAAAATCAAGCTGCTAAAGTCGACCCAGAGACAAAAGAATTTTTCTTGATTCAGATCAAAGATCTCGAAGAGAGATTGGTCAGGTAAGTTGTTAATTACTAAACTGGTTATTATGTTGTAATGCATAATTAAAGGATGCTACCTAACAGCATACCATATGCTATTTTTTATGGCTGTGTCTATTTTCCGCCCGAAAATAAACAAAAGTTTAATTTTCCGCCCAGCGGAGAATAGCCAAATTTGTTTATTTTCCAGAGGGTTTTTCAAGCTGCCCGCTTGGCCTAGCAAGACACATTTCCGCCCAGCGGAGAATAAACATATTTGGTTATTTTCCGCTGGGTTTTTCCAGCTGATCTTTTGGCCTAAGCCTCGACACGTTTCCGCCGGTTTTTCAATCTCGACCTTTGGACTTTGACCTAGGCCTAGATTCTATGATGTATTTGAGTGGGCTTAGCTGGCCTCTATTTTTTTTTCATTGTTTAGGCAATTTTTGTTGTTGCTGCAATAGCCTTGTTTAGTTAAACATGTAGTAATTAATGTACCGCGGTTGTCTAAGCAACCCAGGCTGTCGCTCAAAAGCCTAAGAAAGGTTG
>NW_004797271.1:985169-1001409 GCF_000002075.1 Aplysia californica | reverse complement strand
AGAGAGAGGGGAGGGGGGGAGAGAAAGGGAGGGATGGGGAAGGAGGAGAGAAATGGTTGATTTCTTTTTAATTTTCATCCATGTGAAGAGTTCTAGATGTTATATGAAGCGGTTTTAACTAATAAACCTCTGTGGACAAGACCCCGGACAGGATGACCTCTTTGACGTCACAATGACCCCTAACCTTACTCGAGAGCCATGGGCATGGTGCCATGCTGTCCAGTTGAAATCGCAACGCCTATAAATTGTCCAGTCAGTGTTTAAGTTTTGTTTATTAGATCTATGCCTGTCAGATTTGACGTCAAATGCATAACACAGTGGCTACAAAAAAGGCCATCTGTCAGCGAACGTCTTAAAAAAAAACGTTCTTGTTAAAACTCCTTCTTCAGGGCAAAGCTGACAAAACGCCTTTTTTTCTGCCACCAACTGTAAAAAAAAGGCGTTTTGTCAGCGAACATCTAAAAAAAGGCGTTCTTGTTAAAACGCCTTGTGTAAGGCAAAGCTGACAAAACGCCTTTTTTCGTGATTATTTGTTTATTTCTTAAAGAAAATAAACAAAATTTATGTTGTACATAGGGGATGACATTCTGATTAGGGTGCGAGTTCAAACATTGATGTACTGTGCAAAGTAGTTGAGATATTGTAAGAAAACCGAAAATCGTTGATTTCTCGAAACTGCTCTGGACAAAAAAAAAGGCGTTTTGTCAGCTGACAGCAGAATAGGCCTTTCCTGTTATGGCAAGATGCAGTAGTTGTAATTTTTTATCTTTTCAGATATAGCATGTAAAAAAAACAAATAATTAATTATAAAAGCTAAAGGTGATTAAAGTTTTACAGTGATCAATGAATATTCAGACGCGTTGTTAAGTTGCAATTGTACTTTATCTATCCTACTATCTCCATTTGCTCAATCTTGATTACTTGAGCTCAGATATAGATATTGTACCTGCTGTGTGCAACTGATGAGAGTCAAGATATATGAAGTCATATAATCTTAACCAACTTACACACATGTGCACTCATTCATTTGTCTTTGTACTCAAATACATTCACTTGGATGGTGTGAAAAAGGAGGGAGGGAAGGGGGGTTGTTTCGATAGATCTGCACACATTTTTGCGTCTTGTTATGGACTGTATGTTGATTAAGAAAACATGAAGAAGCAGTTAGGAAAAATAGTGTTGTGATTAATGAAACTAATCTCAAGTCCCAAATGTGATTCAAATTTGAGAGCTTCTGTTGTTTCAGGTATCAGAAGAAGTGCGATGAACTGGAGGTGGCCAATGCTCAGTTTCACGACAAGTATGATCAGATGGCCACAGACAAGAGGGAGATTGTTGCCTTCTGGAAGAAGCAAGTGGAACAAAAAAGTAATGTCTGCCTACTTTGTTATTAGAGGGTTTTTGCTTTTTTATATTTTTATGCTTTCACTTCTATTTTTATTGCTTTATGTCAAAGAAATTCTCAGCTAGTCTTTTAGAAGATGAAATCAAAATCTGAGTTAACTGTTGTGGATATTTCTGAACCTTCCTTTTCATGTTGACATAATTTTTCTATTGAAAAACTGCTCAGCTAGAGAGTGCTGTCAATTATACCTACATTTTCATTTTGAAATGTAATGGTAGTATTATCCTCACGTCATGTTAAAAAAATGTCGTTGGCCAGCTGTTCAAATGCTGTCCAACATTTTCAAAGTTTTTTAAATTGCTGTTTCTAAATCTGTGGTATTGGTTGCATGAGTTCAAGAAAGTTTTTGTCAACATTCAAATTCTAAATGTTTATTTTTAAAAAAGAAAAGATTCAGTAGGTCTACTGTTAAAAGAATTAAACAGTTTTTTCTCTCTCCTGAAAAATGTTGCCTTTTGGCCATAGGACATTTTAACTCTATACAATGTGAAGTGCGAGGTAATCTGTTTTGATCTAAAAGCTTTCTGTTTTTAACTTTTTTATTTTTTCCAGCTTGTTTATTCATGTTCCTCAAGTCAGTAAACCCTTTCTTAACTTGAAAAGACGGGGGATATAAATATTTATGAGACATATGAGATTGGGGGATATTATAGTCTCTTAAATTTCTTTATAATTTCTTATTAGGTTTTATCATGAAACATGGGCTTGTGGCCATAAACTATGGCATCTGAATAATGTAGGCTACCTTTCCATATCAGCTCATTAATTTGACTCTTCTTTTTCTTCTTCTACACAGCGGATGAGATTGCTGACCTGAACGACCGACACATTGGCTTGCAACAAATGCGGGATAATGAGAGAGAAGACTTCAAGAGACAGCTCCAGGAGCAGCGGTCAGAGTACCAGGACATGAAGGATCATCTGACCTCGGACAATATGATACTTGGTCAGTGGATACTCCATCTCCCATTTTTTGTCACAACAGTCAGTCAGTCAGTGAATTCTTCACCTCACATTTGTCATTAGAATCAGTCAATGAATTCTTCACCTCACATTTGTCATTAGAATCAATCAGTGAATTTTCCATCTCACATTTGTCAGTTAGTGAATTCTCTACCTCGCATTCATCATAACAGTCGGTGAATTTTCATCTCACATCTGTTGTATGTCAGTCAGTGAATTCTTCATCTCACATTTGTCGTAACAGTCAGTGAATTCTCCAGTTCACTCTTGGCAGGGAGAATTTGGGACAATTTTGCCTGCCCATGCTGTTAAGGACTTTTGTACCTTTTGTAAATGTTTTACACCACTCTCAACACAATTTTGATCTCCCAGAAGGAAGGCTACTTCACCCTGTCTGTTAAGGCCAATCTGAGCTAAATAAGCTACATTTTCCCAAAAGACAGACAGAAATATTCCTTAAAATAACTTTACCTCTACCAAAAAAGTTGATGGAAAAGGAAGTAAAGCTGAGCTCAGACCAATTTATTCAAGAAGCTACGGGAAATAATAATAATAATGATAATTGCATTTAGATAGTGGATATCCATGCTCTACAGCATGCTCTATGCGCTTTACAAGTATTTTTTCTCCAGCAGACCATTGAGAACACTCAGAAACATTCTCGGATTTCGGGGAAGCATACAGTGCAAGCTGCAGATTTCACTCACCCAAAACTCTATCAAACTGACAAGATCGCTTACTGTCAATATCTGGGTACCCATTTCCACCTGGGTAAAGTGAAGAAAATTCATGCAAAGTGCCTTTCCCAAAAACACAACGTCGGGCCCCTGATGGGATTTGAACCCACAACCTTACGGTTGCAAGTCCGAGAGCCTTACCACTAGGCCACCGACGCCACGAAATGGTTTGGATACTTTAACATTACTGACTATGAATGTAAACGGGGCTGAGAAGAGAGCCATGATCACAGATGTCTGTTTCAGAGTCTATTTGAGGTCATTTGTGAGCATTTTGATGCCTGCCATGCTGTAAACAAAATCGCAAATGAGGGTCATTGTGGTGGAATCAGATGCTCGTCAGGATTTCAGGATTTTTCCAACTTGCAATTTTTAACAATTTTTTATTTAACACAAAATTCTTCTTCAGCCATTAAAGAAAATATAATGGCATGAATTATACTGATAAGATGTTGTTTAAGGCCAAAACTATGTTATTTTGTTGAGTGAATATGTGTATTCAGCTTTAGAAGTCACCAAACTTTGGCAGTCATTTTCTCACTAATTTCACTTGTAACATCATGTAGCTCCTGCCATCTTTAATTGCACATATCTTGACTTCTGTGCAAGACAGATCAATATGTTTTTCATCAAAAGCAAGGCCAATGGACAGGCTTTAAGATCATACCAATAACTCCATAAGCCCAAAAATTGACGAATACCTGATTCCATCATGCTGGGACACAAATGTGTCATGACACGGTAGAATCAGGCGCTCGTCAATTTTGGGGCATATGGAGTTATTGGTATGATCTTGAAGCCTGTCCATTTGCCTTGCCTATGATGGAAGTAATATCCATTTATCTTGAATGCAAGTCAAGATATTGGTCATTGAAAGAGATGGGGTTCGCCTGGTTTCTGAGGTAAATTTAGCAAGAAAATGGCCGCCAAAGTTGAGTCATTTCCATAGCTGGAGAGTCCGTAGAAACTGAAAACTTACATCTTTTATGCCTTTAATCAATGTTTTTCAGTAAAATACATACAGAAATGTATTCTTTTATGGCCATGAAAGGTGTTGAGTCAAAAAACAAAAATTCAATAAGAATTCCCAAACCTATGGGAAAATGCCAGTTTCTTGACTTTCATCATTTTGACGAGCACCTGATTTCATCACGCTGCCTCACAAATGTGATTGTCTCAGTAATGAAATGGACTTAATTTGTGTTTTTTGTTTAGGTGGTAAGTTGGCAGCTCTTGAGGAGTTCAAAGTTCAGAAAGAAGACCTGATGGCTAAGTTCGCCATGATGGAGGAGGAACTGGCAAAGAAAGACGCTGACCACAAAGAACATTTGTACACGCTGGAGAAAAAGGCGGTCATGGATAAAGACAGGTGGGTCACACACTGAAATAGTGGTGTACAGCTAGTAATAGGGCAGGAATTTCTTTTTTGGTTTTATTTGTGTATGTGTGTGTGTGTGTGTGTGTTTGTGTTTGTGGGGTGGGGGGTTGTATGTTTATATGTACGCACATGCACACACCCACGCGCACACACACACACACACACACACACACACACACACACACACACACACACACACACACACTACATACACCACACACACACACACACACACTACATACACCACACACACACACGCACACACACACACACACACACACACACACACACACATACATATATTTTTATAATATATATTGTCTTAAGATGTCCACCCATTGTCCAGAAGAAAAGTGTCCGTCTTAGACAGGTGGATGTCTTACACAGTGTCATTATAATGGGTTTTTTTTTTTATGCAAGGAGAGAAATGGGAAGTGGCCATCTGTAAAGGTGATTATCTTGTACAAGTGGCCATTAGAAGAGGTTCAACGTTTTACACACATATAATATATATATATCTACATACATATCTACATCCAATGATGTGTGAGTGTCCAATGAACTGAGCACACTACCACTTGGTACACCTTCCATGTTATTCTCTGTCCCTTTCCTATACATCCTATTATTATTTGAACATATTAAACTGTTATTCAAACATAACCGACTGTTATTTTAATATAACCTACCTTTATTCTCTGTGCACTTGCTATATGTCTTACTATTACTTGAATATATTTTATTGTTACAATTCAAATAGCCGACTGTTATTCTAAAATACGCTACCTTTATTCTCTGTGAGCTCAGGCTGAAAAAGGAGATGATCCTGCGTGTGAATCAGGTGGCTGCCGAGTTCCGCAAAGTGAGCAACAAGCAGATGGCGGAGACGACAAAGCGAACGATCCGCGAGAACGTATCCATCAATGCTCAGCTCGCCAAGATGTCGGACAAAACCATTGAACTGATCCAGGAGAACGACGAGCTCAAGGAGAAAGAAAAGAAGATGAAGCAACAGATGGACATGCTGGAGACCAATGAGAAGGAACTGGCCAAAAAGAACCACAGCAACATGAAGGTATGCTCTAAATATAGATTGTCTTATGGTCACGGCAACACGAAGGTAAGGTCCTAAAATAGATTGCCTTACAGTCACAGCAACATGAAGGCATGGTTTAACACTTTGCAGTCATTTGGCACAATAATGCAACGGTGAGAACTATCTGTCCCAGTCACCTGAAGCCCGAGAAGTCAGCTGCGGTCACTCTCTTGGCTGGGTGACCAGATGGGATGTTATGTACAGCTGGCTGTGTGACTGCAAAGTGTTAAAAAAAATAGAATATCTTGCAGTCACAGCAAGATGAAGGTGTGGTTTAAAAATAGATTGTTTTACAGTCACAGCAGCATGAAGATATGATTTTTTTCTAGTAATTTATATTCATAACTACAAGGAGGTAAACTCCAAATATGGAATGTCTTACAGTCACCGCAACGTAAAGGTAGCCTTACAATAGAATGTCTTACAGTCATGGCAGCATGAAGGTTAACTCTAAAAATAAATTGCCTTACAGTCACAGCAGCATAAGATTATGATTTAAAAAAATTTTCAGTAAGCTATTATAAACACAACTATAAGGAGGTAAACTCTTAAAATAAAATGTCTTACAGTCACTGCAAAATGAAGGTGAACTCTAAAAATTGAATGCCTGAACAGCTTTATGAGACAGAGAGATGGGAAAATGATGAACTTTGGTAAACGCCTTTTTAATGTTTCTGATGCTTTGAGGCAACATTTTTGTACATTCGGGCCATGTTGCGTCTTTTGTTTTTGTATCATAAGAGTTTTACAGCACTTGCGACATGGTAAGGTCATAGAAGCGTTGAAGATTAGAGGTGTTACAAGAGAGTGACAGACATGAAAAAAGAGGGAGGGGAGATAAGGATAATAGATGTTTGATAGGAAAGAAGGAAGAGCAAACCACACCAGAGCACGTGCCAACTGCTCACCATGTTGTGTCTGTCTGTGCAGGTGATACGGATGATGACAGAGAAATGCCGTAACCAGGAGGCCATGATCACGGAGTTTGAGATGAGGGAGCAGGAGTATCAGGAGCTGGAGGCAGAAGCAGACATTCTGAGACAACAGGTGTCTTCTACCAGGTGAGTAGACAGGTAGACAGACATTCTATTCTAAGGCAACAGGTGTCTTCTACCAGGTGAGTAGATAGACATTTTGAGACAATACGAGTAGACAGACAATCTGAGACAACAGGTGTCTTCTACCAGGTGAATAGGCAGACATTTTGAGACAATACGAGCAGACAGACATTCTGAGACAACAGGTGTCTTCTTCCAGGTGAACAAGCAGACATTTTGAGACAATAGGTGACTTTTACCACAGGTGACTTTTACCATGGGGGTAGACAGACATTTTGAGACAACTGATGTCTTCTATCACGTGAGTAGATAGGTAGACAGACATTCTGAGACAACAGCTGGCTTCTATCAGGTGAGTAGGCAGACATTTTGAGACAATAGGTGTCTTCTATCCCGTGAGTAGCAGAATCATAAACAACATCAGGTGACTTCTACCACGTAAGTAGACAGATATTCTTAGACAACTGGTGACTTCTACTGTGTGAGTAGACAGATTCTGAGACAACAGGTGATTTATACTGTGTGAGTAGTGAGTAAACAAACATTCTGAGACAATAGGTGTCTTCTACTGGGTGAGTAGACAGACTTTCTGAGACAATAGGTATCTTCTACCATTTGAGCAGACAGACATTCAGTGACAGTTGGGTACTTCTACCAGGTAAGTCCCTCCACCCCCTGCCCCAGATAAGATGACTGTTCTGATCCTCCTCCTCCTCCTCCTCTTCTTCCTCAGGGGATATGTTACTGTATATGGTATGCTGGGTTTGGAAAATCGAACATTCTCTGATCCATACTCATCAATATGTTCATGTTGTTCTTTAGTTTTATTTTGTTCATATGGCGGTAAAATTTTCTACCAGTTGCCCACATGTATCTCATCACTTTGTTTGTAGAGAGGAGATCCAGCAAATGGCCAGGGATAATGAACTCCTGGAGGAAAAGTCACAGAGCTTGGGACATGCCTACGAGAAGGAGGTTGCGGCCAGGGGCAAAGTGGAGGAAATCTTCAAACAGGCCTCAGACTCCCTGCAGAGTGTTTTGACGGTCAGTTTAGTAGATCAGTGTTACGATGGTCAGTTTAATAGGCCAGAGATATGATAATTATCTGTTTAATAGACCAGTGTTTGATTATCAGTTTAGTAGGCCAGTGTTTGATATCAGTCTAATAGACCAGTGTTATGATGATCAGTTTAATAGACCAGTGTTATGATGATCAGTTTAATAGTCCAGTGTTATGATGATCAGTTTAATAGACCAGTGTTATGTAGTGTCTGGGAGCGGCATGCAGGAGGTAAAGAGTTAATTGTCTGTATATCTCTAAACATTAGTCTACCTCTGATCCTCACTCTGTTTCTCATCTTCGACTGCTAGAGCTCAGCACCAGACGATGAGGACCTAGATGAGGAGAGGAAGATAGGTGAGCTGCAGAAGAGAGAACACATGCTGGAAAATCTTCTCGTCATCCTCAACTCCGCGGCTGCACTCGGCCTGGCTCCCAAGCCTGGCGAGATGGGCAAACAGTGGCCTCAGCAGATGGAGGTGCATGGATCTATTCCTGCCTCCAGAAAGGGACTACTTTCAGGGTAAGGGCACTACTTTTTCTTCACAACAGCGCTTTAAGCCTGACTTTACCTTACCCAAAGACTAAGTATCTCAAGTTTAGATTGGATTTTCAAGAGTTGTAAGACTTAAACTGGTTTCTTCCTGAGCACCTCGTCGTTTGGAGACATACAACTTGCATTTTACTTCACTACACAATGTAAATCATTCAAGATGGAAGCTGCTTTCACCTGGCTGGTGAGTCGGATACAATGTTTCAGAAGCCAGATGGAATGGGATCCATCCCAGCAGACAGATGGAGATACTTGATAAAATATCCCGTTTCTCACTGATTGGTCTCTGTGGTGTGATTATTAGGCATTCCTCCATTGGACGGGGAAAACGTATTTCCATCTGTCTGCTCTGATTAGGTACCAGAAACTAAATTTTCAAAGTAGCTGTATGCCAAATTTATCTGTTCCGTTTGAAAGGCCTATATCCACTGAGCATTTTGGTACCATTCTTTAACCTCTCAGTCAATTTTTAAGAAAATGGTATATGTTTAAAATTTCATCAAATTTGTTAAAGTCAGTCACTGGCTGCAACCCCGTGTTTGACAGACAATAAAAGAGTACCAAGTGCACTAAACATCTCCACATTAACAGAGTACAATCACTATAACAAATATATGGAGCTTAATTTTTTTTCAAGACTGTGAGATCATTACAAATCAGTATTTTATCACTTCAAACACGATGATCTGTCGTTATTTCGACGAAAACACCGAGCATTGACCCGGCTGGCGCCGCACCAGCTCCCGCTGCGAGCGAGTCGGCTTATACTGTAGTGTACCCCGCGTGCAGGGTCATATGCTTTCCGAGTCTCGCAGAAGGATTGATGTAAAATAATTCCAAGCTGATTACTTTATTCTAATAGAAAATAAACTGATCTTTTCATTAAAACCTTTTTTAAGCCGGTATTTTACATATTTTGTGTAAAAAGTGATCTTTAAACATTTTGACAGCATTTTTAAAAGCTTTCTATTTAAACAACAAGGGCCAAATATATACCACGGGAAAGCCCGTATAGAGCTCTACATGAAAAGACGGTGTTTAATCATCGCTCGTTCCGTGAAGCATTTGAATGCACGCGTGTCAATTTTTGAACCAGGCATCAAAACATTCCGACTGCGAGGGGCTTCGCTTTCGTCAGCGATTCTCCAGCTCCTAATAATCGGACATATAAACAACTTACACAATTGTGACGAGGAAAAGCTGAACTTTTACAAGGTGTACGCCATTTGGTGTTTTATAGCGAAAGAGCAAAGAAACAGTGATCGGAATTACCCTGATTTCACCGATACCACGCGGTCAGAAGGCCGCGAGTGCCCGCAAGGCCGTGTTTATGCTACCTACTCTGATATATTATATCCCCTCAACCCGGGTTGGCCTTGCAGAATGGAAGCAACCGCGCCATCTTCTATGTGATCTAAATTATATTGAGAGAGATGTAAAATGTAAAGCACTGACAGCAACTCTTGTCTCTCACTGGTCACAGAGACGTGCCACGCTCACCCATGTTCCAAGGGGCTGGATCTTTGCCTCACTACAGTCTGGGTGACCTTGGCCTCATCCCAAGGCCACTGCAGAACATCACAACCTCTGTGGACAAGATGAAGGTCATCAGCAAGAATACCAAACTAGGCGCACTGCGTGGTGTGTTGCAGAAGTCAGTGTCCACTCAGACCGTCAGTGCACCCAAGGTCAGTCATGGTCACAGGATTTCCCACAATAAGTGTTTAATTCTAGTTTCTACTCTATTTCTACATAAGGTACTTCAGTCTTTGAATCTCTTCAAACCACTTTAGAAACACTCCTTTCCCTCCCTGCTTGCCCCTGCTAAACCCCTTGTTCCCTCCTTCCCCCTTTTGCTCTCAAGACTGAAATTTGAAAGGAAAATCTTTCCAGGAAGGACAAGAGAAGTTTGGAACCCCCATCCCGACTATTACTAGTAGATTTGACTAGGATGATCTACATCCAGTTTATTTCATTTTTCTATTTCATTTTCTACATCCATACTGTTTCATTTTCTATTTCATGATCTATATCCAGTTTATTTAATTTCTTTTTCATTTTCTACACATAAGCTATTTCAATTTCTACTTCCAATCATTTTCTATTTAGTTCTCTACATCCAATCTTCTTCATTTTCTATATCCAATCTATTTCATGTTCTATATCAATCACTGCTTCTAAGCTATTTCATTTTCTATTTAATTTTTCTACATACAATCTATTTCATTTTCTACATCTTAGCTATTTTATGTTCTGTTTCATGTGTTCTACATCCAACCCATTTCATTTTCTAAATGAAATCTGGTCCATTTTCTGTGTCATTTTGTGCACCACAGCTATTTTTTATTCTACACGACCCAGGCTATTTCACTTTCTGCATCCAAGCTATTTCATTTTCTACATTTAAGCTGTTTCATATTCTATTTCGTTCTCTTTGTCTAATCTATTTCATTTTCTACATCTAAGCTGTTTCATATCCTATTTGGTTCTCCTTGTTTAAGCTATTTAATTTTCTACATCTAAACTGTGTCAGTTTCTGTTTCCTTTTCTACATCCAAGCTATGTCCAGATTATTACATTTTCTACATTACAGTTACAGTTACAGATTCTGCCTGTAGATGCTGAGCCAGCCTTTACGTTTTTTTCCTACATTTTCACTTTTTTTTTCTTCGACTTTTCCAGGCACTGTTTTATGCTGACCAGCTTGTGGGCAAAATGCCCGATCAGACCCATCAGGCCGTTCTCCGAGAGTTGCAGACCAGAGAATTGAGATGTCCCCCAGCCGGCAACGCCCCACCCCCCGCGGCCAAAAAACTGGTCACAGGAGTCAATTAACCACTACTAACACACAGCAGAAACACGCCCAGTTCTGGACTCTCCTGTATATAGATTGTCTGGGCCTAAATCATGCTGCTGTTGTTATTACCATTGTTTTGTACAAAGATTTTCTTTGCCCATATCATGTTGTGGTTGTGGTTGTTGTTGTTTTTGTTGTTGCTGTGCAGCTGTGGGGTCACAGAGCACAAAATGTGAGGGGAAAATCTTCCTATTATGTTCATCACTAGATAGTCTGTGTGGGCAGCTATTGCACTGTGCCTATTGTGTGTCATGTCAGTGCGGAGAGCTATTGTACTGTACCTATTATGAGTCGCATCAGTGTGGAGAACAATTGTCCTGTACCTATTGTGTGTGTCACATCATTGTGGGGAACTATTGTTATACTGTACCTATTTTTTGTCACATTGTGTTCCATCACTGAGGGAAGCTACTGTACCATACCTATTGTGTGTCTCACAAATGTAGGGAACTATTGTACTGTTCCTATTGTGTGTCTCATCAGTGTGGAGAACAATTGTCTGTACGTATTGTGTGTTCCATCACTGTGGGGAACTGTTGTACCAGTACTGTACCCATAATGTGTCTCACAAATGTAGGGAACAATTGTTCTGTTCCAATTGTGTGTCTCACACTCACAAATGTAGGGAACATATATTCTGTTCTTCTCTGTGTATCACATCACTGTCGGAACCTATTGTACGGTAGGTGTTGTGAATCATACCACAGAGGAAAGCTATTGTACTGTCCTATTGTGTGTCCCATCACTGTGGGGAACAATTGAAGGGGTGAGATGCAAAACCCGCTAAGTGACAGTTCGGAAAAAATAGAGAATTTTTTGCTTATAAATGAACATTGTTACCAGCTATCAGATGCACAAAGTGTTTTCGGCCAAAACCGAACACATACTTTATAAAACGCACCAAAATATCTTTTTACACATGTTCATGTGTATAGCAGCATTTAAAAAAGCTGATTTTCTCAAAGTGCTAACATTGATGTAGCGAGTTTTGCATCTCAGCACCTCAATTGTACTGTACGTATTGTGTGTCTCATCACTGTAGGGAGCTATTGCACAGTGCCTATTGTGTGTCTCATCACTGTAGGGAGCTATTACACAGTGCCTATTGTGAATCATACCACAAAGGAGAGCTATTGTTTCTTACATATTATGTGTCACATTGTGTCTCATCACTGAAGGAAGCTATTCTTATTGTGAATCATATCACAGAGAAGAGGTATTGTACTGTACCTCTACTGTGTGTCACATCAGCGAGTCCACTAGATTTTTTTGCCATTTTTATCTTTGTCCGTATCTATGATGGGAGTGAATGTTTCATTCTATGATTCTATGGGGGGAAGCACGCCTGAAATACTAAAATTTCTTAACTGAAAGTTTTCATTGGGCCCAGGCTTTTTATCAATCAGTGAGGAAGCCATTTTATCAAGTATCTCATTTTTTCTAGTGGGATGCTGTTTTTCATTCAGCCCAGGTTGGCTTCAACAAACAGGGCCAAAGCAGTCTTCCTCCTAAATGTTCTAAATAGTGTCAACTAGGGTGTAAAAGATGTACAACCATTACAAAGTGTAAAAAAAAACCACCATATCAATTTTTGTGACCAATCTGGACGGAGACTCAAAGTCTCTGGGCCTGTGTGAGGCCACTGTGAAGTGCAGAATTCCGAAGAAGAAAATAAAAGCTTTGATGAAAAAAAAGAGCACTGTCATCTTTGTGTTTAGTTTTTAACAAGCCAAAATATCCTCAGCCGAATGTTACAAGTAAACTAAAAAAGAAACATGTCGACATGATAATGGCCACTTTGTGCTCGGAAAAAGTAAGATTAAAAAGAAACATCAGAGGGGGAAAAAAAGCAGGACCTTCCACTTACAAGTACACACTGAAACCATCCCCTTCTGCTGAAGGCAGAAAACAAACAGAGGAAAGCAGCAGTCACTTGACATTTCTTCCTGCTGTTGTGATCATGAAAAAAAAGAAAATAGGAGACAATAATAACAGTTTACCCTATAAATCGGTAACTGAGTTGGGACCTGCAAATTTGACCTCATCTGCGACAGAACAGACCCAAGGAGATGAAGAACTCCGAAAGGTCCACAGACAATCCATGTTCATGAATATTAGGGGTTTGAGCCAAAAGTGTAGCTACTTCTACAAGAGTATATATATCAAATATTGTAACAGCTACTGCAATATCATACTGTCCCTGTGGTTTTATGCACCCCGCATAATATGGCAAAATTTGATTTTTTTTTTTTCATAATTTCTGATTATTTTCCTTTATCATTCTTTGTTAATATTAAAAGAATCGCATAATTTCACATTTTTGGGCTCAGTTTGCATAATTTCAAAATTTTTCTTGCATAAAACGACAGGGACAGATCACAGAGCCAATATTGTATTAGTTGCTACTGCAGAATCCTGTACTGTAGCCAGTGGGTAGCTGTAACTACAGTTTCGTGTTGCCATCAGTGCAGCTACTATAATAAAATCATGTAGCCAGTAGTTCAGCTGCTACCACAGGATGATGTAGCCAATATTGCAACTGCTACTACAGAATGATGCAACCAATATTACAACTGCTACTACAGAATGATACAGCCAACATTACAACTGCTACTACATGATGATGTAGCCAATATTGCAACTGCTACTACAGGATGGTGTAACCAGTATTGCAACTGCTGCTGCAGACTCGTACAACCAGTAACCAGTAGTGTAGCTGCTACTACAGAACCACATTGTCAAAACATGAAGTTCTGTCAAGTTGGGCCATGAAGAAATGTGGCTGAAGCAAGCAGAGTGTAACTGGCATTTGTGGTGTAGTGGTTAGGTATCTTATCTTTGCACGCAGGAGACCCAAGTTCGATTCCAGAGTGAAATGAATTCGTATAGAGTATCTTGGTCTTTCTGCCGGGATGTTGAATCCCTCTCACTCTCAGCCCAGGTTGGCATAGACAGGCTGGGTCAAAGCCCGCCTCCTGTATGATGTAAACTGTGTTGTTGGGGCAAAAACACCTGCTAAAAAAAGATAAATTTTTTTTAAGCAGAATGTTGCATAGATTTTTTTAAACCCGTCTTTCTGACTATTTGTGGTGGCCGAATTTTGCTATTCAAAAGGCCTTTTAATGGCTGCATCGATCGACATGCGGTTTTCGCCAAAAGATTCTTTAAAATATTCTCCAGATCATGACGCCCTACGTTTTTTCAGTTTTGAGACAGTTTTGCATGCTGCAAAAAGCTAAATTTCTTTATTTCGCCGATCGCTTCTGTAGGCCGACACTTCTGTCTCTGTAATTTTAGAAATCCGGAAGTGATATTTCGCGAGCCGCATTTTGTTCTGAGAGTATAGATCTAGACCTTATAATTTTTTGCATCTCTCAAGAGGTATTGCCCCTTTCCAGTAGAGAGTAAAATATAGTAGGCCAGTGACTTTTAGTTGATATTAAAGCACAGATCATTCTTTTCATCGAAAGGGGGCCAAGCTAGTAAATTCTATATACCAAGCTCCATTAATTAATTAATTAAAACTTGTTTATTTTTAGTAATTACTTCATGGCACTTAGAACACAATTAGGTCATATAAGTGCCAGAGATTAGAGGTCCTTTTTTAAAGTTTTAGTAAGAGTTTTTCGGCACTTGCAACACAGCAAGGTCATATAAGTGCCGAAGATTAGAAGTGTTACAAGAGAGTAACAAACAAACAAAAAAAGAAGGAGAGATCAGGACGATACATGTTTGATAGGAAAGAAGGAGCAAACCACACTAGAGCACCCACCAACCACTCGCAATTAAGACTTAAAACAGAGAACAAAAATACAAAGTTGTTGTCCATGTACAATAACTAGATCAGAGTATTCATAGACAGGAAATCATCGGAAAGAAATTAATAAATGCATACCATTAAAATTTTATTGAACTCCGATAATTATGTCGAAGTCATGAAAGCGCACCAGTACATTGAACTTTTAACTACACAGGCACACAGACACACCCACATTCACAAACATGATACTGATACATACTTATTCATACAAAACAATGTTTAAAAAACCGATTTACACATACACACTCACACACACATACAAATATTCACACATATACACACATTTACACACACACTCACACACATACATAGTATGTATGCGTGTGAGTGTGTGTGTATATGTGTGAACATAGTATGTACATACAAAATAATGCTAGTAAAATTGACTGACACATGAACATATTGCACTTAATTTGGCTTTCAGTGATGTAAGAGTATTTCTAAAGGCAAAAATTCCTTCTGTATTCCCCCCCCTTCCCCCCCCCCAAACACACACACACTCTTCACTGTGCCAGACACCTCACATAACACACCAGATGACACATCAGTGACACAACAGACAACACATGTGACACAAGACCTCCTGTACCCCCCCATGTCTGACACAACACATAACACAACACGAACACATGATACATCCCCTGACACAATGGGATGACACAACATCTCAAGTACCCGAGCCCAACATATCATCTAACACAACAGATGAAATATCACATGACAAAACATCTCAAGTATCCCCCCCCCCTCCCCACTGACCTAACAGACACATCACGCAACACAACAACACATCACAACATGGTACATCTCCTGAGCCCCCCCCCCCCCCAGGTGCACGCCACATCACGTAACACAAAAGATGACGCATCACTTGACATAGCAGGGGATAAAGCGTGTTTCCAGTACACAAAATGACACATCACATGACATAACAGATGAGACATTAAACAAAACAACACATCCTGTACACACATCCCAACACAACAGCCCCCCCTCATGCCCCGACACATCAAATAGCACACACAACAGATGACACATCACATGACACAACAGATAACACATCACATGACAAAAACAGATGACACAACAGATGACACAACAGATGACACATCATATGACACATCATATGACACATCACATGACACAACAGATGACACGTCACATGACATAACAGATAACACATCACATGACAAAAACAGATGACACAACAGATGACACATCATATGACACATCACATGACACAACAGATGACACGTCACATGACATAACAGATAACACATCACATGACAAAAACAGATGACACAACAGATGAC
>NW_004797271.1:984226-984818 GCF_000002075.1 Aplysia californica | reverse complement strand
TAGATCACCAACAACTTTCTCAACTGGCGAGGTTTTACTTTATGTATAATTGGCCCATGCACTGTGCACAGCAGCAGCAATATTCCGCTATAACCGACTCGCAAGTGTGTCTGATTGCGCTATAGCGGTATTTTATTTACAAAGGTAAAGAGGAAAAAAAACGGGGTTTTAGAATCGTGTCTTTATAACAGGCTTCTCGTTTTTTCCGGACTCGTTATAAGTGGACTCCACTGTAACACAACAGATGACACATCACATAACACAATAAATAACACAACAGATGACACATCACATGACACAACAGATGATACATCACATGACAAAACAGATGACACAATAGATGACACATCACATGACAAAACAGATGACACATCACATGATGCAATAAATGACACATCATATGACACAATAAAGGACACAACACACCTCCTGTAACCCGCTCCCCCTACTTCACTGTGCACAACAACACATCACATAACACAACACACCCTTTGCCCACTTCCCACTGTGTCTGACATCACATGACACATCAAATGACAACACCTCCTGTACAACATAACCCCCCCCCACACACACACAAACAGCCCAAATA
>NW_004797271.1:982417-984126 GCF_000002075.1 Aplysia californica | reverse complement strand
CCCCCCCCACCCTTCACTAGACCCGACCCATCACATGACCCAACAGATCCTGTAGACCCAGGTCCATAGCCCGCTCCACCAAGGGGAGGTGATCACTGGGGAACGTGCCAGTCACGTATGGGACCACCAGAGACTTGCTGGACGGACGACCGATGCCGATACGTAACCTTGGCATTGCCTGGGTAGATAGGACAAAAAATATTTTCCAAAAAAAAAAAGTACAAGCCTCAAACTCAAAAGTATGTTCTTCATGACTGTAGTTTGAAATAAGACATGGGCTGTGTCGGGATGAAGTATTGGTGTTGAGGTTGTGCTGGGATAAAATAAAGTGTTAGTTTTGAGGTAAAATATTGGTTGTGCTGGGATAAAATAAAGTGTTAGTTTTGAGGTAAAATATTGGTTGTGCTGGGATAAAATATTGGTGTCGGAGTAAAATATTGGTGCTTGAACAAAATATTGCTGTTGGGGTAAAATATTGCTTGTGCTAGGATGAAGTGTTGGTGTTAAGGTAAAATATGGGTTGTGCTGGGATAAAGTATTGATATCGGAATAAAGCATTGGCCGTGTCCGCATAAAAAGTTTTGGCTATGTTGGGATAAAAGCACTAGCTGTGTTTGAACTAAGTATTTGTTTGATGCAAAGCATGAGAATATTCCATTTTCTTATAATCTACATTAAACATTTGGAAAAGAGAAAGGATAATATGAAAAAAACAATGTAGACAGCTCATTTTGAGAATCAAAAGACGACTGGAAGTGGAAGATAGATATTTCAATACATAGAGAAGATCCAGTAGTTCTGAGAGAGAGAAGGAAGCATCAGGCTCATCAAGATAGATTTGTGTATAGCCTCCCTTTAAGCTGCTCACTTTTGATACAGTTCTGCTACCTATTGCTTAAGTAGGCAATAGAGAGGCATATCAACACAATAACAGTCATTTAGAGCACGCAAAGAGTAAGACATACAAAGTGAAACAAACTAAAAAAGAAAAAAACAACAACCAGAAGCATCCTCCAACCACCCATTTTACTCAATTTTATCGTGATGGTAAACAAAAACCAAAAAAATAAAAACTAAAAACTGAAACACTACCCTCCTTGAAAATCGTTTGAGCAAAGCATACTTTAACCCTTTTCAAAATCGGTCGCCAAAAAAATGCAGCTCTGGAGCTCAACCCAGCTGAGAATACCCCTTGTTTCTCCTCAATCAAGATTTCTGCAATAATAGTTTTGACTTTGATAAAAACAGATTACTGACATCGTAAGCTGTAGCCTCATTTTTATTTCTAGTGAGGAAGCCGACATCTACAGATAGAATTCGATTTTAACTTCCACCAAGCTCAAAATAATTTGAACAGCTGAAGGCTGCTATGTGCACAGAAAGTTAAACAAATGGGCAGTCATTGCTGACAAAGAATGTGAACCAGAGAAGAGTCAAGTAATAGTCAGGTGCATATTAAACGTTTTATCAAACAGCATAATTTGATCCCCTCCAAGTTCCCATTCTTTTGTAATGAAAAATACAATTGTACAAAAAAATGTGTCTGTACTCACGTTAGACTGGAGGCATTTCATGCAGGACAGCACACCCTTGTGACCCCTGGATAGAAAGCAGACACAGGTATCGATAGTTATTAAAGCCACTTTTGTTTTAGTAAGAGAAGAACATCAATACAATTACAATCACTTAGTGGAAGGGGGGGGGGGGGA
>NW_004797271.1:922285-982317 GCF_000002075.1 Aplysia californica | reverse complement strand
CCCCCCCCCAAAACTACAATAATCTTTGGGATAATTTCTTGTGCATAAAAGTGAGTCTGAAAGAACACATGCATGCTCCTTCTTTCTCGATTTAAAATGGATGTTCTGTTAATTGTTACCGTTTTGTACCTCCATTGACATAATCCAAATTATTCTAGAAGCAGGCTGCTTCGAACTAATATCAGGGCCAGTCCAGCCTGGTAGTCATACATCTCGGCAGACAAACAGTGTCACTCGATAAAATAACTTCTCCACATGAGAGTCACAATCACATCATCTACATGCAACAGCAAATAGCCTATTTGTAACACAACAGATATCACTTTGATGTGTGTGAGGAAGGTGAAGGTCACGACAGGTTTGAACACACAGGTCAAGTGGTCTTACCCTGCACTGCCGTTTTCCTTGAGGTGAAATTTCCCTGGAGCTCTATCCAGCTCATCATGTACCAAGTATATCCTATCAGGGGCGACGCCCAATGTTCGCGCTGGGGGAGAAGAAGCAGAAACTCAGAGAAAGTGTGTTCACAATCTAAGTCTTCTGCACAGTACATACAGTTCAAAATATGTCTTACGTACAGTACACTACACACTGACAGTTCCCGATCTATATCTTATGTACAGTGCATATATGGTCAGTTCATCATCTACGCCTATGAACAAAAAATAGGGACAGCTCATAATCTACATCTTAAATATTTTGCAGTCCACATAGCTACACACTCCCCTTGACAACTGCTTTTCAGCAAATTTGTCTGCATAATCTCCAAAAATTCAGTACACACCAGTTAACACATTCATTGTTCGCTGTGCTAGACACATGAAAGTTAGATAAGAACTAACAATATTCCAATATAAGTAATTGGTGAGCTTTTTTCCACAAATGGCCCGACATCAGCCACAGGATGGCTGGTCACCGAGGGGTAAGGCTCCTTACAACACAGAAGAGACAGTTGTCCATGAGGAGGGACATTCAACTTTGCGGTCTTTTCAAATCAGATCAGGTTAGTTACACAACAGAATTTGTTCCTACCCTCAAACACACTCAAACGTCGGTGCCAGTTTAGTTGAAGGTTACCGTGATGTTTTTGGATTAGTTGAAGGGCTACCACCAGACCGGTCTGACACCTGGTTTAATTGAAGGTTTACCAGCTTATACTTATACAGGCTTTGGACTTGTCACAGGGGGCTCTCGTGGCCTAGAGGTTAAGGTGTTGGCCTCTCATTCCAAAGGTCCCGGGTTCGAATCCGGGTAGCGACCGAAAAATTTTCTTCTCTAAATTTGTCTCCTTTCACCTCATTTCCTGCTCTCTAGCAATGTTCTGTCTTCTGCTTTCATCTCCTCTTTCTGTCCCCACCTCCTTTGCCCCTTCCTCTGGGCTCCTGATTCTTTCTGCAGCCTTTCTACTGTTACTCCTTCGCTTCTTCTTACTGCTGTCTTTCAGCCACACCCCTGATCTTCTGGTAGGAAAGATCTACACCACCTAGCCTTCTCGGACAAGGGCGAAAAATCTCGGAGAGCCTGTGTGCAAGCTGCGCACGTTAAAGATCCCTTGATGGTCTAAAATCGATAAGAGTAGGCTTCGGCCGCCACCCGGGCAAAATTCAAAATTTCCTACCAACTGAAAATATTAGGTGTGTCCCGCGCGCTCATATGACCTTATGCAGTTGCGAGCGCCGTAAAACACTTTACAAAGACAAGAAAGACAAAGACAAAGGACTTGTCACAAGAATTAGTTTACATTTTCCCTTCGCATATACAGGCTTGAGACTGTTATTGGCATATTAACAGATATGATATGTTTTGGTGGTTGAAGTTGTTTTTTTTTGGGGGGGCGGGAGAGGAGATCAGGGAACTGCCCCCCCCCCCCCCCCTCTGATTTCTTGAAAATAGTCCTGTCTGGTCAGTTGTTATTGCAACTTACTTATTATTCATGATCTTCACCACCGCAAAATTTGTTTGTGTAAACAACGCAATATGGAGCAATTCAGATATTCATACACCACAATAGTGTAACTCCACCATCTTTGGTCTAAACGCCCCCCAGCACTGTTGCTATGGCCAATCAAAAGGGACCTACGCTACGCAGTAGACCGGGGTCAATCGGGTGGGACTTACGGTAGACCGTTTCAGTGGAGTAGACCTTCAACTAAACCAGCACGTCTCTCAATCCTTTCCTCTGCTCTCCCTCCCGACCTCCATCTCTCTCCCTCACCCTCTCACCTGTTCTAGCCACACTTCTCCCATTGACGTTCATCAACGCCTTAGGTTTGAACAGCAGCAGTCTGACCACCACGGCATCATCTTTCCTTACCACAGCCTGACAAACTGACCCTCCGTATGTTCCAGTCCCAGGATCCCATTGTCCACACAGATAGGAGGCCAGACGGTCAACGGCAGCCATCCCCACACTGTGCCGTGTGTTGGGCCAACAATAGTTGCCAAGACCAACAATCTGCACAAAGGAAAGAGAAAGTGGAAAGTCTGTAAAATGGAGAAATATCTTGTCACCAAGTTTCTCACAATAACTGGAAAAACCAAAGAAACAATTCTCCAACTTCTTTAGCTTTTGTTTCTACTGATACAACATTCTCACCAAAAGGTTGCAGCTGGCCACAAAAAAAGGATATATATATGTGTCCTTGATTACTTTCATCATAAAGATGGCAAAAGGGAACAATTAAGTAAAGTAAAAATTATTTATGACAAATTATGACCTAAAAATTAAGTTAATTCAATCAGTTCCATTCAATACTACCAAAATTAAAGTTTAATAACTCTAATTTATCTAAATTAAGATTAAAACTGAACAAAATGTTTTACAAGATAACAGAATGAGATTGATTGCAATTGATGTACAAATCTCACAGTGTTAGATACAAAAAAGGCAGGCCTGACAGTAGTGCCACCAAGAAACCAGTGATCCTTACCATGAAGTCACAACAGGGACTTTCCTCATTCCTCCGATTAGCGGCCATAGTCACAGTTGATCTACCATCCACTCGTACTAGGTTTTCTGGGGAGGATGGAGACAAGCTGAGCTGAGAATCTTTGTCATGACTAGAGCTTGCGCACCTAGTTACCCAGAACAAAAGTTTCGGCACACATTTACAAGCTTCATTTCCAGCACCTCCATTCATAGACATACTACTTGCGATGTATAAGATG
This sequence comes from Aplysia californica, assembly GCF_000002075.1. Classification (NCBI taxonomy): domain Eukaryota; kingdom Metazoa; phylum Mollusca; class Gastropoda; order Aplysiida; family Aplysiidae; genus Aplysia; species Aplysia californica. The sequence goes on along the minus strand of NW_004797271.1, from coordinate 979,149 downwards.
TATCGTCTGGAATTTCTCTTGATTTTGTTTGTGTAGAGTAGGCCTGTACATAGTTCCTTAGGCAATGCTGAGTAAGTTCAAAGTGATCAAAGTGATCAAAGGTCACAAATGCCATCAATATTTAAGCAACTAAAATTTAAAAAATGAAATCTGAACAATAGGTAGTCTAGGCCTGACTATAAATATAATAATGGTAATACACATTTAACTTTAACGCTAGAATCTAATTACATCTCCACTACACGGTTGTACACACTCACACAGGTGTCCAGAATCCAAGTCTAATCAGATACATTCCAAATCAAGTTGAAAATACAATGTAGGCTTACTTAGATTAGATCCAGAGTAGTAAGGAGGTGATCCTACTAGGCCTATACAATTCAATAACTTTGACTAATATTTAATTCTATAGCTCCTACCTTAGGCCTTAGGCAAGCTTAGGGAGGATAAGTGGTTGAGCCATGTAACGAGATTTCTAGATCTAATACCACAGCTGTCATAATAAATCAATTTATAATAATAATATAACAATGTAGGCAACTTACCTAGATCTATATTACTACTACTAGATCTAGATCTAGATCTACGTAGATCTATGCGACAACCTACGAGAAGCCTGTTTCTGTGGCAGTTTGCCGACGTGCTGAGAAGCGGAGACAATACACTTCTTGTTCTAAACCATTTCAGAAGACCAGACATAGTCTACAATCTCCAGAGAGTATTAAAAAGCTTCACCAAATTTGGAAAACACAGACTAATAGTTATAGTACCAATAATACTATTAGCGCAACTTCTTAAGAGTGTCCTTATCTACTTTCGGTTTTAGATGTCTAGGAGTTGTGCAATCCACAAAGCAGCAGAGACCCAGCAATGTAAACAGCTAACGGCAACATTACTTCCGGTAGTCGACTGATGATAAATAACACGATAACACCAGAGACACTGAAGACTAATAGAAGCAAAGAGTCTAATAGAAGCCAACGTGTGTAACAACTGTCAAATTATGAAATTTGTCGATAAAAGAGACAAATAACCTCTAATTTGGCTCTACTATCTTTTTTTTTAAAATACCACCACCACCACCAACAAAAACAACAACAAACAGCTTCAAGACGGTATCGACTGTTCATCTTCATCAATGATAGTACATAACAAGATGGGCCACTTCTCTCTTTGAGCCATTTAAAAAAGTGTCCTCAAAATTTGGTGGCGCCCTCTTTACAAAAGCGCACTTTTGCGAACAGAGTTACCCTAGCAAGTTTTGGGATAAATTACGGAAGAAAACGTTTTTAAAATGGTTACGCTGACAAAAAACCTCTTCCGGAGAAAAGGGTGATGGTTTTCTTCGATTAATTTGACTTTAGAATGAAAGGCGAGAGGTCATTAAAATAAAAAACCCTAAAACTCCGCACTGAACGTACCCGAACTGCTGATGAACAGCAGTCGATCAGCGCACGCAAGGACGTGTTATTCCTATTCTTCTTCTGGAAAAACGAAAGAGAGCTTCAAATTTACTTCAAAACAGACTGCAGCGCCATCTGAAGCAAAGAGCATACTTCCTTCGGACACTTTTTTGGCTGAGTGGCCCATCTTGTTATTCACTATCTTTGTCTTCATCAAGTCTTCATTCAGGGAATTTCCGATCCATTCCATAGTTTTGTTGGTTCGTTTGTAAAGTATGGTGTCGACGAGACAAACTTTCGTCTTCCTCTTTCTTGTTTCCACACACTAAATAGCTTCACCTTATAACTCCGGTCTTCTCCTTAAATACCTCCCACAGCCCCCCCCCCACTTTTTTCAGTGCAAGCAAGCAACTTTTTTACCAGAAAAAATTGGCTACCAACAATTTTAAATAAGCTCGAGTTAAATTAGCTAAAAATAGTATCGGTGGAAAATTTAGCATGACGTGTTCTTACTAAAATTAGCATTAGTGATTAAAGACCTGATAAGGGGACAGATCAAGAAACTTCATGTCTGGGTCGGGTTCAGCTTTCCTGGGAAAGCCAAGTCACCATAAACACTGGTTTCGGAATCATGTGAGTACAATACCTGTATGGAAAGTTTTAGTTTCGTTTGTTTGCCTGAAATTTTCCTAGAAAACTTGATTAAATAGAATCTAGATCTAGTCTAGATCTAGATTTCTATATCATATTATATATATCCCCGCGTTGCTATGTCTGCTTATCCGCCATTTGTTCATCGGATCATTCTTCGAGTAAGTTGTCGGGTACACTTGTGAACACCATACTGTATGTATTATTCATTGTTTTAACGCTATAATTAATTATAATAGCCTCATAACAAAGACAAAGTATATATTTCTGAAAAGAAACAAAGTAAGTTTTGGGTTTGAGATTTGCAGACTATAAATGCCCAAAATCTTTACCAATAACCAATAGTCAATAGTAAAAAATAGGATCTAGATCTAGATTATTATTAATTATCGAAGTGGCTATGACCCTCCCGTGCGGTTCGTCCATAGAGCACGGTCGTGCAGTGCCGCCCAAAATTTTTTAATGTTCTATTACGTAAAACATCTACAATATTAAGATAAAAGACGCCAGAAACAAACACAGGCCAAATATATCAAAATACGTTTCTCACTGGCGCCGTAACTGTCATTTCCATGTCTATAGCGCCGTAAAACATCTACTATGCCATACCAAAGTTCATGCGCTGTATCTAAGCATCAGGATATTCAACAGTGGAAACCTGACCTATAAATCGCTCTTTGGGATAACCCAAACGATGACGACACTCGTAGTGAGTTTGCCGGTACATTAATATTAATAAGACGGCACATCTCAAATGTGCTCCTGCCGAATAGTGCCGAAACATAGCCCACAGTAGGCAATCTAAAAATAAACGCGATAGACTGTGCAACATTCTTATCATTCTATGCCAAAATTATGTCAGCCCCGGAGCAATCCAGCGGAGAGCTCAAATGAATTGTGATTGGTTCATTGTCTTGCCGCTATTTTAAGTGACTCTGTGACCATGAACCTGAGGGAGGTGAACGTGACATACTTAAGTCATCGTCCTATGAGTTGTGCTTTTGAACGGTTTTGTAGTGGAGTGGTGAAAGGTATTACTTGAGTGTTCATTTCTAAAGCAGGATGAATGAAATTGACGTTTAGCTAACAAACAGATTTAGTTCTAGAAGTCAAAGCCACAAGTAAAAAGAATGAAAATAGAATCACAAGGTTCTCCCTCACCAACCCAAAGATCCTAAAATTATACGCCGTCTCATTTACTCTGCCCTTGACTATCTTCAACCTAAGATAGAGCTTAATTGTGGACGCCCGCTTTTTAGACCCACGAGCCGCCCCTGCTCCCGTGGCTATTTGGACTCAAAACTACATGGGCGTTACCTACTTTGAACGACGGGCCTTTGTTCCCTTTGAAAGGGTTTTAACTTTTCTCTTCTTAATTTCTAACTGGACATCCAATTTAATTGATCAGTGATTTTGTCTTTCTCATCAAATAAAGCGGGTTTAACTACCTAAATTGATCTATAATCCTTTTGTTGTTCTGAAACTTTGATTTTCAATTTTTTTCACTTCTTTGAGCTCAGATTACTGTTTCCCTGTTTGCTTTTGTTGTGTAGTGTTTCAGATTTTGCAACTGTTGTTCACTTTTGATGTCAATAATACTTTTCTTAATTTGTGTTGAAAATTTTGGCTAGATCGTAGAGACCGAAGAAGTCCAAGGTCGAATTGCCTGTCAGCTTCACGTCCGGTAGGCGCACGGAGTTTGAGTCCGAATAGCCATGGGAGGCTATTCAGACTCGAGTCCAAATAGCCGCTGCCGTTAGTTATTGTAGAGGCTATATATATATTATATATAATATATATAAGGCTATATATATGCATTACTACAGCTGAGTCTTTACACACGCAATTGCGTGCACAGAAATTCAAATTTTGCTATACGCACACAATTGGGTGCAAGGTATCATAGTTTGCTATACGCACGCAATTGTGTGTACAGTCAAACCTGTGTAAAACGGCCACCCATTGTCAAGGAGAAAAGTGGCCATATAATGCAGGACTGGTCAAAATGAAGAAAGAAAGTCATTCTCTTCTGATGTCCAAACCGGGGATGATCTCTGATTTTAGACTGCCGTAAGGCTAATGCAAAAGGGTTTTTGCTTTCTTTTGAAAAAGGGGGGTGGATGGTGTAAGACGCGTTTTTTTGTGTTGTTTTGATAGTTGTTTTTTAAGCTTTCTTTTTGTTGCTGATTTTGTGCAAGGGTAAAATAAACTAAATGTTATGTAAGTAAGACGATGAAGACTGAGTGCCATAGTAAAACAAACACACGGGTCACCACCACTGGGAGAACGAGCAATACTTCTGTTGCAAGTTCACGTCAACATCCAATTGTTACTTTGTTACAAATTAGGTAAGCAAAACAGTGACCAGTCACCTTACGCACGATTTGTGCATGAGGTGTGGGCTTGGCTTTTATGTTATGACAGATCATGCATCCCTCACCAGCTGTTGAAGATTTATTGTTAGGTCTACCCAATTGGCCAACTTGTGTAAATATTCACTGGAGGGACTAACAATAACGACAGGTGAATGGATTATGATGGCCCGTCCACAGCGTGAGGGGCCGATTCAAAATTTATGACATCGGGCAATGCGAGACCAGGCCTGGCCGCCTGAGCCAGGTAATAATAGGTTGATAAGATAACCCCCCCCCCCAACTGTTTTTCCTTTTTTCCCTTTCGTTCTTTTTTGTGTGTGTTAATTTGTGTTATATCTTTAAAAGTCTCAGCAATTCTCGTTCCGTAAATTTAGCCTGTACCATTCTGCTCCTCCTCCTTTCCTCCCCAAACAAATTTGTACCCACACACACAAACACACACGCAAACATACACACACACACACACACTCATACACCCCAAGCAGTCGGCAATGAAACCAACCTCGCATAGTGACGTCGTAACCCGTCACGCGCTAAGCGGCAAAGTGGGCCCGCCACAGCATGGACAAAAGCCCAAAGAGGAAGTACAGTATCTTGGTAGTAGAGAATCTTTGGCATTAGGCCTTCGGCACGGAATATCTATAGCAAAAAAATGTATTGGTGCACGCAATTGCGTGCATATAGCAAAAAATGTATTGGTGCACACAGTTGCATGGGTATAACAAAAAATGTGTTGGTTCACGCTATTGCGTTCGTATAGACACTCCCATGCATTATTTGTAATTCAATTATAATGATCGTCTGTTGTAGGCTAGATCTATCATTGCAAGGTGTTATTTGGGCGCTTTTAAGGACAAGTGGGCTAACCCAGATTTTGGGGGTTTCCGGAAATCTTGACCAACACCAAAAGTGAGCATTGCCCTACCTAAAGGAGAAGTTTGGTTTCATTGGTGTGTATATTTATTGGGTTATATTATAGAGAATGGCCACTCTCCTGGTCTTTTAAAGAAACTGAATAAGGATCCAAAAACTTTACCTTCGATTTTTCTCAAAACAGCGTTTTTCAGGATAGCCCCCTTGTGCTTAAAAGCGACCATCTATATATATAAAAGTGGACTTGGGAGGCTTTGTGCACAAACTCCTCCCTTATTACCTAACCCACACCTTTGAAACTTTGCAGGCATCCACGTCATCCATGTGGCTAGGACCTAACTTTTAAAAAATCCATGCAAACTGTTTCCCCCAATTTTTCCAAAATGCTTTGTTTTGTCCTCACAGAATCTTGGGAAAGTCCATCTTCCAAGACGCCATTGTAAACAAGAGGTTTCCGCTCACTGTCCGTGCGCACTGTTCCACACCTTTGAAATTCTGGAGTGTACAATCACGAGAGCAGAATAGAGAATCAGTCTATACATTCTGTTATATTTATATATTTGGCAACTTGGAAACACGTGTGTCACTTTTCTTTCAAGATTTATTGCTCCATTCCAGTAGAGTATAAAAATGTAGTAGGCCAATGACTTTCAGTTGAAGTTAATGCACCGATCATTCCTTTCATCGAAAGGGGGCCCAGCTAGTTTTATATATAAAGACATAGGCTAGACCTAGATCTATAATAGGATCCATTTTTCTGAAGACTTCATTCTCAGTGTGGTTTGAGTTTCCCCATTCCCCTAAGCCAGATAAACAAGTCCAAGTGAAACCATTGGCATTGGATTGGGCTTTGCAGTAGCCTTAATTAATATATTGGCATTGGAAGTGTTTCCACTTCAGCCTGACAACACGAACACCTGCCTAGCAACGGAAGGACTTCCATAACCAGCGACCACCCCAACAAACACAATAAAAAAGAGACCTAACCCTAATCTAATGCCTAACCCTAACCCTAACCCTACCCTTACCCGTACTCCTAGCCGTCTATTCTACTCTGTCTCATATAAAAGTGGTCGCTCGTTACAGAAGTCCTCCCTTATCATCTGCTAGTAGTTGGTCTTTCCATTGTTTTAACTTTTGGCTTTTGGTGTATAGTCTTGTCTTATCGAGCAAAATCTCTAAAAATCTACTAAAACAATTTGTGATAATCCGGTTTAGGCCCTAACGATAACTTTCGCGAATGGGTTTTGGCTCCACCGATTACTAAACTTCTGGTTCGAAACAATTACTTTTTGCTGCGCATGCTGATACAATGTTTGATGGGCGGCAAGCAAGAGAAAATATCAAAGCTAATTACAAAACATCAAATATTACATGGTGAAATACGCGGGGGCATGTCCCCCTGAAACCCCCCCATATTTTTATTAAGTCAGGGGAGCATGCCTCCCTGAAACCCCCCTTGTTAAAAACAAGTGAAATATTACTGCTCATTTTGTACTGAAAAATAGCAGCCTAGCGCATCTCTTGCTCTCTTTCGGATAAAACATCGATTCCGAGTATTTAAGTCAGTATAGATAGTCAGTATCGATATTCCAGTGGGCTACTCTTTGGGTGAAAACTGGAGAGTGCCAACAATTTTTGCTAATACTAATTTAAGAGGTACTGAGTGGCACCTTTTGTCTTTACATTGTGTTTACCTTTTGTGTCATGACACAGTGGATCAGGCGCTCTTCTATTTTTGTGCATATGAAGTTATTAATGGTATAATCTTAAAGCCTGTTTATTTGCCTTGCTTTTGATGAAAAATACCCATCTACCTTGAACAGAAGTCGAAATGTTTATTTGTGAATAGAAGAGGTGTGGGTCACCTGGTGAAAACAGCTAATTTACATTTTTGTGTGTCTTAGATCAAAATTTATCAGTAAAATTCCCAGAGAAATGTAGATCTAGTGTTGAACACCACAGGACTATGGACAGATGAGAATACTCGCGAAGCCCAACTGCTTCCTGAGGATGGTGAACAAGTATTGTCACGAGTGAAATGACCTTGATCTTAACAAAGTTATCCAGGATTGTACTTATCGTGTGGATGTGCCACACTGTACTAAAACAAAACAAAGAAAATTGGAGATGAAAATATCCTTCGAATATGCTGCAACTTAACAATTCTCATTTAACTTTCCTCCTTTCCTCAGGAGATAAAGTGAGCCTTTGAGATTGAAAATGGCGTCAGGAGACGAGCGTCACAAGAATCTTGAACACAATCGATTTGTTTTACGCAGTTTGTCGCAGGGAGATTTGGTCGAGTTCAAGAGAGGAGTCTATTCTCACTGGGGAGTTTATGTGGGTGAGTCTTTTCTCAATGGGATGTCTATGTTGGTGAGTCTGTTCTCATCAGGATGTCTTTGGGTGAATCTATTCTCACAGGGGAGCCTTTGTGGGTGAGTCTTATGAGTGAGTCTATTCTCATTGATAGGATGTCTATGTGGGTGAGCCTTATGAGTGAGTCTATTGTCATTGATAGGATGTCTATGTGGGTGAGTCTATTCTCATTGATAGGATGTCTATGTGGGTGAGTCTGAGTGAGTTTATTTTCATTGATAGGATGTCTATGTGGGTGAGTCTGTTCTCATTGATAGGATGTCTATGTGGGTGAGTCTGTTCTCATTGATAGGATGTCTATGTGGGTGAGTCTATTGTCATTGATAGGATGTCTATGTGGGTGAGTCTATTGTCATTGATAGGATGTCTATGTGGGTGAGTCTATTGTCATTGATAGGATGTCTATGTGGGTGAGTCTATTCTCATTGATAGGATGTCTATGTGGGTGAGTCTATTCTCATTGATATGATGTCTGTGTGGGTGATCTTATGAGTGAGTCTATTGTCATTGATAGGATGTCTATGTGGGTGAGTCTATTCTCATTGATAGGATGTCTATGTGGGCGAGTCTGAGTGAGTCTATTGTCATTGATAGAATGTCTATGTGGGTGAGTCTATTCTCATTGATAGGATGTCTATGTGGGTGAGTCTGTTCTCATTGATAGGATGTCTATGTGGGTGAGTCTGTTCTCATTGATAGGATGTCTATGTGGGTGAGTCTATTGTCATTGATAGAATGTCTATGTGGGTGAGTCTATTCTCATTGATAGGATATCTATGTGGGTGAGTCTGTTCTCATTGATAGGATGTCTATGTGGGTGAGTCTATTCTCATTGATAGGATGTCTATGTGGGTGAATCTGTTCTCATTGATAGGATGTCTATGTGGGTGAGTCTGTTCTCATCAGCGTGTCTCCGGGTGAATCTATTCTCACCGGGAAGTCTATGTGGGGGAGTCTGAGTTTGTTTATTCTCAGTGGGGTGTCTATGTGGGTGAGTCTATTGTCACTGGGGTGTGTATGTGGGTGAGTCTGTTCTAATTGGGGTGACTATTTCTGTGAATCTATTCTCAGTGAGCTGTCTGTGTTAGATAAGTCTATTCCTCACTCTGTGCCACAATATAAATCTCTGTCACCCTAATGTATCTCTATGCTGCTGGCTTATTATAGTACTATGTTACGTGACTGTGAACCTTATATGCAAACTTTGTGTTCTAGGATGTAATAATATTGTGTAATGTTATGATGTGCTTGTAGCCCTATTAGCCCTATCCCTATTGTGCTGATGTTGCAGGGAATGAGGATATCATACATCTGGCGGGAGAAGACAATGATGGCATCAACGCTAACGTACAAGCACAACACGTTCTGACCGTGAGTGGACACAGGTTTGACAAGGCCAAAGTCTGCAGGGCCAACTTTTGGACGATTGTCGGGGCCGACCCGGCCTACAAGAACAACACAAGAGACAACAAATGGAGGTGAGATGTAGCTGGCACTACGAGTAATCATGACTGAAGTGAGTACTTAAGTACCCATGTCCTGAGCACAGGCTTAATGTGTTATTTGCCTATGGCTTAGCTAAATTTTACCCCCCCCCCCCCCCCCCCCCCTCGTTTCTTCCCCTCTGGGTTCTACTTGCGAAAGTATGTTTCTTCCCCTCTGTTCTACTTGCAAAAGTATGTACACGTGCTTGTTGTAAGAGTTCACAAAAGAGGCCGAGGGAGAGAGACAGGCAGGCAGAAAACAAATAGACAGTTGTACTAGTTAGTAACCCAGAGACTTCAACATCTTTTGTGTGTGTGTGTGTGTGTGTGTGTGTGTGTGTGTGTGTGTGTGTGTGTTTGCTGTCTCTGTGTGTGTCTGTGTCTCTGTGTTTGTCTTTCTCTCTGACTTTTGTATGGGGAAGAGTTGAGGGGTACAGACCTACATCAATTTTAGCTGAATAAATCATGCATACTTTTGGCGGAAGTAATAGTTTATATAGCCTACTTTTTGAATACCAGGTTTTGTTTATTTTGCTTACCCAAATGTTTATTTTTAAAATCCTTTTTAAATTTTAAGTGCTAATTGTGCTGCTCACAATATAATCGATAACGGAGATAATACAAAATCAGAAAACGAAATATTAATAATGGTAAATACTGCATAGAAAAATATCAAAATTACTGAGTTAATCTGAATAGTGCACAAAGAAAATACAATGCAGCAACATGCAAAAATGATAGAAATTGCAAAATCTTTGTTTCTACAAATAGCCCCCAACTGGGTGAAAAAAGTAAGCACTTGAGTATTTACCTGATCACTCAGAGGTTTTGGACTCAGGTGAGTACTGGTGTATTTAACAACTACTTGAGCGAGTACTCACAGGGGCTAACTACTCAAGTACATGAGTGGTGTTGAGTACTCGCACACCCCCTAGCTAGAACATGGAGATGAAAATATATATATATATGTGGAGGTGAGATAGAGCAAATACGCATAGGTGGGTTGTATTATATATATAGATCTATATATATATATATATGGGCAATTCTCCTGAAAGTTTGAACTTTCCGTAACACGGGTATCAAATTTTAGAATTCAACCAAATAACTTGAAAATGTACTCAGTACATCTTTGACATGTCTAGTTTTGATCCCTAAACGGCTGAAGCTAAAGCTTGCTTGGTTTCTTTGGAAACGGAAGTGAAGTTTAGACTAGTACGCTATGGTCTTAAACGTTAAAGGACACAACAATACGGTCAAAACATGAAATGTAACAGAGAGAAAGAAAAATTGATTGGGGTAGCATTATGTCCTTTAAATTCATTCTTTGTTCACACAAATTTCAAAACATTTCTTAAAGAAGAAAATGCTTATGAAACAATCATAATGCCTTTAACGTTACCTTGCAAAAATCATTTTTCAAATAGAAAACTAGACTTTTATTTACAAAAATAGGCTACTAATTCAAGTAGAACTTTAAAAGGGTATTGCTATAAAACGGGTAATTCAATGCTGTAGTTTCAGCAAATATGAACAAAATCGATAAGTGTTTTCGGAAGCAACATTAGCTAAATATAGTAGTCTTAAACGTTACTGGACAAAATATAAAAAAGAAGTGTGCAGAAAAAGGACGATTTGTTTCTTAAAAATAATATGCACACCTACTGAGAATTAAAACATGTATTATAATACTTCTTTGATGTTATCTTTCATGTTTTTCGAAGAAAAAGACACCAACTTATTGACTCATTGAGCATATTATTGAGACTTCGCATTTTCGGGACAAAAATCGTGAGCCAGTTACAAAGTGAAACATGAAATTTCCCAATAGTGAAAGCAGTAGCAGTAGCAGCAGCAGCAGTAGTAGTAGTAGTAGTATTAGCAGCAGCAGCAGCAGCAGCAGCAGCAGCAGCAGCAGCAGTGGCAGAGTAGAGTATCAAAATAAGGTATTCACATCTCCTTCATTATCTCTACTAACATTGTCAAAATACATCGTTAATCGTGGCAGCAAACAGTGTTCTATCTTTCTGTGATTTCTCGTGACATTATGATGATGTTTACTTCCCACAAATGTTTCCATGGCATGGTGATCATATTGAAGATTATTTGGGACCGCAACGATTTTTAGTGAGTTATGTAGCATTCCATTTGGCACACTGTCGATGAATAGTTCCTTGTCTGTAGCTCGAACAGGAAGATTGAAGCAAATTCATCACAGTATGGACCTCTACTTCCCTAACAGCTCTTTATGATTTCAAAAACACGTAACATTGCCATTGAGCATGAAACAAGTGTATGGAATGTTTACTAGCTTCTTTTCAAAGTCCAACTTCACTCAGTAAGGATGAAGAATTCCAATATGTCTTTTTGCAGCTGTTTTGATCATGATAAAGAGTTTTCTGACGTACATCTTCCAACGTTTGCTTTCGAGCTGCTTTGACTTTTGAAAAGACTATCATAACTCTGTGGACAGCTTGTTTGCATGATGAGGGTGTCTGTTTGACACTTTCTCGAATATATTGAACCTCTTTTTTCGTTTTCTCTGTGTCTTCACCTTTTTCCTTTTTTTTCTTTTTTAAGGGAACCTTTCTCTAGCCTAAGCATTGTCTGCCCTTTATTTTTGCCCTGACCAGGATGTTGTTACCTCTCTTGCGTAGCTTTTCTATTTCTTTCTTTAGTATCACTAGCCCAGCAAACTGACGTGTTGCGACTTTGCTAGTGGTAGTGGTAGGCAATTTGAGGTTTTCTTTCTTGTTTTTCCTACATTTCTTGACTTGTTCGTCGGTCTTTGCCTTGTGATTTGCAACCTTCTTTCCCTAGACGAACGTCTTCAGCTCTTTACGATTGCACATCGATGTCACCCTTTGTTTTCTTTAATCGGTCCTGGGATTCCTTAGTTGGCTCAGTCTTAAATTTTATTGTAATAAACTTTGTGTTTTTCTTTTTTGGAATTTCGGTACTTGAAAGCAATGCATTCAGAGGTCTCTAGCGCAGAGTTAGAAAGAGAATGTGGGAGCGGGAGGGGTGAATGAAAAATTGTACCAATCAGTTTTGTAACGGAATTGAAAGAGATTAACACATGCTATACTTGGTCGAAAATAAGATTATGCTGCATTACTTTTTGTATTGTTTTATTAAAATGATTCGCAACAGAAAAAGTAGTCACAAACTCTGTTTTAGAATGTATAAGAATAAAGTGAATATAAACCGATGTTATTCGTTACTTATATGGTTCTCCTAGTCTTATCATAGTCCAAGACGATAAATTCAGCTACTATGCCCTAAATATTATTGGGGCAACCCTTATTACCAAGACTTTTGTCAAAATGATTTAGTCCTGTGTAACCATTAAGACCAATGTAAAAACTTATTTTCCTCTTGTTGAAACCAATATTAATTTCTGGTGAAAACTAAGGGTAAAGCTACACCGTGGACAAAGCGAAGCAGCACGGCCGGGGCAATCAAAATAAAACCAAAGGGAAAGACGGACGTTACCAGCCGTACCAAGAACGGCCCGAAGCGAGGAGATGCCAGGAGAAATTCCGGCCAATGTACAATCGCTTTTATCGCTTGAAATGTACATGTGTGCACACGAGCATATAATTGACAGCTTGCTTGACACTAGTAGATCTACAAAATTTCAGTGATTATAACAAGAAGGAAAACGAGGAGAGCTTGTGAAAACTGTTTGTAAAAACAAAAATGAAAAATAAAAGCAAAACACACAATGTATTTACTTTTATTCAAAGCAAGACATTATAGAATTGACCTCTTTTCAATTAATTTGTAGACCAAGATCTACCTATCCATCAGTTCTCCATAACATTCCCTTCTTAAGTACTTAACACTCTTTCCATTTGCCTCTCATTCTTTCTTTCTCAATCGTCGAGATGGGATGTCTTAAGTTAGTAGTCTGTTAGGTAAGTTTAACCATTAACATTTCATGCAGATAGAAAAAGGAATCACGACTCATTCAAACTGAATCTGCACATCTGCTTTGGTCGTCTGGCAAATTTCTCTTCAAGAGGTGAAATTCACCAAAACTTATGACGCATTTAAGTAATCGGGTTCACCTACTTATTTCTTTCTTTTCTCTTTAGAGTTACCACGTCGATCAGGAGAAACGGCGCCAATATTTATCGGTTCATTTTCAACTGAAACTAAAATTGACATAGAAAATCCCACACAACGTTACATCACTTGCGTCTCCCTCTTCGCCTTGTTCACTGTGTTTACGCCTCGTCACCACCAAGCCTACAGTGTGACATTACCCAGAATAGGACATATCAATATACTTTGCATTCCATTGACGGAGTCTGTCTACAAAGATAAATTACTGATGTTCGATGTTAAATATTTGAAACACCAAGCCAAGCAGCCTTATCCTTGTATTTGCAATGTTTCAGACAACGATAACAAGTTGTCACCTTTAATTGCCCCAACTGTCATCCCCAAAGCTAGAAATATGTGGCATCAACGCATGAAATCCTTGAAATGAAATTCTTAAAGTAGCTACTCATTTTACAAAGATTATAACACAAAGACCAAGGCTAAATCGTTAAAATGAAGAAATCAAGCTCTTTGTCCAATTTCCATTTCGATACAACAAACACTATGAAACCAACAATCCTTGTTTTGGCAGGATCCAAACTCCTTAAGGGGCTTTAAGATTTCATCAATGAATCACACATTTTGCAGTAGTATAAAAAAGAAAGCAAATTTTAAAACAATTCAAGTCTTCATAATTACTTACGTCTTAATCGTTAACCGCTAGAAATTGCGTGACGAAGTCATTCATATTCACTTTCAATAGACACCGTTGTCTTTCCGGGGAATAGATGAAAGCCTAGTTGATTGGAAACCAGTGCACTTGACATAAAAACACCGCACTAAAATTTCGAGCTACTTCCGGCAGAAGTAAACATGCAGATCTTAATCGTTAAAACGTGACAAAAATTCAAAGACGCTACTAGTTACCGCCAAAATTTCGTAATCGGTGTAGTAATTTTGTTCTTGGTTGATGAAATGACGAAAGTGATCGCATTTCTAATTCTACAATAAACAATTACACTTTTTAAACGATCGATTGAACTCAAGATAGGGTTACTACTTTTTATCATTTTTCGGACGAGACGAATAGCGTTTATGACCTAATTTTATGTCTTTTGTGTGAACAAATGGGCCGTATTAAGCATATATTTGTCGGTTACCCTGAAAGTTCTACTTAAAGATCAGTATTTACACATAATTACGAAAATGATAAGCAGGCAGTTCTTAGATAAATCTTCGGATGAAAACTGTCTCTGGTGAATGTTACGTTTTCATACCTAAAAAATGCTGATTTTTCAACAAAAAAACCCATACTGTTTCAGCATATCATTTCATTGGATATTTTCTGCCTAGTCCAGGTTCGGCAACCTTTTCCCCACAGGCTTAGCTCATCTTAACAATAATTTGAAATAAAGAGAGATATTTATGGCGTTTGCAGTAAGGGGTATGCGCAAGTTCAAGTTTTCAGGAGAATTGCCCATATAATATATATATTTATATATATATATATATATATATATATATATATATATATATGGAGGTGAGATGTAGCTAGTTCGTGAGGTGAGATGTATTCATGGAGGTGAGATATAGCTAGTACATGAAGGTGAGATTATAAAGCTAGTTAAAGGAGGTGAGATTTGTGTTGTATAGATCTATACTGGTGTTTTATAAAGCTATACTGGTGTTGTATAGAGCTATACTAGTCATCTATTTAGCTATACTGATGTTCTGTAAAGCTATACTGGTGTTATAAAAAGCTGTATTAGTGTTCTATTGTCCTATCTCTTTCAGCCCCTTCCCTCCCCACCAGGTGGTCAAAAATGCTCTTGAGAAAGTTGGCAAGAAGGGCTACAGTTTGCTATATGAGAACTGCGAGCATTTTGCCAAGTGGTGCCGCTATGGCAAAGCAAAAAGTGACCAGGTAAGTTCTTCAGAATTTCCACTTCTTCATGTGTGTGTGTGCCTGGTGAAAGGTAACAAATGAGGCATTTTGAAGAATCCCGTTTCTTTTTGTATTTTCATGTACAGAGATCATTTCTGAACAATGTGCTTTTTGAATTTTAAAGATATTTTCAGTAGTTTTTGAAATATGGGTGATTTTGTAAGGCAAGGTATAGAAACAAAGTTTTGAGAAAAAAGGCTTGAACTCACTCACTGCCATGCATGAACCCTGTCAGGTGAACTGCATAGACCGCTGCCTGCCAAACCCGAAACCTCTCGGGTGCGTTTTTACTACCATTTTTCAAACATTCCCCTACGTGTTTCCGTCTTAGCAGTCGGAAGTAGGCGACATAAGCCGGTTTAGTTTCGATTCCGCATTGTTGCAGTAACTTCCCTTGAATAAGTTGCTTAACTCATTCGCTACGTATTATTTTCGGCTTGTGGACGAATTCTTTTCGGGAGGGCGAAATGAGATGATGACTGGTGCACAGTTCACAGGTCTTTGGGGCCATAAATTCAAATAAATATCAACATATTATATACCAACATTTTCAGTATGATTTGTAGAATACATCTGCATTATTTATTTGCGTATTTTTCAACTTTGGTTCCTGTAAGAGGCGATTATGCAACACAATTGTAATTGGATGCGGATAAAATTGGAAAATAAAATTTAAAAATTTATAATCTCAGGTGAAACATAAAAAATATGTTTGCACCTAGTCAAATAATACTTCAAAATAACCATAACTGTATATAGAACAGGAAAATATTGAAAAATGTGCAGTTATTTACATACATTCCATAGTATTTGTACATTTGGATCATATCATCCGATATTGAAAAAAAATAATTTTGAAAACAGGATCACAAACAGAAAAAAATACGCGTATCTTATACGGAATTATTCAGAATTGCATTTGGAATAAACCTATACATGTCTTGAGTGGTACTTTTTGATTAATTTCACCCAAAAGTAGTGATTTTGGGGAGAAAAAAATATTTTGACTATTTAGATCTAGGCGTAGATCTAGCACTCAAAAATATTGATTTCTCAATTACAGTGCACCGGCAATTTGCGTCCAATAGTATCAATATATTATAAAGAAGAGTCCTACATTTCTTTAGTGAGCAAAATAATGATACATTTTGTTGTGTAAAAGTACTAAGACTGATGTCTGGGCTATAATTTGGGCTTCGCGATAAAACAATGTCGCATAAACTTCAAAATCGTGTTTCAAAACTGACTCAAAACTTCTGATTTTCGGTGGAAACGCTTGACCCGGAAGTCAACATTATATTATGACCTTCATTTTAACATGGATGTGGATTGGAATAGAAACCAAGCTAAAATTGAACGTCGGTTCTCGAGCCGCCGGAGGCGGCTTAGCGTACTGACGGCACTTGAGCCGCGCCGCCCCTCACGGCTCGGCGTAGCGAATGAGTTAAAAATCGGACTTTTTCGAACTCACCCGAAACGTACTAAAAACTACTGACGCTCAGTTACGATGGTGACGGCGTCTGAACGAGGTCAGAACATTTGAATTAATGGACCCATTCGTCAATAAAGGGTCAGATTTAGATCTTTTAGTAGATGAAAGTGATGATGAACCATCATACAGAGTTGATAATGAGTATAGGAAAGGAAATAGTAGAGGTGCGGACACAAGTGAAGATGAAAATTGTGATAGATCTAGAATCGGGTGTTCCCCATGCTCAGACCAATGATCCGACGCTTCCCGGTCCCAGTTCAGGCCGTCACGCAAACGTCAAAGATCACACAACGTAGATTTAGACCTCAAATGATAGGAATACAGCTGACTTAGACCCTCCTAGTCCTAGGTCTACACAACAAACTTCAAATAGTGGCACCCCTCCCCCAGTGGCCATGCCCCGTCCTGCAACCACACACCGTGATGTTGATGCTCAGGATGGGTGGACTGATGACTTGAATGATATGATATTCCAGTTTATACAAAATTTGTCTGATATTTTTTCATAGTGACTCTTCAACATTTGTCAATTGATACAACATCTATTTCTTGCAGGGACAAAGATATAAAGGCATGCATATCGACTGAATGTACCGAGCACCTAAATGTTATGTAAAAGTTTTTTTCCTCGATTTTGCCACATATTCACAAACTCATAAAATTTCACACGAAAAAGGTATCACAAAATTTATTTTTGATTTGTTGAGTATGTTTCAATGTCATTGTTTTGTGGAAAAGTTCAGTGCTGTACACAAAATAATAGCTCACAGTGAGGTTTTGAAAAAGGTCCCGAAAGCCTGGCATTCCTTAGTTACCCTGCCGAGAAATGCCTGGCAGTGAATGAGTTAAAGTTTCCCCTTTGTTTCTGCTTCAAATAGATTGATCTATACTTCGAGGCGACCTGACAACATATTCCTTACTCACAAACCAACTTTAAAAAGCAGCTAAGATAAAAGAACACCTTCAAAGTGTTTATATTACGACTTCAAAACAAATTCACCACCACCTTGAACAAGAATTTTCAAGAAATAGATCTAGGTTTGCACAGGACAGAAATAGGCAATAGGCCTTAAAGTTTTCTCCAAAGAAATGAAAGGGTGTGGATGCGCAAAGCTTCGATTTGTTTACATGTTCTAGACATTCATGCGCATTACCCACCATTAGAGAAGGGAGAAAATTACCTCAATTTTGGTATGCGTTGTGATTGGGTCGACTTTATGAATGGACAAGAGAAACCATCTGCAGTGTTTACTGGGAAAACCAGTTTTCTCACGCATTTTTGGGGGATTATATACCTTGTTTTAAAAAACATCTTTAAAAATTTATTTTAAAGTAAAAGAAACTCAAATCCTTGTAAATATTGATATATATTAATCAATTAATGTCTAAAGAATCCAGTTTTAATGGAATTTAGTTTTTGTCAAAAATTCTATTCTCGACCTTTGAAGCCTGATATCTCGGTTCAAACAAATGCGTCTTTTGGTACCTTCCACCAGGCATGTTCACATGTATTCAGTCACTTGCAGTTGGCGGATTGAAATTTTATTTTTGCTGGACTGTGTTGTTTGAACTTTGAACTGTCCACTTCACTCGGTGACCCACTCTGTGAAATGACTTATCGCCACTCTCTGTACATCAGATTGATTATTTGTTTCTTGTAAGATTTGAAGCAATGACATTTATCTTAGCTTTTTCCAGTACTTCTTGGAATCTCAGCAGATACTTGTGTTGTACCTTCGGCTTCTCTCATGGAAGCCATTGGGGGGTTTTTTCAGCGTAACTTGCCCAATTATGAGGTTTCGATGGGCCTACTTGGAAAACCTTTTACAATCCAACAGTCTCTGTCGTTATTTTTTTTTTATGTTCACAAAAGTTATAGTCATGAGGCTGTGTAAAAATGCTCCAAATTAAGAGCTGTGGGGTTAGATGTGTGCATATATTCAAAACGTTAATCAACTCAAAAATATAAAGCTGGATTTTTTTACAATACCCGGTACAGCCAACGGTATTGGTGGGTTTATTGAGGGTGCTTGTTGTAAGTCTTATTTCTTTTCTTTCCCACTCTTGTGCTTCTCTGTCTGTCTGACTCTCTTTCTCTGCACTGAATGGCAGCTATTGTTTTGTGGTCAGTAGTATGTTTTACTATTTTCCTGCACTAGATGTCTGTTGCTGTGTGGATTTACCAAGAGTTGTTGTGTCAATGTATGATTGCCACTGTGTCGGTGTATGGGAGTTATTGTGTCAATGTATGGCGATTATTGTGTCCATGTATGACAGTTTTTTTGTGGATCTACAAAAGTTGTTGTGTCAATGTATGATTGCTACTGTGTCGGTGTATGAGAGTTATTGTGTCAATGTATGGCAGTTATTGTGTCAATGTTCGACAGATATTGTGTCCATGTAGGACAGTTATTGTGTCAATAATGTACGACAGTTATTATGTCAGTGTATGATGATTACTGTGACTCTCATTGATGACTGTTCTCTTTCTCCGTTCCCTCAGGTTGACACTGTGGTGACTGGGGTTGCTGTAGGTATGGCAGGAGCCCTAGTGCTGGGTCTTGTGTCGGCTTTTACTAAATACTGGGGCAATAATAACACAGAGGAGGAAGAGGAGGAGGAGGAGAGGAGGCAGGAGCTCTGATCTGATATAATGTTTATCAAAAGGGAGGAGGAGGAGAGACCAGAACTCTGAAGTGTGTCTCAAAGGGGAGGAGGAGAAGAGGCAGTCACTTATTTCCTACTGCTGTCTGGGTGTGTGTATCTTATTTAGGGAAAGCGGAGAAGGAAAGACGAGAGCTCTGAAGTGTGTCATAAGGCCCGGTTACACATAACAATGAATTGTACAAATATTGGACAGCCTGTCTTTCATACAACAAATTATTACGTGTAACTTGTGTAACCGCAAAATTGTATAAAAAATTGAAGGATCAGACGATGGACTGAAGATCAGATCGTGAAATCAAATGATGCCAGATTTTTTCGTGTGATGTGGGTTAGATTTGGGAGAGATGGACTGGGATGCCGAATCCCTTTGAAATGTGCCGCCACATAGAATTAAACATAGCATGCACAAAAGTAGTGTTTTCGGTCACGAAAGCGAAATTTTCCATACTGTCGGCATTGAGGTTGGAGCATTGCGCAAGCATACCAATATTATCGATGTTAGGGCTGGGTGAGTCAAGTGTCTGACATGAAAGATTCTGCCTTAATGCTGCCTGGTCACTGAACAGTATGACGACTCAGTCAAATGACTCTGTTCTTTTCTTTATCGAGATGTACAGACCCCATTAATGTCTGTGAAAGACCAAAGACTATAGTCGCAAATTAATAGAAAGGCTGTACAAATAACTTGTGTCATTTTGCAAACAGTTTAATCAATCAAGATGCAACCAAAGACTTTTGTCATTAAAAAAAAAAAATCTGGGCTTAAATAATCTCTGAAAAACATTCAAGCCAGAACTGCATAAAACTGATGAATAAAGGCATGTGAAGCGTACTGACAAAATGAGTTATTTCTCGGATTTGAGCCCCATGGAAATAGATACGTCACGCTTACAGGTAAAGTTTTTACATTATAAGTATGAAATAGTTAAAGGCTTGTTATGCTTTAAAAAAATTATGGCATCAATAGAAAAATCTACAAATTTGACCTTAGGTTCAATTTTTGGCCAATATCTCCTTTTGTGGATTGCGAGAAGCTACTCATTTTGTCAGCATACCTCACATATATTTCGCTTTAAAAGCCATCCTTTTGTCCAAACTTAAACTTAAAGCCTCTTTTTCTTTCTTTATTTTTTGATAAGTAACAGTACACAGAATGTAAGCAAACGACTATCATGATAAAGAGACATGCATGGCAGCTTCTCTGAGGCAAGGAGAAGGAGTGCCACCAATCGTTAGAGAATTGGACGATAGACTGAGATGTGTAAACAAGCTTTACGATTCAATAGAACCAACAGTTCTCGCCAACAAGGAACCTGATACAATTTTTTTATAGACGTGTCTTCTGCTGCTATGAAGGAAATGTTTTGTTTGGGTGTTTTAAAGTCAATACCTAAAAGATTGTGTATATTATATGAGTGTGTATGTGTGTGTGTGTGTGTGTGTGTGTCTGTGTGAGCAAGCATGTAGAATGTGTATGTGCCTGTGTGTGTGTGTGTGTGAAATATTTTATTCCGGCAGCTCTTGTCATTTTTTCAATGAAATGAGTAGACATAACCATTGTGAACTGAATCTTTTTTTAATATTTAAAGTGTTTCTAATAAAATAAAATGTTGAGCATGCAATTATTTGTATGTAGGCCTATATTATGTGTTTGTTTAATCATGCACGAAGATGTTAAGACGGCTTCAGTGATGCTCCTTTTCTGCTAGAAAATTTGAAGATGTATTCCGATTGGTATCAGTGATGAAGTTTCTTGTTTTCTAGATCATGCTGGAAAATGTCAGATGCTCCAAGTGCCTTTGTTGACTTATTGACACTACAACATACTCACCAGCCTCTGTGGTTTAACAGTTAGGCTGTTTGCCATAGCATGCAGAATATGTCAGTTTGATTCCTGATTTGGAAAGTATTTCATCAAGTATCTCTGTCGGCATGTTGTAATTGATGTTGTGTAGGCGAGCACTAACACTAACATGATTTTTTTGGTGTTTTTGGCTTGAAAAATTGATTTCCAGATTTTAGGCTTGGAATAATGTTAGACCATTATACTGCATGTTCCACTTGTTTCCAAAGCTTAGAAGACACCATAAAAATATACATTTTCTGTTTTTGTAACCTAGGATCAGAAAAAGGCATATGTTGTTAGTTTTGGGTTATAAAACATTGTAGCAGCCATATGTTACTTTGGATAGAAGGTTAAGTTGTTTTCGAAGATATTTATGTGATATTTTGCAAAGATGTGTAGAAATGGTGTTTAAATGACATTTATGAAGAAATTTGGGCATATATTGTCTTTGAATAATTTGACAAAATTCTTGGCTGTGTTAGTAGGGTGCATTTGAACTAATGTAAATATGTTGTTGTTTTTTTTCAAAGTACCCATAAAATAGTCTTAGATATCATGTTTTCTTTTCATTATGACACATGCCAGTTTGTTAAGTATGTACACTGCAAATCTGAGGGCTCTATCTTGAACAGTTTGTTTTTAGAAATGAGAAAACGTGAAATCATAAAAAAATTCAAGATGCTCATAAAATCGTGACAACTTTTTTGGCGAAAATTAAAAAAGTTCTTTATATATGACCCTTCAATGTCACTGTAGTCATGTTTCAAGATACTCTTGTCATGAACAGCAAAAATGCTAAAATCTATTAGGGCTTGCCTTAAATGTGGTGGAGAGCAACATGTAAATGATGGGGACACACTGTTCACTTATAAATGATAAGGATACTAATGATAATGATAATGATGATGATAATAATAATAATAATGATAATAATAATGGGAATTTATAGAGTGCCTAATATCTAAAACGCTGTAATCGCTGTACAGTGCAAAATTATCACTCACCTGAAAATCAAAAGACAGAAAATGCACATTTTGCGACCATTTAAACGCACACACACGCGCACTCTCTCTCACACACACACACACACACACACACACACACACACACACACTCACTCTCACACACACACACACACACACACACACACACTCACTCACTCACTCACTCACTCACTCACACACCCACACACACACACACACACACACGCACACAATTCTTAGACCAGCACACACTCTCACATACTAAAACTACTGGCAGAGAACGGTGTTGAATAAATCTCTTCGTTCCTTAAACTCTGTCATGATATAATACTCATCTTTGAGAGGGAATTCCATGTTTTAGGAATTTGGGAAGGAACAGCCAACCCACCCAACTTGTTAGATAGACCTTACTGTGGGCACTTTTGACCTTTTATGATATTTTTCATCTTCAGATCTCAAATGTCTCGATGATATGTATGACTCAATAAGGTCATTTAGATATTGCTGTGCTTTGCTGAACATGCCTTTGTGACATAGAGCAATTTTAAAATCTATTTTTAGCTTTCACTTGTAGCCAATGTAGCTTCATCTTATCATTGAAGTTTATGTTTTATATGATGGGGACATCCTGTATGAATGATGGAGCAAACTTTCAATGATGTTTAAGAAATAAAACACAGTTTATGAGCTTGCTTGGAGACATTTTCAGCTCCACCAACTTTGACATTTTGGGGTTTTTTTATTGTTTTTTTTTCTTTCTTGTCACTGATTGATATGTGCATTATACAGAAGTCTCCGCCTAAGATCCCACCGCTTATGATCCCGGTTTGCTTAAGATCCCGCTGTTTTACTTTTAAGAAAACAATTTTTACTAGACTATACAAAAGTCACCCCTAAGATCCTGCTCTGATTCTGATTCACTCTGAAGGTCTACATTCGGCTAAGATCCCGCTTTTCAGATCATAATTTGCGGAACAAAAACCTGGGGGGGGGGGGGGGGGGCAGCCGATCAACCAATAGTGAAAAGTTGAAATCAATAAACTGTCCGTCGCGTCAAAGATCAGCCACTATCGTGAATGTGATCACATACATGTTGTAAAACTCGATGAAGCGATACAATGTTTGCCCCAGACGGGATCACACCGGAGTGTGAACTGACTGACACGTTTGTTTTCCCTAAACATCGCACTCACACCTGAGCTCTCCCTCTAAACTTACATCACTCGCTGGGCGGGTAGGGCCTACACGTACGCTCCAGGCGGGATCACATCGAACTGTGAGCTCTTCCCTGACCATTGCAGAAGTTGTCTCTACTCCCGAATTTGCGAGACAGACTAAATTTTAATTTGTGTGTTCACAACGTAATTGTGTGTAAGGACAAAGGCGGTTGGGGTGGGGGTGGGGAGGGTGGGGAACTCGGTCAGAGATGGAAAGCTATAAATTTTCGACAGGTAAGGGGGAGGGGCAACTGGATAAGCGTAGACCTTGAGACTCATGATATGATAATAAGTGAAAATGGCACGCCTCATCTCACTATGCACTGTGATAGGTCATCAAGGTTAACCACTCTTTGCTCGCCATATGCCATAAACCCACCAAGCGGTCACGTCAGTTCATTTTAGAGTGGAGGGAGACCATTTTACCGATTTTAAGCCTTAGCATGGGTGACCATATATTCTTCCCTGGGTTCGTCGGTTAAGGTCCCGGTTCGCCTAAGATCCCGCATTTCCTTGCTCCCGAGCACCGGGATCTTAGGCGGAGACTACTGTAGTAACAAAATATATGGAGCAAGTTTCTGTGGTGTAGTGGTTTCGCTTTTTGCCAATCCATGCAAAAGACGAGATCATCCGTCTGTCTTCTGGGATGTTGCATCCCCCAATCAGCAGAGGTTGGCCCTGACATTTGCAGGCAGAGTCAAAGCCGCAGTCTGCCTTCTTAATCTTATTGATCTAAATTGTATGAAAAGGGGCATGCAACTCATACAATAATGAATGTATCATTTGGAAACATATTAATCTTTTAATTAATTGGGTCGTAGATTTCTTTTAACTGACAGTTTTTTGCTGTTTACTCTGTCCAATAAATGGTAGGTTTCAAAGTAGCACTTTAGACTATTTCTTTTAGGCTGATGTTAGGGGACCGTACGCCCCAATAGCGCTTGGCGTAGGAGTTATTACTAGGAGAATGTTTAAAATGTCTGAATACGATTGTGAGGTATCTAGTATAATCTAGTGGCCGTGGGTGAACCAAAATTTAAATTTGCTCACGTCTGCCTGCACCCACGTTGTTTGTTATGTGTCAATAAAAGAAATCAAAGAGAGGGAGGGAGAGAAAGAAAGAGAGAGAGAGAGAGAGAAAGAGAGAGAGAGAAAGAGATATGGAGAGAGAGAGAGAGAGAGAGAGAGAGAGAGAGAGAGAGGGGAAAGAGAGCGGGAAAGAGAGAGAGAGAGAGAGAAAAGAGAGAGAGAGTGTGTGTGTGTGTGTAAAAGAGAGAGACAGAGAGAGAGAGAGAGAGAGAGAAACAGACAGAAAGGAAGTGAGAAAGAAAAAAAAGAAAGAGTAAGAAAGTAAAAAGGAGCGGGAGAGAGAGAGGAGGGGGGGAAGACAAAGTGTGAGTATGTGTGTTTGTGTGTGTGTGTGTGTGTTAGAGAGAGAGAGAGATGGGGAGGGGTCATGAGAGAAAGAGAGAGATGAACAAATTTACACAAACGCCGGAAATTTACTCACTTTTGCATGAGAGAACACGCTTGAGCACGCACACAGTTGTGATAGCGCGCAAGACGCAAGATCAACTCACATTCAGTGACAATAACAATAGATCTAACATGAAAAGAAAGGGGGAAAAAAGACAGCTTGGAAAAGGTAGATGAAGAGCAAAGCAAACTATTGTAGAGACTTGCAGAATGTCGGGTTGTGAACTAAGCACCGACGAATTAAAGTTTATTTGCAAGCGCATTACACATAATATTATACGCCTGTCCACATTAATAATAACTGGACTACTTTTGCGCGCAGGTGTCGTATAACTATAGAGCGGTCAAAAATTCGTGGTGCAACTTCTCCTCAAATATCTCTTTTAACGGGAGAATCATTGTCACCCATACTTTGCACAGCAGTTTGTATTAAAAAATGTCTTAACCGAATCATATTTTTCCACAACAATTGAGGCTCGATCAAAGAAATGTTCTTCATAAATTTATATAAAATACTAGGCCTATAAATCTCCATCACGCGAAAAATGTGATTGTTCATAGCACTTCTCGCACACATTTTGCATACGCATATATATATGGCCTATGTCATAGCTCGCCAATGACACTTTTTAGTGGCAAAACTTCATACAAAAATGTTTTTTATGATGAACACATTCTTTTTAATACACTAAAGGTTTCCTAAACATACGTTCAATAAGCATGCATGCTATTGCGATTGGAAAAAAATGACAGACTTGCTTTTAAAAGCCATATTGCCAGAGCTGTAAAATTTTAAAAATTTGCAGAAACAATCGACTGGGATTTTTTATTAGTACTTATTTAAGGAATTTTCTAGAATACAGTGAGCAGGAGTTTGAAACAATATTCACCTGTTAAGACAAATTGATATAAGTTATAAGTCACTGTGCAAAAGTTGGAGCCTATGTTCGATAGGTAAGGAGATATTTCACAATAAGTTGCGCCGTGCATTTTTTACAGCACTATAGGCGTAAGTTGGTATACTATGAATTTAATGTGTACTCTTAACTCATATTCCACGCAAGGCGTTACCTGATTAATGATCTCTTCTTGATCTAATAGCTTAATTATACCCTGCCGACCCCATCGTTCGCCCCCACATTCCCTTCGCCAACTCGTCCCCCCCCCCCCTCTCTCTCTCTCTCTCTCTCTCTCTCTCTCTCTCCCCCCCCTTCTCTCTCTCTCTCTTTCTCTCCCCCCCCCCCTTCTCTCTCTCTCTCTTTCTCTCCCCCCCGTCTCTTTGATTTCTTTTATTGACACATAACAACATGGGTGCAGACGTGAGCAAATTTCAAATTTTGGTTCACCCACGGCCACTAGGTACCTCACAATCGTATTCAGACATTAAAAACATTTTCCAAGTAATAACTCCTTGTGTACCTGTGATCGGAACTTTTCTGTGTCAAGATCACAGTAAACTGTCACAAGGGGGATAATTCTCACGTCTGTTGTCTGTTGTACTGTTGTTGATTAGACGTTCATGTTGGTCCACTGTCCACAACACTTTCTTCTCACCCTCACATCCTCGAACAAGGAAGAAACGTCGAAAAGTCTAGATCTAGATTAGATCTCTTTCGTTTTTCAAGGTAAGTTTCTATCCTCTATTTGTGCGAAAAATACGGCGTTATCACCCTCCTATGATGACGGACATAGATCTAGAAGTCTAGATGGCTGGATCCAAGGCTTCAACTGAAGGCTGAAGGAAGATGAAGAGGTTAGCCGTACTTAGGCCTAATGATGGGTAGACAGACAAATAAAGGTGATTGTAAATAAATTTTTAGTTTATAGATCTAGAATGTAGTACCTAAAGTATTTGTATTTGAGACGAAACCAGGTGCCTTGCCTTACTGACTGTGCATTACATGAATAATTACTACTAATCTAATGAGGCTTGTTTTGTAACGGAGTGGGTATCCGTACAATTGTGCGAACAACTCGGTCTAGTTATCCGTACAATGTTGTACCGTTCAATTGTGCGAACAACTCTGTCTAGTTATCCGTACAATGTTGTACGCACAATTGTACGAAGTGCTGCAGGTATCCGTACAATAGTAGGCCTACATGCCCAGCCACAGGCCTACTGCCTACATGTTCTAGATCTAGACTAGATTAGATCTTAGGGCTGGATCCTGCTTGCCAAATTTGAGAGTGGCGATTCGCGATTCAGTCGGCTTCAATGAATGGCCAGTACGCGAGCGCTCGTGGAACTGTGGCGGAACACTGACTGAAACGGAACAGTGTCACATCAACGCCACTTGGGGAACGCGAGTCCCACTCTTGTTGTTCTGCCATCCTCTCCGCCACACGCCCTTTGTTGCTCTATCAATTGACCTCAATTAGTGACCCCCATAAATTTCCCCCCCCCCCTCCCAACCCCATAATTCGCTAAAACAATGGCTCCATAAAATTCCTTCTGTCTATTGGTTGGACCCCGTTCAGTTTGTTTTAATAGGAGGGTTGGATTATGCCATCTTTTGTAAAATAAGGGGAGCCGTGCTAAGTGTTCCGTTCCGTTCTTGCGCTCGTGACTCGACTCAGCAGTAGGTTAAACAAGCCACAAGGTGGTGACAGAGACAGGGGAATGAATCGGGAATCGTTTGGCGATACTGTTCCGCGTTCCGCTGAAGTGAATCGTGAATCGCATTCCGCAGGTAAGAATGGCAATTCAGTTCCGTTCTCGCGCTCATGACCCAGCCCTACTAGATCTAGACCTAGAGATTCTAGATCAGTGTTTCCAATATTCCACAAGCTGAAATTTTTAAATTTTTTGTCAGACCTCATCTGCCGATCTGATGCCAGCCGCCTCATTGATGGTGTTCCGCTCATGCTTCATGTAAAAAAAAAAAAAACTTTAAGTCTAGATTGATCTAGAAATGTGTGTTGCGTTGAAACCGTGCTGTAAAAATATTTTTAAAGCTTATTCTACCTCCTTCTGTTGATTGTTCTGATGGCCGAAATGACAGCGTGTCTGCGTTTGAAGAAGTATTATATTATGAGTGTGGGTTGGAATCCCGGTCCCGGAAGTTTTTTTTGTTTTCTCCTTCTTCTTCTTCTCTCTCCTCCCCTGACTGATCAACAATTTTTTCCCCATAATTGCTTGTTTTGACTTCTAAAATTTCCACTAATGGTTTTGGAAGTGCCTATTTGCAACGCCGTGTTGCGATTAGCGCCAGTGCTAGATAAAACACAGCGTTGCGATTAGCGCCAGTGCTAAATAAAACGCTGTGTCGCCGTGTGTAAAATATCAAGCTTAATCTGCACATCGTTTTCAGAAGTTCTGATGGCCGAAGTGACAGCGCATCTGCAGCGCATCTGCGCTTGAAGTCAAACCATTATTTTTTTAGCGTAGGTTCGATCCCGGTCCTGGACTGGGGGGTTTTTTCTGTTTTTTTGTTGTTGTTGTTGTTGTCCTCTTTTTGACTGACCAACAAATTGTTCCCATAATTATATCTTGTTGCTTTGTCATTTTTTTAAAGTAGTGATGAAGCATGCACATTCTTGTTTTGTCCCCAAGAGGAGCTCTGTACAAAGTAGACCTTAGTATAGCCTATACTTTTCCTTTTACCAATTTAGGCCTGGTTAATAAAGTTCAGTAGTGGCTTTCCTTGGTCTATGAGTCTAAATTTTTTTTTCTTTTTTAGACTCAGGAGAAGGGAAAAAAAAAACCTTTCGAGACCGGGATTCGATGCCAGGCTTGGAAGCACTGAACATTAGACTTAGAGAACGTAGACAGTAGACAGCTTGCATACGTTCTCTAGGCCTAACTTAAAGTTCGAGTTGCACCGTCTTGTTATCATTATCCAAACGTCTTTCGACTTAAACTTGCTCAAACTCTAACTCAGATGATTATGAAAGATGAACAAGACGTCTACTTTTGTGCAAACAATGTCAGAAACAATTGTTTAGATCTAGATTTTTCTAGATCCAGATCTACCCAATATTGATCGGAATAAGACAACGCCATAAAAAAAAAGGAGTCAAATCCTAGGAGGTTTATAAAAAAACTGAGAAAGCTTCTACAATTCAGACAGAACTACAATATTATCATGTAGAAACGATGGCTACTAAAGATTCTAGATCTAGTACTGGCGTTTCAAATAGCACGGGAGCTATTCAGACCGCACGTTGCAAATAGCGCTTGCGAATGGTTTTGTGTAAAAACAAAGAAACATATAGATCTAGATCTAGTCATAACTATAGATCTACTTATGTTTTAATAGAAGTATAGATCTAGCCTACTTTTCCTTTTAGGCATACCAATTGAGGCCTCGTTGAAGTTATTACCTTGATGCTCAACCCAGGGGAAAACCAACTGGATGACTAGATCTAGTGATCTAGGCTTTTTTTTACCTACAACCTCCAAAATTCGAATAATTGTACGAATAACTCTGTCTGGTTATTGGTACAATTGTAATAATAACTAGTTAGAGTTGTACGCACTATTGTACCAATAACTGCAGCCTTTTGTTATGTTAATGGCCACCTCTATATTCACCCAGGGTGAGAATAGCGTAGGTGAGTCTTTTGGCTATTCTCACCCGGTGTGCGTTCACCGTTATAGCCTAGATCTAGGCCAACCAATTTTGCGTTCACCCTGAACCACAATTCTACTCTGTGATAACAGAAAAATTGTAGAATTTTGTACCGTGAACAAACGTTCCATTACTACTGTTAGCCTTTTAAGTGTACAATTTTGTCTGTGGGCGCAGTGGAGGGAGAGAGAAAAAGAGAGAGAGAGAGGAGTAGCGCGAGAACTTCCGGGCAAAACAAAATGGGGACCCGCGTAGTTCGGCTCGATTTGAAAAGTTAAATAGCGTAGCATCTTTGTAGACGACCAAAGTAATTTTGGCGACCCGCGTAGTTCGGCTCGATTTGAAAAGTGAAATAGCCATTGCATCTTTGTAGACAATCAAATTAGCCTACTTTTGTGCTATAACGTAATTTTTTCTTTGATTTTATCCATTGATCATCCACACCGATAGAAAACATTTCGAAATTAGGAAAAACAGGTATTGTTTCACACCAGGTGAGAATAGCCAACGGTGGCAAGTCTCACCCGGGTTGAGAGGTCGATCGTATTTTCATTCTCACCCCGGGTGAGGATAGCCACTTCCAATGTTAATAGGCCCTAAGATAAGTATGGTTAGACTGGCAGGCTAGTACGGCTAGACTTTTAGGCTAGAAGGCTAGGCTAGCCATACTTTAGGATGGCTAGACTGTCAGGCTAGCCGTTCTTAATAATGATAGCTGAATTATAAATGAAATTTTTAGTTTGCAGTGCCTAAAGTAAGTAATATTTCAGACAAAATCAAAAGTAAAAGAAGCCTTACTGACTTGCATCCATGTATTTTAAACCTGAATAATTACTAGTCTAGATCTAAATATAGGTCTAAATCTAATGAGACCTGTGCACTGTTGTTGTTGTTGTTAGCGATCCAGTAGCATCTGAACGTTAACTCTTCTGCATGATGCCATTTGATAATAGTTGCATGTTTGTTCTAATTGTTGTCTTGAGGAGTAGAGGCAATTAGATGTGTGGGGTAGTTTGGGAAGAAAATATCCCCTTAAATCAGTTAGTTTTCTACAGAAGAACAGATGATGTTCCACTGTCTCTGAGGGGTAGTCACATAGTGGGCAGGCAGCAGACTGCTTTACTCCAATTCGGTTGAGATGTTGGTTGAGGGGTATATGTTGTGTTCTAAGTTGGAAGATTATGGATTGATCTCCCCTCCTCAACTCATTGATTGGATCTTTGACCAGTGGTTTATTCATGTGGCCATACATCCTCCTTCCTGTCGTACCTGTGGCCCAATCATTCATCCACTCTTCCTTGAGGTTTGACTTGATCATTTGGCAGCAGGTGGTGTAATTCGTAGGAATTTCAGGCTGAGGGAGGCTAGCTCCTTTCTTTGCCAGGGCATCAGCTCTTTCATTTCTCGGTATCCCAGTGTGGGCAGGAATCCATTGAAGGACTACTCTGACGTGGTGCCTACTTATCAAGTTATGTAGACTCCAAATCAAATGCAATATATCTTTGTTCACATCAGTCCCACTCTCAAGTGTCTCTAGTGTTGAAAGTAGGGCTGGATTCTGCTCGGTTAATCGAAGGCTTGTAAAGCAGTGGAAGTCTTGCGCTAGAGTCTTGCGAGTAGGCTTGTGGTTTGATTTGCCTCCCGCTTGCTACCGGAGGAAACTTCCGGTGAGTTGTGACTCGCGGACAGTCCTGCTGTACTGTGTCATGACGTCGCGAACTCTCGTGGCAGTGGGCTCAGTACATATTATAGATTCTCTGGTTATTTGCGTTGAGAGGCTTGCACCAAAAGTGCAAGATCGGTTGGGTTTTTTTCATAGTTCGGTTGTAAAAAACAAAAAGCTCTATTCAATGCACTTAAAAATTAATATTGGATCGGCTATTCTTATGATGTTAAGGCCTGTTTATTTTTAATGTGCACGAGCCAAGCGCTTCATCGTCGCACGCAAAAGACCTCAGTTCGATTCCCGTATGGGGAGAAATTTTTACTGAGAACCTCCGTCTTTCTGCTGGGCCGTTGTTCCCTCTCAGCCCAGGTTGGCCCTGACATTGGGTTGAAATAGGCCTAGCCCGTCTCCTAAATGTTCTGTATTATGTCACTGTGAGTGTAACACATCTACAAAATAGGTTACATACATACGATACAAAAGCCAATCACAACGACCCCTGGAGTTCTCCATTCTAGGGTAATCTAAGTCTACTTATTCTTATTATTATCAGAAACCTAGGTCTCTGTTACTACAATACCACGCTCCCTCTCACTTATCCATTCGCTTAGCTGATCAACGGCGGGAAGTTAAAAATAACTTCAGCTCTCTACGCCTTGCACCAAAACAAGCCCAGCCTCTCCCTTCCTCCACGGTTCAAAGTTCACACAGCGCACAGTACTGTCTTGCTGTTTGAACACATCGGACTGTCTTGTCGCCATCAAGACGGTCCTACGCCATCGAGCCCGTGCCGCTCGCTCGGTGTATCGAGACAGTACAAGTCAGCAGGTCAGGTTTGGAGCTTGTCCTGGGGCAAATCTGTAAGCCTAGCGCAAATCAGTACTGTGTGAATTGTGGGGCCTGTGGCAGCAGACGGGACTTGAGGCTTGCGCAGGCCTCGATTAATCGAGTAAACTACAGCGCCACGCCGCGCAGTGACTCTGTGGGCGAGATCTCTCACTCTCCCCCTCTCTCTTTTTCTGACGTAAGTGGCTTCGCGGATTGCAAGCAGGGTGGGGATGATGAGGGGGCCTGACACGAGTGGCTTCGCGGATTGCTAGTTGCTGTGGACTTGAAGTTTAGACTAGACCAAGGAGGTTACAGTTTGCGCTAGACTCAACTTATCATGCTGGTGATTTGATTTGATGATTTGACCTACTGATTTGAGGCTTGTGACTTGAACTAGGGGCTTGTGAGCACGAGCGGGTTTGCTACCGGGGTACAGCCCTAGTTGAAAGGCTGTCTTTATATAACGATGCCAGTGGTAGCAAGTGGGTTAGTGTCAAACAAGTAGTTGATGTAGTTTGCTGTGTTGGTGATAGCCTGTTGTTCGGCAATGAAATTGGAGCAGAAGGACCCGCTGGAGTTGAAGACTTCTTTTTTTATCCCACTGGGCAAGCTGATCACTGGCCCATATCCAGCGTTGATTGTTGCCTTAAAGGCAGATCCATCAGTGTATGAGTGGATCCATGTTGGTGGATAGGAATCAATTGTTTAAAGGGCAGAATGTTTTAGTGCTACAGGATATGTGTTTTTATTGCTCTTGTCCAAAAGTGTTTTCCTAATTTCTGGGTAGAGCTCTATTGACTCAGACTCAAACCTGTTGAGACCTGTGTACTCAACAGGTTTGAGTCTGAGTCAATAGAGCCCTACCTAGATCTAAGTACGGAGCTAGACTGACAGTCTAGCCATACTTTTATGTACGGCTAGACTCTCAGGCTAGGGCTAGCCACTTCGGTTACTGAATGATTCAGGTCAGCAGGTTATAGAATAGAATTCTAGATATCTACATCTAGATCTACATCTAGATCTAGATCTGATCTAGATCTAGTAGTCAAGACTGAGTTTTCTCTTTAAAACATTGAAACAGAAAGGTAAACATGTGTAGATTTTGACTGAATTAACTCTGGTTTTGTATAAAAAATATTATTAGGCCTAGGCCTACTTAAAGGTTGACATGTGTGGGTTTTTCCTGCCAACCCCCGGTGAACTCGCCACACGTTTTTCACAAGTTGGAGTATGTGACGAGATTACTGTGACGAGATTACTGTGACGAGATCACTGGAGGTATGTGATGACTTCACCGTGTAACAAGTTAACTGGAAGCTGTAAGATCGAACACCTAGTCTTCTCAAATTTATATAAGGGCGAAAAATCAGTGCTTTTTCGGTAGTTCCCACCCCGCAATTGTTATTCACAGGTTTTGGCCCCAAGAGTAGGGGGGTTTCAGGGGGCTTGAGGTGGGGGGTTTCAGAGGGAGGGGGGGGGGGTTATGCCCCCCTGATTTTACCATAATTTGATGTCTTGCAGTTGTTAGGTTTGATATCTTAGCTTGCCGCATATCAAACGTATAGATCTAGATGTAGGTCTAGGCTTAAATAAGGGGGGGGGGGGGGACTGCTGAAAAATCTTGGAGGTCCGGTGTGCAAGTTGCACATGTTAAACATCCTTTAGTGGTCCAAAATCTATAAGAGTAGGCTTCGGCCGACATCAGGGCAAAATTCAAAATTTCCTACCAACTGAAAATGTTAAGTGTGTCCTGAGCGCTCATATGACCATATGTAGTTGCGAGCGCCGTAAAACACTTACAAAAAAAAAGACTTTTAAAATCATCATTTGCTTTGAAATCATTGATGTTCTGTTTTGAGCTCATAATAGACATCACTGACTAGATACACTTAGCCACGTATACTTCTAGGATAGTTTGTTTACGACTGAAATAGAGAAAATATCCACAGTTGGTATGACACTGTAGAAAATTCTTTAGAGATCAGCTTTTTGCTTTTGCTTTTTTGTGTGGTATCATTAGATAGAAAGTAAAAGGGTTTAGTTTACATCAACCAACCGTATAATATTGCATGTTTTCAATAGTTTTGCCTAAAACAAAATAAAGAAAAAAAAGGGTGATTTTAAGCATGGATCTGCGCTTTATAAATGTAATTATTATATTCATTTATTATTTATATGCGATGAAATACCACTGTGGCTGATAAAGGCGGCTGGAGCAATGCTGTCTTTTTTTCCATTTATAATGGAAAACACAATAATGCGTTCACTGTCACAGTTGCAGTGTGTACTTGTTTAAGTTTCTTCATACCTTCAACTTGGTTCAGACAAAATAGCACAAAAAATGTAACATCATGTGTGGTTTCATCAGAAGAAAAAAATTATAACAATACATCTTTGTTGTGGGTGGTTGACGGGTGCTCTGGTGTGGTTTGCTCCTTCTTTCCTATCAAACATCTGTCATCCTTTTCTCCTCTCCTTCTATTTTGTGTTTGTTACTCTCTTGTAGCACCTCTAATATTCGGCACTTATATGACCTTATTGTATTGCAAGTGGTGTAAAACTCTTACCAACACTAACTAAAAACATCTTTGGTTTAGAACCATGTCTGTTGTGAGGTATCTACCCATTACAGCGGAGTCCACTTATAATGAGTCCTGAAATAACGAGGTCTGTTATAAAGACACTATTCCAAAACCCTGTTTTTTTCTCTTCTTTTTCTTTTTAAATAAAATACTGCTATAGCGCAATCAGACAAACGCTCGAGTCGGTTATAGCAGAATATTTCTGCTGCTGTGCACAGGGCTTATGTCAATTATACAAAATGTAAAACCTCACCAGTCGCCAGTTGAGATACTTGTTGGTGATCTAGCGAAACAAAGAATGGGAGAGCCCACGTGTGCCAACAATGAATGCCGGAGCCAATGAGTGGGGAAGGTGTGGCATATGCAGACAAGCAAAACACATCGCGTGATAGGCCGGCCTAGTCTAGATTATCTAGGCTTACCATGTCTCTCACTTCTCCGATGCGGGGATGGAGAGGTCGCAGTGCTGTGATAGATGGAGCGAATGAGTGACGTGGGCAGAGTGTGGTGTGTACCCATGTGCAAAAGGAGACGGAACGCTCGACAGGGTGTGGTGGTGTGGGGAACAACACAGCGGGCGAGTTAGCCTAGAGCCCTTTCTTTTTGATTGCCAACGCCGAGCTGTCTACATCGCTAGTGCTAGAGAAAGAAACCTGATTCGATTTTTGATCAAGTTTGACCTGGATGTCATGTTGAAACCAAAGCATCATAAGGGGAGATAACAAAAAAAATAAACAGAACACCTAACTCAAAGATTAGGCCTACTTTATTATTTTCATTGAATTTATTACTGGATCTCTTATAACGAGAATCCTGCTATAACGGACATTTGGCTCCAGTCCCGTCCCTCTCGTTATAACAGGATTTTCACTGTAGTTATTAGGACCTTGTCAGTTGTTAGGAGGGGTATCTACCCATTATAAGGACCTTGTCAGTTGTTAGGTTACAGAATCCACCCATTAAAAAGACCTTGTCAGTTTTTAGGTTACAGAATCCACCCATTAAAAAGACCTTGTCAGTTTTTAGGTTACAGAATCCACCCATTAAAAAGACAGTGTCAGTTTTTAGGTTACAGAATCCACCCATTAAATAGACCTTGTCAGTTTTTAGGTTACAGAATCCACCCATTAAAAAGACCATGTCAGTTTTTAGGTTACAGAATCCACCCATTAAATAGACCTTGTCAAAATTGTTAAGTGTAATAGTGTCAACTTGTCAGGATCATGCCTGTTGTAAGAGAATGGAGCCTACCTATTATTACATCAGTCCATGTCTTTGGACATTTTTAAAAAATGAGATTGGAACATAGATTTATCCACAGTGCTGTATATACCACAGAGGATTTACTGAAACATTTGGTTTTTTGTTTGTTGGTTGTTGTTGTTTTTTGTGAGTTTATTGTTCATTTATGGATTTCTGTTAGAAGGTCATTATCGTCTCTTCTGAATTTTTTTTTTCCAATACAGGTTTGGATCAACAACTGTTAATTTTCAGCATGTTAGAAATCACGTGCAACGATCGGCTGGGCAAAAAAGTCAGAGTCAAGTGCAAGTATCCTTTTGTAGACTCCGCTTAAACTGAAAACTGAAAACAGGTAATCTGAAAGAACACATAATCCCCTATTTTTTTCTTCTTTGTCTTGAAAGTGAACTATTGATTAGCTAAAATTCTCCTATTTTTTTTACCAAGAAAGAATGTTGAACGTTATGTCATCTAAATCTTCACTAGCAACCCTCACGCGGTGCAAATTTTCAAATCTTAAATGCTTCAAGATAGCACATCACCGCCCTTTCGTTGTTTTACTGTGGTTTGTCTCAGGTTGCCCCCCTTGTTTCCTCTTGATAATTTCCCAATAGAGCTAAGAAACTAAGAATGTGCTCATTGTGGAGTGTGTGACTTATTCCCTTTGAGGCATTTTTGTTTTGCCAAGTCTTTCTTGTGTTAGTTTTGTTTACAAATAAAGACAGATAGGAATGAGCTTAGGCTGAAAAATCTTATCCTTTTCCTTGACTTGTCAAAGTGAAGATGACACGATCGGAGATCTCAAGAAATTGATTGCTGCGCAAACAGGCACAAGGTCGGACAAGATTGTTCTGAAAAAATGGTAAGACTTTCTGTTTCTTCTTCGATTAAAGAAAAGGACCAACAATACTTCGGGACATTTTCTTTGAGTTTGCTTTCACTGACCTTTCAATCTCACTTCCATCCCCTCAAGTGAATCTACAGAGGTGAAATTAGACTAAATATGTATTTTTAAAAGACACTAATAGTAAAAAAGTAATATCTTGAGTAACTTTGATTCCTTCTGATTTTCGGAATGGTTACACTTCATAACATACTTCTTCATGTTTGTTTTGAATATGGGTGGTTGGGTCCTGCATCTATGATAATTTTTTTCTCAGTATTATTTCTGTCTGTCCACCTGTCTTCATTTAGTAGTCAAATTTCTCTGTATTCAAAATCAAAATAAATTTGTCCAATGATGAGCCTGATTTGATCAGTATCTAAATACAGATCTTGGCTCTCAAAATGGAGACGCTGTTTTGTTTTGGGGTTTTTTTGGGGGGAGGCATTACCATTTTTTGTTAGTCAGTTGAAACTGTCCCGAGATGTCCACCCATTTTTGAGGAGAGAAGTGGTTGTCTTGTCTTAGACAGGTGGACATTTTAGACGGCATTATTATTATAATATATATAGAAAAAAATGCAAGGGGGGAAATGGGAAGTGACCGTTTGTATGGATGATTGTCTTACTCAGTATTGACTCTTTACATACTTAGAAATAGTAATGGAGATATTTTTTTAATCGTGTTGTGCAGTGTTTTCACCTTTCTGTTATTGGCTCATAACTTCAAGGCTTTTTTAAAGGACTGTATTTTTCAGGTGCACCATCTTTAGGTTTTGTCAGGTACATTGTCTTGTGTATTTTTCAGGTAGGATTATCTTGTGTACTTTTCAGGCTTATTGTGACCTGTCTTGTGTCATTGTCTTGCATATTTTTCAAATACATTGTTTTGTGTATTATTCAGACACATTGCCTTGTGTATTTTTCAGGTACACTATCTTCAAGGATCATGTGACAATCGGGGATTGTATCCTTTACTTTATAACATATTGAAATGAAGCTGGTTGACCTTGATATATATCATGACTTTAAAATTTTAAGGAGTAAAAGATGGGAGTTGGGGTTTTTTTATACAGCTGTATTGCAAGTGTGTTTGCTATGCTGTATTGCAGATGTCATTGTGATGCTGTATTGCAGGTGTGATCACAATGCTATATCGCAGGTGTGATCAGGATGCTTTATCACAGGTGTGATTGGTGGGATGCTATAACACAGGTGTGATTACGATGCTATATCGCAGCTGTTATTGTAAGGCTGTATTGTAGGTGTTATTGTGATGCTAGATCACAGGTGTGATTGCTGTGCTATAATGCAGGTGTGATTACGGTGTTGTACCGCAGTGTGATTGACTGCTATATCTCAGGGTTAAGTCAGACCCTGACAGTGACAGTTTACTTCACATGCTGCTGTCTAACTTTAACACTCGCTGTGCATAGAGCCCATATATATATTCACTCAGCGCCACTTTGCCATTGCTTAAATTTTTTAAAAACCCATTAGCTGTGCCAAAGCCAGGAGTAAGGCCAACATTAGTTTGACATGTCAAAAAAATTCGTGGGCTTTTGCGTTGTGGGTAACGACGTTGGCCAATGAGAGAATTAAAGACAATTTTTCCAAATTTGGTCCTGTAGCCTTCCTCTGTTTCTTCCTTGACTGCCTCCTCAGATGAAATCCACGATGGGATGAACTTGGAGCTGTACTACCAGTAGCGCCCCCCCTCATTGCTCTTTCACTTTCACCACGTCGTCCCCTTCATCCACATTCTTTTTTTTTTTCATCGCAGCAACCTGTCCCATCTTTTCATACGACTAATGTTAATGCACATGTATTTTGAAGTTACCTGCTTCACTGACACTCAAAAAAGAAAACATTGTTGTGGATTATAATGTCTTATGATGTAAGTAGTTATTATTTCATGTCATTAGTCAGGGAATAGCATTCAAGGAGGGTGGGGGGATTTTTTCCACTTTAGTTGTGACATAATAGATTTGATTTTATTTTTATGAAAGTAAGAAAAAAAACGGGCCAAGTTCTCTCTCTCTATATATGGATTTTTTGTGACTGCTGTCAGTCTACCATCAGACAAAGTGACCTTGACGAAACGGTTCTGGTGGTTGGGTGGGACTACTTTATAACCATTGTCCTTTTTCTGTCAACCCAACAGCCTGTGGAAAGTCTTGAAAAAATCTGGTGTGGCGCTTTTGATTTCATAGAAATAGTTTTCTTATCGACACGTGTCGTGATTAGTCGTGAAATGAATACGGCTCTTTATCATTGTATATGTAGAAGCTGTGAGTTAGATCCCCACAAGGGGAGGTTGTTTTATCGAGCATCTCTGACTCAGTAAATGTCCTGGGGTGTTGTTTCCCTCTCAGCAAGGGTTGGCCCCAACACAAACACAAATAACAGTAAGCAGGATTGGAGGAACCAGTTCCCCAAATAATGCAGATTCTAATTGGGGAGGGGGGGGGGGTTAAAAATGTCTACATTCTTATAAATTCGAGTCCATTTAGTCGATCAAGAGTTTTGTGGTGTCTATGGAATCAGCGTGAATGTAGAGATATTTGCATGAGGTTCAGTACTGTAGCCCTGTTGTCTTGATGAGAAATTTGTTGCTCAGGTTCAGCTTGGACTTCTCACCAGAACGACAAAATGAATTTATTTCACATAGAGAGGAAATTGTTCCACTTCTGTTGTCAGGGACTCTGTGCTTTAGCCTGTCCCATTTGATGGAACAGCTGAGACTTCTCTCTAAATCTTCTTTGTCCATGTATACAATACAGTGGAAAATGTTTTACACTGGAAATGAAAAAATAAATACTGGTATTGGAAAAGAAATGGAGATATCGTGTTATGAGTACTCTATATTACCTCCTTGTCTGTATTTCTTCTGTCCACACCTTGTGCTGAAGATAACTGTTTGTCGGTAGTGGGAGCAATTGTTGGTTGGTGTGTGCTCTGGTGTAGTTCGGTTTGCTCCTTCTTTCCTATCAAATATTTATCATTCTTATCTTTCCTCCTATTTTTTGTTTAGATTACTCTTCAGTAACATCTCAAATCTTTGACATGTACTTGCGTGGCCTTCTATTTGTGTTGTAAGTGCTGTAAAACTTTCAAAAATACACAACTAGTGGGTGATTGGCGGGTGCTCTGGTGTGGTGTGGTTTGTTTCTTCTTTCCTATCAAAACATCTATCGTCCTTATCTCCCCTTCTTCTTTTTTATGTTTGTTACTCTCTTGTAACACTTCTAATCTTGTGGCGCTCATATGACCTTATGAAGTTGCGAGCACCGTAAAACCTCTACTAAATCTAAACACAACAACTAAAAAACCTTGGATATTGTTAACTCTTGACTCTTTTGGATCATGGAGTAAATTTTTATTAAAACATTTAGTTTAAAAAAAACATTTTTACAAGGTATGTACATGTGCATAAGACGACAAATGTCTGCTAGAAAGACTTGTCTTGGATGTCTGGACACTCAAAATACACAAGGACAAAATGAAAAAGACACAAGTGTTCAGAGTACATTAACCATTCTGTTTGAATTCTGAGTGCACAATCGTCTGTCAACAGAGTTCTGAATTCACAGACATCTGTGTATAGATCTATAGTGTTCTGAATCGACAGACATCTGTGTATAAATCTATAGTGTTCTGAATCCACAGACATCTGTGTATAGATCTATAGAGTTCTGAATTCACAGACATCTGTGTACTGTATAAATCTATAGTGTTCTGAATTCACAGACATCTGTGCACCGTATAGATCTATAGTGTTCTGAATTCACAGACAATCTGTCTACAGATCAATGAAGTTCTGAATTCACAGACATCTGTCTATCATATCAATAGAGTTCTGAATTCAGAGACATCTGTGTATGGAGTTGTAAGTGCACAGACATTTGTCTATAGCTCTTCTCATACAATCAGAACCACGAAAAAGGGAAGAAGCAAGATGAACTCACTCCGATTGACTGCACAGAAATACCAAATATCTACAGAACAGAACGAAACCATGTAGGTCTACTTGACAAAACAGTGCCTGGATACCAGTTGGCTCATAGGATTTCCACCCAGACATCTGTGTGTTTGAAGCGTCTGAGACAAAGCCAACGTGGAACGCAGTGCACATGCTTTTTTAAAAGAAGGAACCTACAAATAAATGAGTAGAACCAACAAACGATTAGCACTAATAATAGCCTGCCTGAAAGGATATACAGTATAACACGGATAGGTCGACACAGAAGAATCGAAATCACGCATCCGTCCAACTGTGCCTGCGGTCCCATTTTCTTTTCTTTATCTTTGTAAGATCTCCCTTGAACTACGGATCCCTCGAACTACCGAAGCCGGTCTCAAAGAATTCAAGCTATTCGTGTTATACTGCATATCTCAAGATGAAAATAACAACAAAAGGTAATCAGATCTAATTACGGACACTGAGAGTCATGAGAGCATCTGTGGTGATACCGGTACTTGGCACATTCACTAAGACAAGGGGAGAGACTGTTGAGATAGAGAGAGAATGTATGTTGTAGCATAAAGACACTGACACATTTTCACAGACAAAGAGAGTTGTCAGTTGTGACAGAACGACACAGAGAGAATGACTAGCAGAATAAAGACACAGGCATATTCTCACAGAGAGAGTTGTTTGTTGTGACAGAGAGAGTTGTTTGTTGTGACAGAGTTGTTTGTTGTGACAAAGAGAGTTGTCTGTCGTGACAGAGAATGACAAGCAGTATAAAGACATTGACACATTCTCACAAAGAGAATATCTGTTGACAGAATGATAGAGAGAGCATGTCTATAGTAGTACAAAGACACTGGCACATTCTCACAGACAGAGATTCTGCAGTGACAGAGAAAACCTATAGCGCCACCGTTCTGAAACTCGCATCATTTCATGTTCATAAACATTAACGAGAATCTACAACATCACAAGCCGTTGCAAAAAAATAAAATGCACTTGGTCAGGTTATAATCAAACAGACATAAATAAATGCTTCTATCAGTATCAGAACCAGTCTCATCTCTCTCTCAAGTTTCAGCCTTCCCAAACATTCAAACACATGTGTCATTTTTTTTAAAAACAACCTAAAAGCACCCACTAATACCATTTCATAACAAAAGTCCTGCACCAACAAAAACCAAACTCTTTTCACCCCATTTCAAAGGAAATCCTCTGATAAATGTAGCTGCAGAACATCGCATGGTCACATCAGCACAACTGATACTCTCTGTCTCACACGGGCAAAACTCGAATGTCATATCACCAAAGATGTCCATCACTCTTCCCAACTGGCATAACATCACAAAACTTGAGTCACATCATCAAGGATGGCTTTCACTATACCTCATGAGCAAAATACGAGGCAAGACTTGAACATAATATCACCAAAGATGGCTGTCATTCTGTGGCAACTTGACCACCCCAACCCCGCCCCCTAGCCTGCGATAGTTCATGCTTCCCACAATCCGCCAACAGTTCTGCTCCGAGTCATAGATCTCCACAGTCTTTAGGTAGGTAGTCCCGTCAAAACCACCGATGGCCATCAGTTGACCATTGACCACTGCTAGACCAACCTGGAGAAACAAACAGGGAAGCTTGAGTGTCACTGGTCACATGTCCAATCTCACGACCTTGACATGACATGAGCGACAGCAAACTCACGACATAGGCAGTGGAGATAACAACAGAGATGCCAACCAGTACGATTTTACGTATTTTAGTACGATTTTTTGCCGAAAATACGCGAATACGACTTTTCATGTAAAAATACGCATCCTGGAATGCGAAAAATACGAGATTCAGCTTGGACGAGTAATCCTAATTATCTCAAGTCCCATCTTTTGTCAAAATAGTTTCAGTATACTGGAATATTTGAAAACCAAGTCCGATAAGGTCAGTAAGTTCAGCCTTTCCCCGTCCGAGAGTATATTTCACTTTCACCGAGGCTCGATCGGGAAATTCAAGATCTACTTTCGCTTTCGTTACCACAAAGAAGTTTGCTAGTGGTAGTCTGATAACGCAACATTTGTGACATGCAGGTTGTGCAGTATAAACACTGTGTCGTCATGCAAATGAAGTTTAATCAATACTCCAACTCGTCTCTGTGCTGTCACTTGTGGGGAAAAAAGGAAAGAAAATACAAGCGTCGTCCGATTTTTAGATTGTCTGGCTCGCCATCGTGACCGGCCAGTGACCCTGTGCCATAGACCTATTATTAGCCAGGTCTAGATTCTATGCCCTGCGCGCATTCGCATCATAAAAATACGGCATCGTGTGAGCAAAGACCGTCTTTAGTGGGAGTAACGGCTCGGCGAAGTATAGGACTACGGAATAGGGGAGGGGATTATTGATTTTTTTGAAAAGATACACTGAGGGGGGAGGGTGGGGGTGTGAAGGCCACACCAGAGGACAACAACTTGGAAGCAATTTCAGTATTTTGATTAGAGCTCTCTGCAAAGAGCGTGTTGGTGCAGGCCGTGTGCGGAATCGGGACCCTTCATACTTTGCAAGTCTGTGTTATTGAAATAAAGTGTTCGTGTTTCATTGGATGGGTGATAGTGATAGTAAATTATACCTACCGTGTATGTTGTAGCTTTCTGTTTCAAGACTGGCAGATTTTCAGTGTCACTGCATCTTGCCCTCCCACAGTTGTTACAACTCTCACAGTGCTTGTTGGGTCTACTTGAGCCATTCAAGTTATTGCTCTTCTCTGAGTTTGTTGAGCAATAACTTTAGTCTGTCAGTTCATAACATGAATTCTGACACCCAGACTGGTTCTTGATAGTCGAAATTCTTGTTCTAGACCCTTTCGAATGCTCAAAGCAGGATTAATTTTTTATATAATAATGAGACGAAAATATTATAATGGACTGAAATACTTCAAACAAGACCCCAGTACGACACTGAACACTAACATGTTGTTGACTGGACACATGTATATTTGTAAGCGTGTGTACTCCCTTTTTCGAGCTGGTTAGCTAGTAATTTTTTTTCAGGAAATATTGCTGGACACAGTGAACATTTTACTAGTTGGACGGTCGGTCGTGGGGAATACACATTTTCCCCTGAAAATACACATTTTCATATTTCCCAATACTCATTTCGGTCTTCTGTGGTTGGCATCTCTGTAACAAACTCACAAAAATTACATAGGAGATTATAGGCTACTCAATTTGTAATTACAATTGATTTTATTTTAAGAAATATGAAAGGAGAAGAGATGCAGCAAAAAGGAGGTATTGTAGCATAAACAACACCCCAAAAAGTTTACCAGATATTAAAGCGTAAACAACATCAAAATAAACAAGATCTCAGAGCGTAAAAAACACAAAAATAGACTTGACGTTGCAGCACAGACAACAACAAAAACCAGACCGGATTTCGTAAACAACACAAAAATAGAGCAAGTTCAAGAAATCAAAAGGCCCACTTTCCTGGCCTAGAACATGAAATTGGTGAACAAGAATCAGAAGTGTTAAATTGATCAAAATTAAAAACATAAAAATAGAAAAAATGAGAGTAGTATAAATCAAATAATGGAAAGAGAGAATGGGAAGCAAAAACCCCCTAGAAAAATGAGAAGCATAAAACAAAAAATGAGAAACATACAAGCAGAGAGAAAGAGAAACAGACAAACAAACACTGTATGCTGTCACCAAGAAGCTCAACTCTTCACCCCCCACAAAAAACTACTGACATTCTCAAAAAGCACTGCAAACACAAAAACACATCATCTGCAATTAATTTGTGCATGAAGGAACTGACCCCACTCCTCCTGGAGGTCATTGCGACCACCGGCTCCCAGGCGTTTTTCTGTGGGTTGTATCTCTCAGCACTGCTGAGTTCTGTGGTGT
The DNA here is from genome assembly GCF_000002075.1 of Aplysia californica. Taxonomy (NCBI): domain Eukaryota; kingdom Metazoa; phylum Mollusca; class Gastropoda; order Aplysiida; family Aplysiidae; genus Aplysia; species Aplysia californica. The sequence continues at coordinate 934,665 of NW_004797271.1, read as the reverse complement.
CGTCGCGGCCCCCCACGGCGTAGATCATGTTCTGATACACGGCCACGCCCAGGTGCTTCCTCCTGGTGCCCATCGGGGCCACTGGCGTCCAGCGATTGCTGCGCGGGTCGAAACGTTCCACTGTAAAGATGATAGGAGAAGTGTTAGAACAAAAAGATGCGGTAGAAATGTTCTCCTGCAATAATAGTAGAAGCGCTAGAGCAATAAGATACGATAGAAAGGCTCCCCTGAAATAATGGTGAGAGAAGTGTTAGAACAATAAATTGTGACAGGAATGTTCCTCTGAGATAATAGTAGAAGAAGAGTAAGAACAATTAAGTAGGTACCAGAAATTAAATTTTCAAAGTAGCTGTATGCCAAATTTATCTGTTCCATTTGAAAGGCCTATATCCACTGAGCATTTTTGTACCATTCTTTAACCTCTCAGTCAATTTTTAAGAAAATGGTAGTTGTTTAAAATTTGATCAAATTTGTTAAAGTCAGTCACTGGCTGCAACCCAATGTTTGACAGACAATAAAAGAGTACCAAGAGCACTAAACATCTCCACATTAACAGAGTACAATCACTATAACAAATATATGGTGCCTAATTTTTTTCAAGACTGTGAGATCATTACAAATCAGTATTTTATCGCCTCAAACACGATGATCTGTCGTTATTTCGACAAAAACACCAAGCGTTGACCCGGCCGGCGCCGCACCGGGCCCTGCGGTGAGTGAGTCGGCTGTATACTGTAGTGTACCCCGCGTGCGGGGTCACATGCTTTCTGAGTCTCACGGAAGGATTGATGAAAAATAATTCCAAGCTGATTACTTTATTCTAATAGGAAATAAGCTGATCTTTTATTGGATATGGTTTTTAAGCCGATATTTTACATATGTGTAAAAAGTGATCTTTAAACATTTTGACAGTATTTTTTAAAGCTTTCTATTTAGACGCCAATGGCCAAATACATACCACGGGAAAGCCTGTTTAAAGCTCTACAGTTCTCCGCCAATGAAAAGACGATATTTAATCATCCCTCGTTCCGCGAAGCATTTGAATGCACCCGTGTCAATTTTTCAACCGGCCGACCACGCATTCCGACCGCGAGGGGCTTCGCTTTCGTCGGCGATTCTCCAGCTCCTACTAATCGGACATAAAAACAACTTATACCATTGTAACGAGGAAAAGCTGAACTTTTACAAGGTGTACGGCATTTGGTGTTTTATAGCGAAAGAGCAAAGAAACAGCGATCGGAATTACCCCGATTTCACCGATACCACGCTGTCGGAAGGCCGCAAGTGCCCGCGAGGCCGTGTTCACGCTACCTAAATTAAGATACAAGAGAAATGTTCCACTGGAATAATGGCAGGAGAAGTGTCAGAGCAATAAGAAATTATTGAAATGTTCCACTGGAAATGTTAGAATAAAAAGATACTATAAAAATGTTCCACTAGAATAATGGTAGGAAAAGTAAAGGGCTGTTTTATTTCCTTTTTTTTTGGGGGGGGGAGTTTTTAAAAATAATATATATATATATATATAGAAGACTTTGTTCAAAATGAAATTCCTGTTACCTCAAGAAGATTTCAAATCCCAGGGGGGTTTTCAACCTTTTTATTTATCCAGTGCACTGCAACTTACCTGAACACACAAAAAGCTGCTTTACATGAAGAAATTCTCTGACCTCGTGAAGTTCCTATTTTTCAAGGTTCTATGGAGAATATTTATATTTACAGTCAAACCAGTGTAAGACGGCCACCCATTGTCAAGGAGAAAAGTGGCAATATAAGACAGGTGGTCGTCTTAGGCAGGACTGATCAAGATAAAGAAAACTAACCATTCCCATCTGAGGTTCCAATCGAAAGAAGCCGCATTGTTGTTGTTGTTGTTGGTTGTGGTTTGTATTTTGTTTGTAATTTTTATTTTGTTGCTGATTTTGCACAAGGTAGGCACTTGGACAAAAAATTCAAAATACTACTACCCCTATGTGTCATACATCATTAAAAAGAGCTTTTCAAGAGCTTTACAAAGATACTAGAATTAACTTCCTATCTTAATTAGTTCAAAAGTTATGATAAATTGATGATCGGAATTTACTGTCTATATATGGCCTTTGTATTATTAATGACTCAATTTTTGTGACCGAAATGACGGCAGCAACTCATAATATGTCTGTAACTTTTTAAATACTGCTCGGAACTGCATCATTTTTTCAGGTCCACGGCATTATTGTCTGTTATTAACAATAAACAGGGCAACAGGTAAGTGAATGGTTTATTTTGAAAGAAATTAATTCATTTGCATGTTGATTTGGCTCACTTTCGCTCAGAAAAATTACAAAATCATTCATAACTTCCACATTTTTTAAAGATAATTGCTTCAAATTTTGCACGTTATCTCCTGGAGCAATGGTGTATACTTTGGTACATAAAGGCTGCTTTTATGTGAGTGGATACAGACACAAGGTATGCCTAAGGCAAAAGGTTTGTGATGTAATCAGGGCTGACCGTGTGACAAGATGATACCAGAATGATGCTGATCGTTAGTACTCCTCACAACAGGAACACAGAGTTAGTACTTCTCTCTTGGCTTGGTGACCTGTAGTATTACACACAACACAAAGAACAAAGAACACAGTGTACACAGAGTACTTACCCCTCGCAGTTTGTAATCCAATCGAAAAGTCGAAAATAATAATCCGAAAGAAAGGCACAGGTGGCAACACAGAAGAGGAATTTAATGAGTCAAGGAGAACAAGTGTCCGCCACTGGAATTTAGGGGGGCGGGGGAATGGAGGTGAGGGTGAAGAAATGTGAATAGAGAGGATGTTCAAGCGGAAGCCTACAACAATGTCACATCGTTAAAGAGAGCATCCGTAAAAAATTCAGAGACGGGGATTTTGCTCTCTGTAGAAGCTGTTGTGGCGTCCTCTTGGTACGTTATTACGAGGCAAGGCTTCCGCTTGAATGTCTCAAAACGTAGCAATTCTGCTTGGAATATGACATCCTCTCCATCCACATCCCAGGTGTGAGTACACTTCACCCCACTGACCGCAGCAGAGTCAGTGTTTTTGATGGAATGAAAAAGGTGGACCATGTCTTCAGAAAGGTCACAGAAAAGGTCTCCCTCAGTTCCTGTTGTGAGGAAGTCTGTGACCTCCACCTTCTTCCGATCTGTGCGGTCCCTCCGTTGGGCCAATTCCACCTGGCGCTGGCGCTTGACGTTGGTGTTCTCCTGCTCCTTCTGTTTGAGGGCGCTTCGATTTCGGGCTCCTTGAGAAATTGCGAAAGAGACAATCTCATGTTGTTCAGCAGAGGGCTTGCTGTTCAACCACTCTGCTGTCTTGTTCGCTTGCCACTTCACTTTTCCGTCAAGGAACCCGATGGTGGCGTTAGGCGCTCGACGAAATTGAGCATCTAAGCGCCCTAAGGTCCGCTCCGAAAGCATGTTATGCACAGGAGCGGCAGAAGTCACATCAAGAAGGCTGGGCGTTGGTTCAGAGAGAGGGCCCTGAAGATAACGTAGAAGCTGTCTGTCAAGCAGAACGACGAAAGCTCCAGCGAGCTTCTTGATGGTTTCGGGCAGCACCTCTGCATGGTGAGAAGGTACTGCCCTCAGCTGACGTAGTGTTTCATCGTCGTCCTGCAAGGGTTCCCCGAAGAGGCAGTCAGTTGAAGAAACCAAAATGGAAGGGTCAGCTTCTACGCTGCGTAGGTTCTCAACATGGCGTATCAGCTTGGAGGTCCCCTCCATATGGCTCATTTCCTCCTCTCCACAGTACAGCTCCTTCATCCAAGGGCCAGTCAGCAGCTTACCGAATAAGCCTGAAATTTGAAAAAGTACAGACCATAAGAGACCATCCACTTCTGCTAAGAATACCACAATTTCTTTCCTTCGTACATAAATAAACATGCAGAACCATGAAAATACAAGAATCTGTCGCCGCAGATACCCACTTACCAGTGCCACTTATATCTACTTCAACAACTTACTGGATAAGGTAATAAAGTATCCTCTTACCCGGAGCTCTACAAATCTGTGAAAAATTCAAATCATGGAATAATACAAAAATAAAAACCAGGACAATACTTACCAAGTGCCTGCAGCTGAACAGAGATGTCCTCATTCTGCAGGTCACTCAGGAGGGACAAACGTAGCTGCTGAGAGGTACAGTACTTTTTCAAGTACAGTAAGAGATCTGGCCTCTTGGAGAACATCACACCGGACAGATGGAACAGGATGTGCAGGCGGTTGCCCACATAGCGCGGCATCAACCCAGGGCTGAGACCTGATTTTTTCAAAAAGGTCACAAAGCCATTAGGGTCTCCTGACCTCTGGTTGTAGCTGAAGAAAATGATAATTGTACAGAAAAATAAATATCATAAAACAAAAATTATTAAAATGTAAAGGGTGAGCTTTTTAGATTTGAAAATTGGAAGTCTTCTGTTTCAACCATTCCATTTTGCAAAAAGATTTTAGTGTGATTTTAATAGGAGTTCTTTCCAGTAATGTGAAATGTTAACGTAAAAGGAAATTGTAACATAGCAAAGGCACCAGACAAAGAAAAGTCTTCACAAACAGAAACGGAGAAAGTGAACACAGCAACACAAGATATGTATTTCCAAGTTGATGTACAGTGTACAGAGAAAATGAAGGTTCACATAAAAACTCACCGCATTTTAGACAAGCCGCGCACCAAGTTGGCTGCTGTTCCCTCTACTCCAAATGCCCGGCCAGTGATCCCTCTCTCTGAATCAAATGTTCTTAAAGTCTTCTTCGCCGTGGTAGCGAGCCCGTCGAGGGGATGGAGGTTGCAGTTGAGCTGAACCAGGTCCTTCCCGAGCTGCTGCGACAGCTTGTCCGTCACACATTTGTTGACAGCAGCTCGGTCTGTCAAGGTCGACGAGATGGCTCTCTGAAAGGCGGCAAAGATCAGGGGCTGCTCGACTTTGTTGTAAAGAGCGTAGGCAGAGGACAGATGATGCAGAGAACTTGAAATTTGTGCTATGTAGTCCTCTGCCTTTCCTCCTGGCAACCCCTGAACCTGGATTGTGAGTGACTTGCGGTCACCCACAGAAATGTGGACTTCATTCACATGCTCACCTTTCAGAGACGTCGCATCCCATGACAGAGTGGCCACTTTTGATCTGAACAGCTCCTCTGCAACCTGCAAGTCTGATATGGCCCCCCATCTCATATGCCATTTGGGCAGACGTAGATGAGGAAGGGACCTTGCTGACTGTATGCCCTGTGAGCTCGCTTACCACGTAAGAGATGATAGGCCCAGCCTTCTCGATGGGTACTTGACTGACCAAGCAGGTGTAGATGCACTTACGGATCTGCGTAGTGTACGTCTTGCCAAGAACAGACGAGACATTGTCCTTGTTTTTGCTCTGCTGTGCCTCGAGCTCAGTTCTCAGCTCGTCGAGATCTGCTTCAAGATTTGAGATGTACTGGCTGAGGTCAGCAGAGCGTAGTCTCTATGAACGAACAGAGAGTCTCGTCTGATTCAGCTGACGCTCCACCTGCTTAGTCTTCCTCTTCTGTGCCGCCAGCATGGCACGCCAATCAACAGACAAATCTGTCTGGAGGGTAGCCACCTGTGCCTTGAGTTTTTTGTTCTCTGCACGGCAAGAGCGGGACTGTGCGCGGAGGCGCTCTTTCTGTTTGGCACTTCTCGCCCGCTCTTGGTTGACACGCCGTACAGAGAACAGCTTTGTCACACTGCGCACTTGGCGCTTACTGTCCATGACCTGTTTACGGAAGACTGCAGAAGCGGAGCTGTGTACGTGTCGCTGCTCTGCACACTTCGTGCAGTCTCCCTTCAAGGTCATGGCAGAAGGTTCAACATGAGGAGGTAAAACCTCCACCTCCTCAGGGAGGGGTGGGGCTGAACGTGGCTCGCTGGCAGCCTTCTTTGTCGGCATCTTGAACGGTTCGTTCATGAAGGCTACCAGGCGAGGCCACTCCTTGGCGATCCGCTTTTTCAAATGTATCACGGAGTCGGCCAAGCGGCGAATGGAAACGTTGAGGGAAACGACGGTGCAGTCTGGATTTGAAGTCTCCAAGATGATGTGGGCTGTCTGCGTTGTCTTTCTGTCATTTGTTTCCAAAAGCCGAAAGACCGACCTGTTCAACAGACCGCCAAGGTCAACTGAAGGGAGGGAGAAGCTTTCCACCAGCTCCCTGAACTGGGTGGCATACATTGTCATAGCTGAAACAAAAAAAATTACATCAAAAGATTGTGAGGTTGTGTCCAATAAAAATGAAAGAAAAGAAGACTGAGGAAAAAAAAGTTCACAGTAACATCATCATGATGAAGTACGACACTATGACTGCCTCTTTATTTTACGACAACATTTCATTTTTTTTTTAAACTAACACCAGTATCATTTTGGCTCATTTTTTAAAAAAATATTCATGTGAAAGAAAGAATTAAAAACAAAACAACAGGATTAACCTTAACTGACTTTCACCTCTACAGACAGATTAAACACTATACAACAAACAAGTAAATTAGTCACCACAAGTACCATCCATGTCAAGAAGAATAGAGACAACATATTAAAAAATATTCCTTGCAATTAACAACAATACAGATTTTTTAAGCATTCAAAGAAAGTAAGATTATAATGCTTTACAAATCAAAAACAAAACACAACAATAGGCTAACTTTCACAGCCAACGCCAGCGCTGCCCAACGCTGGCCGCTGGCCGCTAGGCCTGGGTCCCGAGTCGAGCCCTTAATTAGGAAAGGGTGGTCATTTCTGCTACCTCGCATTTCCAAGGGATCCTAACAAACTCACTCATAATATATTATTTTAAAGGGAAAAGGGCTGCTTAAACTGTATATTGGCATAATTTTTTGGTATATTCATAAATAAAAGCAGGACAATCAGCTCAACTTACCTTAACTTCAACCCATTGTTTCTCCACGAAAACACAAACCGACGCGGATGAGAGTGGCACCACTGGATTCAGCGTCCAAAGCTCTACAAAAAGAGCGCGTCGATAAGTCATGTGCTCCGTTAGGTTACGAAGCACCCGCTAATTGCCGACAACACCCGCAAAACGAAAGAAATAACCGATACACAAAATCACCGGCTGCTACCGGCCGCCGTGACCCAGTTCTCGCGCACGGCTATCGAAGTGCTTACACAAGGGTGACAATAAAACGAAATGTATCAGACGAGGAAGACCAAGTGCCATGTTAAAACAAACACATGGGTCGCCACCACTCAGAGAACAAGCGACACTTCTGTCATGTTGACGTCCTTTGTTACAGACTGGGTAAACAGTGACCACTCATCTCACTTACAATTTGTGTATGAGTTCTAGGCGGGGCTTATAGGTTATGAGGGATCACACGCTTAGCTCACCAGCAGTTGAAAATTGGTAGCTATTAGTAAACAGTGGGAAGGGCCTACGCAACATGATCGGTTGGAGGGACTACTTAACAACGACAGGTGATTGAATTGTGACGGCTCGCCCACAACGCCTGGGGCCAATCTAAGACAGGTGTTATTGCTTAGTGTAATAGGAGTTGTGTGTTAAAATATGGTGGCCGCGGCAGCGTTGGACAGGCGCCCATTTTACTAGGTAGCGTAAACACAGCCTTGCGGGCACTCGTGGCCTTCTGACCGCGTGGTATCGGTGAAATCGGGGTAATTCCGATTGCTGTCTCTGTGCTCTTTCGCTATAAAACACCAAATGCCGTACACCTTGTAAAAGTTCAGCTTTTCCTCGTTACAATGGCGTAAGTTGTTTATATGTCCAATTATTAGGAGCTGGAGAATCGCCGGCGAAAGCGAAGCCCCTCGCGGTCGGAATGCGTGGTCGGCCGGTTCAAAAATTGACACACATGCATTCAAATGCTTCGTGGAACGAGCGATGACTAAATACTGTCTTTTCATTGGTGGAGAACTGTAGCGCTTTAAACTGTTTTTCCCGTGATATATATTTGGCCTTTGTTGTTTAAATAGAAAGCTTTTAAAAATGCTGTCAAAATGTTTAAAGATCACTTTTTACCCAAAATATGTAAAATACCGGCTTAAAAAAGGTATGAATGAAAAGATCAGTCTATTTCCTATTAGAATAAAGTAATAAGCCTGGAACTATTTTACATCAATCCTTCTGCAAGACTCAGAAAACATGTGACACCGCACGCGGGGTACACTACAGTATAAGCCGACTCGCTCGCCGCGGGGGCCGGTGCGGCGCCAGCCGGGTCAACGCTCGATGTTTTTGTCGAAATAATGACAGATCATCGTGTTTGAGGCGATAAAATACTGATTTGTAATGATCTCAGTCTTGAAAAAAATTAGGCTCCATATATTTGTTATAGTGATTGTACTCTGTTGATGTGGAGATGTTTAGTGGACTTGTTACTTTTTTATTGTCATGGGGTTGCAGCCAGTGACTGACTTTAACAAATTTGATCAAATTTTAAACAACTACCATTTTCTTAAAAATTGACTGAGAGGTTAAAGAATGGTACTAAAATGCTCAGTGGATACAGGCCTTTCAAATGGAACAGATAAATTTGGCATACACCTACTTAGAAAATTTAGTTTCTAGTACCTAATTTTATAGTTAAATTGTATATAGAAAAAACGCAAGGGGGGAAATGGAAAGTGGACAGGTGGCCGTCTTATAGAGGTGGCCGTCAGGACAGGTTTGACTGTATATATATATATATATATATATATATTACCTGTGTTGAGCGGACAGGTCCCGTCACTGCCACCCACAGCGTACAGGAAGCCCTGCAACACGGCAACACCCACCCCCAGCCTGCGGGTGCTCATGGAGGCAACCTTCTGCCACTTGTTTGTCTGTGGGTCGTACCTGGGGGAACAGATTGTTTGTGCAGAGAGGGAGAGAGGGGCACCATGACCGCGGGCAAAGGTCTTCATGGCATTATCAGTCCCAGTCAACAAATCTTAGGTACAGGACCAACAAGCAGACTTTTGATTCAGCAGTGCATATAATTCATAAACCCACTATTCCACAGACATATAGTTTTTTCACTCTTCCACAGCACGAAAAACCGTCTTCTTATTCATTACAGCTTTAACATATTTTTTTTTTTTTTAAATACAAAAATGATTTTATTTTTTCTGCAGGCCCCTCAGTGATATTATTTATTCAACACTGATATTTTATTCAACAATTACCTTATTCAATAGTAATCTTGTTTATTCAATAATGACCTTAATTCCTTAACTCACTCACTGCCATGCCCGAACCCTGTCGGGTGATCCGCGTAGACCGCTGTCTGCCAAACCCGAAACCCGTCGGGTGCGTTTTACTACTATTTTTCAAACATTCCCCGACGCGTTTCGGGCTTGGCAGTCGGAAGTAGGCGGCGACATAAGCCAGTTTAGTTTCGATTCCGCATTGTTGCAGTAACTTCCCTTGAATAAGCTACTTAAAAATCTGACTTTTTCGAACTCACCCAAAACGAACTAAAAACTACTAACGCTCAATTACGATGGCGACAGCATCTCAACGAGGTCGGAACATTTGAATTGATGGACCCATTCGTCAATAAAGGGTCAGATTTAGATTTTTTGCAGATGATAGTGATGATGAACCATCATACAGAGTTGATGATGAGTATAGGAAAGGAAATAGGAGAGGTGCGGACTGAAGTGAAGATGAAAATTGTGCTAGATCTAGGCCTAGATCTAAAATCGGGTGTTCCCCATGCTCAGACCTATGATCCGATGCTTCCTGGTCCCGTCACGCAAATGTCAAAGGTCACACAACGTAGATTTAGACCCTAAATGATAGGAATACAGCTGACATAGACCCTCCTATGTCTTCACAACAAACTTCAAATAGTGGCACCCCTCCCCCAGTGGCCATGCCCCGTCCTCCAACCACACACCCAGATGTTGATGCTCAGGATGGGTGGACTGATGACTTAAACGATATTCCAGTTATATAAACTTCGTCAGATATCTTTTCAAAGTGACTCTTCAACATTTGTCTGTTGAAACAAAATCTATTTCTTGCAGAGATAAAGATATAAAGGCTTGCATATCAACTGAATGTACCAAGCACCTCAATGTTATGTAAAAGTTTTTTTTCTCGATTTTGCCACATATTCACAAATTCATAAAATTTCACACGGTAAAGGTAGGCCTATCACAAATTTTTTAAAGATTTGTTGAGTATGTTTCAATGTCATTGTTTGTGGAAAAGTTCAATGCTGTACACAAAATAATAAGCTCACAGTGATGTTTCGAAAAGGGTCCGGAAAGCCTGGCATTCCTCAGTTATCCTGCCGAGAAATACCTGGCAGTGAGTGAGTTAACTTTTAATTTACAGACTACATTGTCTTAGGCACCTTGTATCACGACAATTTTTATATCAAGAGCAATATGGCATGCAATTAAAGAATAAAACATAAAATAATGCGTGACCAGCCAGGGGTATAACCCAGATTTACCTCTGTGAAAACAGGACCTCTCTTATTAAACAAAAACATTATTTGGGCAATAAAAACCTCTTCCGCAAATGACCTTATTGAGAGACAAGACAATGGCCGTGTACCTTTATCTCCCCAACCCTCCCCTCACCCCTTCACTCCACTTACCTTTCCACATAGTTGAGACAAGACACTCCATCCTGACCCCCTACAGCATACAGGAAGTCCCCCAGCACGGCGACACCCACACTTGTACGACAGGAACTTGTCGGTGCCACGTCGGAGCTCCACTGATTGGTGTGTGGGTCATACCTGGGGGTCACACAGTGTACGTTGGCAACGTTACGTCCACACACGCAAACAACATTAGAACCACATACACACACAATCAATATTAGAACAAAACACACACATATAAACAACGTTAAAACCAAACATGTAAACACATAATGTTAGTAAGAGTTTTTTGGCACTTGCAACACAAATAGAAGGTCATAAAAGACTGCACATCATGACCACCCCCTCCCCCCCTCACCTTTCAATACTGTTGAGGTATGACTGCCTGTAATGTCCTTCCCTCCCCACCCCTCCTCACCTTTCAGTACTGTTGAGATATGCCCCCCTCCTCACCTTTTCAATACTGTTGAAATACGCCTGCCCGTAATGCCCCCCCCCCCCACCCCTCCTCACCTTTCAATACTGTTGAGATATGCCTGCCTGTAATGTCTGCCCCTCCCCTCCAAACCCCTCCTTACCTTTCAATACTGTTCAGGTATGACTGCCCATCATGACCACCCACGGCATACAAAAGGTCATTGAGTACAGCCACGCCCACCCCACAGCGGCGTTTGCTCATGGGCGCGACCAGCCTCCACTCATTGCTCCCGGGGTCGTACTTTTCCACACTAGAGATGGCATCACCGCTACACCAGCCACCCACTGGAGGACAGAAAGGTAGCACCGTCAGTTACATTGGTAGTCAGTCAGATGGTCACTTTGATGGTTAGAGAAAAAACATTCAGGCCAATCAAATCAGCATCAAATTTGGCCCAAATAAAAAGGCCTGTTTGTTCATTTGAGTACGGTAGAGAAAAGCACACGGACACAATAATGATCACTCAGTGCAGAAAAAAAGCTTGACAGATAGACAATAACAGCAGATGGAAAGAAAAGAAGTAGATCCAGGACTTACTAGCATCTCCCTCACAGAAACAAATACTAGATGGAAAGAAAAGAAGTACAACTTACCAGCATCTCCCTCAGAGACAGAAATACTAGAGGAAAAGAAAAGAAGTAAACCCTGCAAGTGTCGCCCTCCAACAACCTACGCAAACAGACACACACACACACACACACACACACTCCGTCACGCTAAGACAACAGCACACATACAAAACAACAACTCACCTGCGAATAAAACCTCCCCACATTTGATTGGCTTCCTGGGTCGCGTGCGAGGTCCCTGCATGAGTGGCCGCTCCTGGGGCAGGAGGAGATAATTCTTGGCCTCGTCCACCAGGTCGCGACACGCCTCGTCGCTCTTGATTAGTAGGTCGGCACCCACGGTTCCCACCAGGAACTTGGGGGTCATCAGGGGCAGACGCACATGTTGTAACACCTGTGTGGGGGAAATGTGGGAGTCATTGTGGGGATCATGAGGGACAGACGCACATGTAGTAAGACCTATGTGGGGGGTAAATGTGGGGATCTCGTGTGTGAGGAAATGTGTGTGTGTGTGTGTGTGTTCGTGACATGCAAAAAGAGGTGCACACAAAACATACAAATGCACAAATACATACACACACAAGGCATCCACCAGAAGTGTGGGGGTCATGAGGGGCAGATATGCACATTTTTTTACATCTGAGTGAGAAAATGTGACAGACTATAAAATAAACATTAACACTACCCATCAGAAACTTGGGGCAGGTTGTCATGAGGTGCAGACACCTGTAGGGG
>NW_004797271.1:881117-922148 GCF_000002075.1 Aplysia californica | reverse complement strand
CACACACGCATGCATACACACACACACATACACAAATACACGCCAACAGACACACACACACATATAAATACATACACACGCACACACACACACATACAAACATACACACACACATACACACATTAACACACACACCCACACACACACACTGACCGTGGGAAGATGCTGCCTCCTCTCCTGCACGGTGTACTTCACCCAGGACATGATTGCGCTGTAGACCTGCTCCTCCGTGCGTACGTTCAGCTCCTCACTACAGATGATGTCCACCAGCTGGTTCACCGGCAACAGCATGAACTCTTCACTCTCCATCACCTGACCAAGAAAGTACAAGCTGTTACACAAACTCACCGAGAGCTCACCCACCAGCCAGTGGCCACTGAAACAGATCTAGGTCTCATGAGACAAACAAACTGTACTTGAAAAATTAACAAACTGCCTGTGCAAAAAGTATAATGAAATGTCTTGATGTGAAAACAATAAACCACTTTCTCTATCAACTAAAAATAAAAGTCTATACAAGAAGCAAAAGAAAGTAATTGTCTATGTAAGCAGTAAAAAAATATCTACAATTAAAAAAAAAAAATTCTATATCAGAAAAATTCATGAACTATCTCTTTAAAAAATAATAAAAGGGCTATCCATATAAATTATAAAAATAATCAAAGCACTGTCTACTTATTAACATAAATGAACTGTCTTCATGAGAAAAACAAATGAACTGTCTATTTAAGAAGACAAATGACCTCTATACACACAAGAAAAATAAACGAACGGGCTGCACTATATAAGAAGATCAATAAATGAACTATCTGTATAAGAAAATAAAAAGAACCTTCTCCAGGGAAAAAAAACAAGAAAAAAAAAACCTTTCATCACCTCTTGGAAATTATGATGTGTGAACTTGTCAGCAATGCGTAGAAGGTCCCTACACGCGTGTGTGTCTGCAAATGCTCGAATGCCCAGACAATTGGATGGGTCCAGCTGTCTCTTCAGAAATTCGCAACAGACATCTTGAATTTCCACCAACTGATATATGTACAGAGAAATTTGGATGATTTAATATAATCATATCTGGAACCTCAGGAAAAAAATTATTCATTACAAGAAAACTTATCCAGGTAAAGAATTCCTTATTAATATTAATATATATCCAGAAAAAGATTAAGTATCACTATCAAGTCATGAGTGAAAAGAATTATTATCATTACTCATTAAATCATCCAGGTAAAGAATCATTATCATCGTAAATTCAGTTATTAAGGAAAAGAATTATCATCACTATTACTATTAATAAAATAATCCAGGCAAAAGAATTATTACTATTACAAACGATGTATATATATCTATTTATGTGTGTGTGTGTGTAACTGTGTGCACAAATATACAGTGAAGTCCACTTAAAACAAATCAACTGAAAAAACAATAATAGAAATGTTACCCCTTTGTTTGTCTTTGTAAAAAAATAATACATCGACCAAAATCCTCTTATTTCTAAACAAAAAAGAATTTCAGAGGTAATGTTCTAAATCTTCACAAGCAACCCTCAAGTAATGCAAATCACCACGTTTATCAAGTCTTATGCGCTTCATGATGGGGAGACAGAAGACGAGGACATAAGGACTCCTATGTGTGTCGAATATGGGCCCGAGAGACGTATCGCCAGGGTAATGTTTGCCTGTATTTCTCCAAAAAAAAACCATCACAGGCCTTTTATTTACCCAAAAATAGGCTCTGAGAATGAATGTGTGCCATGTGACCTATGGTTAGTCATGGCTTAATCATCAGGTTGATAGACAACATTTTTGTGTACCTGTAGTAGACATGCGGCCGGCAACAAAGTCTGCACGTTACTTTCCTCCACTGTGATGCTGGATGTGTAACAGAAGTCTATAAGAAGCTCCATGGCCGTCTCATCTATGTCCTGACCACAACAAAAGGGGACGGGAATGAGAAACAGCGAGACACCAACAGTGGAGGGAATATTCAAATAAAAATGCCCCCCCCCCCCCCCCCCCCACCGCAAAATCCAAAGAAAAAAACAAAACAAAAAAACAACAACTAAAAAAAAAACCCCATAGTATCAGTAAATATACCACATATAATGAACACTGCCTTCACCACAAAACACACAATTATTACCTCAGAGACAGTATGACAAATGTACAACAACACACACTGTATATCTCAAAGACAGTCTTTGATGATCATCATTAACAAAGTGTCAGAAATATTCTACCACAAATGGCACATGCCAATATCAGAGCTAATCTGATACATACTGTGATATATATATATATATATATATATATATATATATATATATATATATATATATATATATATATATATATATATATATATATATATATATATATATATATATATGACAACAACTAGCACCTGGCCATTCTAAGAGACAGCATCCGACAATGATTGTAAAACTGTGTTACTGCCCGCCAGGTACTGACCTTTATAGTGACCTCTGTTTGTCTGCTCTCGGCCAACTCTCCTGTGAACATAGCATGGAAATACGGGCTGCAAGCAGAGAGAACCACACGGTGAGCAAAGATTTTCTTTGAGCCAACAATGAGCACCACATCACAAAGCTCTCTGTGCTTGCGTAGCACATTGACCGTGTCGAGCGTGTGCCGTGGGTGTTTGTCTGAGGTATAGCCCAGCCGTGCCGGGGAGGACGGACGCTCTACGGGAGTATCTAATCTGTTCATCTTGGTCGAAAGAAACTGACGACAGTCTGTTCATGTCATGCTGTCACGTTATCATATGAAAAGAACTTAAAAGCCAACACTACTCTAAATCACATTTTCATCATGTCGTCACAACATTTCAATTTTTGTCTCTCATCCTCCTTCCAGCTGCAGTCTCTCATGAAGGAAACTTGTGATGAGAGTCCTCGGTGAAGCAGGAGAGAGTGGCCGTACTGCAACCCTAAAGGAAAAAAAATAAACAATCATAATCACAACAAAAGGTACGTACCATCAATTTTCTGTGAGCAGCATAATGTATTTTATCAAATCACACTTTTACAAGCCGCCCACGCACAACTTTATCCTAGACTCTTATTATAAACTAAAATATCATTCCTCCCACCCCCACCCCCCCCCTCCCCCCTCTTACCGCCAGCACACCATTATTTGCATATATATATAAGTCCCATGAGAAAATTATATTAAATTACTTTGTACATAAGAACACTGATAGAGTAGCAGCACACAGGTTGCATAGTATCTAGACTTACCAGCAGTCAGACATGTACACCGTTATAAATTACTAGATTTGAAATATTTTATTATTTTTAGTTCGAACTATATCTCACTGGCTACTGGGCCCTTTCACCAGTCTCTTAACACTGAATACAGGCATTTTTTGGTGTTATTTCAAAACACGATGACAGAGGGGTATTTCAAAACACCACCACAACTCTCAGAATTACCCTATTGCAATGATTTTTTGACACAAAAGTTTCATTCAAGGTTAATCGAATAAAACAAACAAAAGTAGTCAAAGTCTAATATACTTTTATTCTTATGATTTTTTAAAAAATTGACATGAATTTTATTTCCTAAAAATTGCCAGAGATACATGACAAATGAATGAAATTCACAACAACAACAAAAATTAAAGTTCAAAGTGTTCCGTTTTGTTTTGTATTCACCATGTTATAAAAGCGGGGCTGTACTGTGTGTTGATGCAGACCCATTCACTGAATTACAAAATAGTGTTGGGCCCGAGGTTGTGATTTTGTTGAGCTAACAACTGTGTTACAACTCCAGTACTAGTGCTAGATCTAGCCCTAAATTGCGGCTAAATACGACTCGGACCAGGTTCAGATACATATCCAGGGTCCTGACTATCTGAAGGCAACACCAGAGGACAAAAATTTGGAAGCAAATTTCATAGTTTTGATTAGATAGATTTAGAGCTCTCTGCAAAGCGAGCATAGGTGCAGGCCGCGTTTGGGATCGGGATCCTTCATACCTTGTAAGCCGTGTTATTGAACTAAAGTGTTGGCGTTTCATTAATCATTGGATGAATGATAGTAAGTTATAACTATATTGTAGCTTTTTGTTCAAGACTAGTAGGAAATTTTGAATTTTGCCCGGGTGGCGGCCGAAGCCTACTCTTATCGATTTTAGACCACCAAGGGATCTTTAAAGCGCGCAACTTGCACAACGGACATCGAGATTTTCCGTCCTTTTCTGAGAAGGTTAGGAGTAGATCTTTCCTACCAGATATCAGGGGTATGGCTGAAAGACAGGAGCAAGAAGGAGCCAAGGAATAGCAGTAGAAAGACTGCAGAAAGTCAGGAGCCCAGGGGTGTGGGCAAAGGAGGGTGGGGGCAGAAAGTGGAGACAAAAGCAGATGACAAAACATTGCTAGACAGCAGGAAAGGAGGTGAAAGGAGACTATTTTTGAGACAAACATTTTTCGGTCGCTACCCGGGTTCGAACCCGGGACCTTTGAACGATAGGCGGACACCTTAACCTCTAGGCCACGAGAGACCCCGAAGCAGGCTTTGTGCTGTTGAGGCTAGAGAGGTGAGCTGAGTAAGCCTGATTCCCCGTTTGGACTTCTCTGTTGACATCTACCCCTTGGTGTTTATATGACCGTATTCAGTTGCGAGCGCCGTAAAAACCTTACTAAAACTAAAAGTAAATCTAGCTGCGAGTGAGCGATCGTCCGTCTATTCTCCATTTTGTCGACTGGACTTTGTTGTTGTGTGTTATTTTCGTTTCATATAGTATGTAATAGTAATATGTTTAGTGATGGCGCAAATGAACTCCCTTTTTCGAGATGGTGTGGGGCTTGATGTGCTGGGCAGAAAATTTTTTTCCCATGTAGTAAATTTTTTCAGGATATATTGCTGGACTCCCTGCATATATCATTATTATGTCTGAGATTTGACTTCAGCTATGGGCACCTAGGCTATACAATTTACATGATTCATGATCGTGCAAATTGTGTGCCAAACCTTCTGCCTACTTCATTTCAGCACTACTTGTCAGAAGCTCATCTTTTGCATCTCACTAGATATATATACCTGGATGTTCAGTAGTGAAACAATTTTTAAAATGTGTGCTGAGTGTGCACAAAATTTCTGTGAATTAAGTAAGGGCTCTTTCAACTCTTTGTGCATGTGCTAAGTATCCACCCGAGTTTTGAAACTTGTGGTAAATTTGTACTTTAACTCCTTTGGGTAGTTGCACTGCTATTGGGATCTAAACTGTCATATTTTTGGCTACTATGAGTTCTAGTGACTCCCCCCGAGTGTATCTTTACCAAAAAAAAATAATAATCCCCAGCCCCATTCCGTAGTCCAATACTTTGCAACGCTCAGACTTTTGAATGAACTTTGGCGATCTCAACAAATGTCAATGCTCACACAATGCCGCAGCCTGTCTTGTGGTGTGAACCCGCGCAGGTTCACTGACCGGTCATGGTGGCGAGCCCGACAATCTAAAAATCTGACCACGTTTGTATTTTCTTTTCTTTTTTCCGCTCACAAGTGACAGCACAGTGCAGGGATGTAAACAGGTTTTGAAAAAAAAAAGCCGGAAAATATTTGACGCGCACGTACTGACTGAAATAAGAATACAGTGAGACAAAATTTTATTTGTTTCTTTCCCTCTATTACAACAAATAATCTCTATATATATAGTATATATACATAGCTGCCACTCAGGAGTTTCAAAAAAGGAGGAAATCCATGCGAAGGCATACGCGTGCTCTCCGAAAGCCGGAGTAAAACCAGTGAAATCCAGATCCAATATATTGGAACATCTATGTTTTTGGTGGGGAAAACTGTCATATTTGTTAACTACAGGCAACTGAATTAAAATGCATTTGCAAAAAAAAAAACCAAAACAATCAAAGACACTAAGTTGATTAACAAGCATTTGACCCAGTTTGGAGACTAAAAATCCAGTATTTGCAATCTAGTGTCTCATAAAAAGATTTCTTTCACTTTAGAATTGAGCAACAATGTTGTGGATTAAGGATGCAACACCTTTGCCACTGTAGTACAAAATTGTCTTTCTTGTTAATTGTTTACTTTCTCGCGTTTAATTCCGGATGAGGAGTTCGTAGCGAGCGACCACTCTGAACTCTATGAATGTTTTACTCAATGGCCATCAAAATCAGTACGGAAGGCCGAAAGTGAAAGCCAGTGTGTATGTTACTAGATCTAGATATATCTACCTACAAATGATGAAATAGCCGTGGTTTACGTATTCTTAACTCCAGCGCAAAGAGTTGAATATCCAGTCGGGGATGCATACAGTTTCGTCTAGATTCTAAATTTAGATTTAGACTAGATCTAGAAAATTTAGGCACGGCCGGAATTA
This sequence comes from Aplysia californica, assembly GCF_000002075.1. NCBI lineage: Eukaryota > Metazoa > Mollusca > Gastropoda > Aplysiida > Aplysiidae > Aplysia > Aplysia californica. Next base: position 915,786 of record NW_004797271.1, on the reverse strand, counting down.
AAAGCGAGAAAGTAAACAATTGCCTTCTTACTTATCACATCAAATGCAAAGTGCAGCACTCAGCTTGTTCAATTCTCAAATGAAATTTTGAAAGCACATTGTCTGCCTCTTTCTTAATCCAGCTCCATTTATTTTTGCATTCTGCATCAATTTCTCTCGAATCTCCGCCGTTTTTAATGATAACTCGGCGCGCCATCGTCCCGATGCTCGATCGACAGTCCACAACAATAAACAATGTGAAACTAGGCACAGAACGGAAGTAGAAAGCTACAGGCGGACATGCGCAAGCTGCGTTTTCGTCTCACTCCCGGTTCGGCGATTTCCGAGTGTAAAAAAAAGTATCGCGATTTGCGGCCGAGAGCGGTCCAGTGGAGGAAGGAGGAAAGTAGCGGGAAAAGCTAAATGAAGCAGAGTTTCCACTATTTAGCGGGAAAGTGGCAGCTATGATATAATATGTATTGTTTATGGTAGACTTTTGTTAAAAGCTTGGGCCCAAATGGCAAGTCAGCCGGAAATTTTATTTGCGCGGCGACACAGCGTTTATACTGCACAACCTGCATGTCACAAAATAATGTTGCATTATCAGTTTATCGCTGGCAAATTTCTGGGTGGTAACGAAAGCAAAAGTAGATCTTGATTTTCCCGATCGAGCATTGGTGTCACATACACTTCCACCTGCCACCTGTTCGCATGAAACGTACTCTCGGACGGAGGGGGGGGAGAAGCTGAATGAATATTACAATCGCGACCGGCAAAAATGAACCTAATGACCTTATCGGATTTGGTTTTCAAATATTCGAGTTCCGCGATACTGATACTACTCAACGATCTTTGTACTACATGTACTTTGACAAAAGATGGGACTTGGTAATCGCTGATGACCACGGCTATGACTCTGTACACTGAAAAGTCTTGCTGGCTTCATCACTCAGTACGCAAGCTAATTTACGACCGTTAACCAAATGTTTATTACCTTCACAGTACATTTACTACCATTTACGACCTTTACGACCAGGGCGCCAAATTTACGACTTAACGGCCTTGCTGGGCACCCTGTATGATACTAATTACATCAAAGCAACGGCAGATTATGGACAACATAAATTGAATGTTTCAGAAGTCTGATGAAAGTTTTCAGCGACACAAAAGAACTGTACTACAGGAATCTCCCCTGTGCCTGTACTACTGTCCCCTTCCTCCCCCCCCCCCCCCCACCATGAAGCTGCAGCGAGCACCTAGCACACCTCTGTGATTGGCCCAAATATAGATTACGTAATTCTGCCATCTATTTTTGTCATCTTCCGCTGTTTCCCCAAAGACTCTTGGGTTTCCTTCGCCAGTAACTGTTGACAAGATCTCGCACTGTTTTTTTTTTTTGGTATTATTTATTATTATCTTTTATATATATGCAATCTCAGCAATTCTCGTTCCATAAATTTACCTTCTCCACAAAGTTGTAGTTGTACATACACACACACACCACACACAAGCGCGTGCGCACACACACACACACACACACTGTAAGCGTGCTCGCACATACAGACCAAGCAGTTGGCGATGCCCATCACGCGCTTAACCCTCTAGTGCCCAGGTATAGAAATCATTGACAGAAAAATTTCATTTTCACAGAACATGTTCAAAAGGAAGTACAATAACCAAATTTGAAAGTTTCTTTCATCTAAAACTTGTATTTAAAAAGTTACAGACCGTGCCATATATGGCACATTGGGCATTTGGGTATTATGTGCCAGATATGTCACACTGGGTAGCGTTGAACAAATTTATCATGCTTTCTTGGGTGGAATTCTTCAAAACAGTTTCGCTCCTTGTTCAGACAGAGATGAACCATACACTTCCTTACACATGACGTAGGTCTTTGAGTCACATCTGGGGCGTTTGCATCGTTGCCGGTCGGCATGGAGAAGAAGACAATCCATGCGATCGAGCTGTGAGTCAACAGTTGGGGACTAATCTTCTCTTGAGTGCTAGAGTGTGAGAGAAACTGAGGACTCCCAGCTACAGGTCGTCCCGGCAACCTTTCGACGGTAACCTGACTGTCAGCAATCGACTGAAGGAAGTCACATAGCTTGACTGGGGACTGCTGAAGCATCCTGCAGTGACGACGATATCTCAGCCAACTGGTGACTACCACCATGTTGATTGTGTCGTAGAACAAATAAATGTACCAATTTCGTGTCTTGACTTTTGCTTTGCAGAGAGCGGTGAGACAATCAAGTAAACCTACCCCTCCCCTGTGTTTGTTGTATGTGCGAATTACAGCAGGGCCATTCACTGCAGTTTTTTCCTTCAGTCTTTTGTCCCACCCGGTAACATTCTCAACAGATTCTGGTCCAACATATATGACGAAATGACATCCACTTTCTTGTTGTCGTACCATCGAACGACGACGATATTGGAGTCTGCATCCACTAGACTCTGCCGTCAACCTTTCAAGAGGTTTTCATGGACGGTTCCCACTTATTGCAGTCCTTTCTCCTTCAACTGTTTCACCATGTTAACGCTCGAAAAGTGGTTGTCGGCAAACATTTTGTAATTCTTTCCCTCCTCCAAGTTCTTCACCATGTCCATGACAACATCCCCTCCCATGCCTAGTTCAGATCTACGAGTATGAGCTCCATTTGAACCTTGATACACATCAAAGTCTTGCAGAGTGCCTTCACTTACGCAACAAGCCCACAACTTGAAACCTCATTTGTGGGGTATTTTCCGAATGCATTGTTTCAGACTACACCGACCTTTGAAAGATACCATAATTTCATGAACAAACTGATGCTAAGACGGAATAATCTTTGTGAAATTGGATTTTAGATCATTGATCCACGGACGGAGTTTCCATACACGATCATTGCTTGTGCTGTCATCATGAGTCTCATTGCTGACAAGATGCAATCGTTTCAAGAAAAAAAATAAGTACTGGTAGTGTGTGTTTCACAGTTTGTACAAATACACTTGAATAGAGAAAAATAACTTTATGAACCCTTACATACAGTCTTTAGAAAGGCTGTTTACTGCATGTACTTACACTGAAATGAAGTCAATCTGCTTTTTTATTTTTCCAGTCAACTTGAACTTTTTGACATTTTACATTGAAACAGGACTATGTGATAAAAATCAGGACTCAAATGCCCAATGTTCCACATCTGGCACAAAAAAACGTCCAGGGCTGCCCAGTGTGCCATATTTAGACCATACCTAAAAACATCCCCATAAATCAAAATGTAAATATTGAACATGGAATTTGAAGGTGATAATATCTAAATCTACTTTGTTTCAAAACATATATTAGGAAAAATTGACAAAATTATGTACCTGGCGGTTGATGGTGATAGACTGAAGAAGAGTGGGTGCGGTTGTCTGTTTCAAGCACAAGTGGTGGTAAAAAACAGGAAGTTGAAAGGGGAAATTATTGCAGAAAAAAATCACCCAAAGGCACTCAGAGGATGATTCTCCAGTTACCTACCTCATGAAATTACCGAACATAACAAAAATTAATTACTCTTTCCCCTGAAGCTGGTCATTTGACATGTGCCAGATATGGCACTGTGGGCACTAGAGGGTTAAGTGCAACAAAGCGGGCCCGCCATGGTGAGATTTAATCAACTGGCAAGGGAAGCCCCAGAAGACTACAAAAATAAATGGTGGAAATACATCATCTATATTTGGGCCAATCACAGAGGTGTGCTAGATCTAGATCCAGGTGCTCGCTGGAGCTTAAGGTAGACTTAGATCTAGATCTAGATCCACTTTAGTTAGGTTGAAAGTTAGAGAATAAATAAACAAATAAATTCTACAAATCAAATCTCTAATGGCTGTCGTTATTCTCACCCAGGGTGAAAATAAAAATATAATATTATTCTCACCCGGGGTGAGAATTAATAATAGTAGACTCTATATATTGTTATTCGGGTGAGAATAAAATGAAATATTCTCACCTGATCTGAGAATGCAATGGATTTTTATTCTTAGGCCTACCAGGGTGTTGAGAACGTGTAGGACTGTAGGCCTAGCTAGATCTAATAGGATGATAGAAAACAATTGTGAACTGTAAGAGTGACCTTTCGTGAACTGCCCCCAGAGGCTCCCGTGAGGATTTTTATTGTTTCATTTTTTATTTTTTTTTGAGAGTATGCACGCATAGATCCGATCTTCACCAAAACCGTAGACAAGTGTGTTTAAAATAATCGAAATTAAATGAAAACTTAAATGAAATGATGTTAGGTCTAGATCTAGTAATAGTTAGTAATAGTTTGTCATTGTAATGTTAGAATTGGCATTTGTTTACAACACAAAAAACACGTTATCCCTTACAGAACCCACAAGTATTTTTAAGTAGGCACACAGTGCCTTGACCCAAGGCTTATTTTTTTCTTAATTTTGATTAGTTCAAGAGTAAAATTTTCCTTTGCAGAACCAATAAATAGCAACAAAAGGTGACGCTATTTGCTCAAAAGATAGATTCTAAGTATTTCCCCCAAATCGACAATAGATCTTAGTCACCTCCCGCGCTCGAGAGCTGGACCGCCCGTTGGCGATTGTAGTCGCCTCGCACGCTCAGCGGAGTGATAGAAGGAGGTGAGTTTTGTTGCTGCAGCGCTCAGTGACAGGGGTCCTTAGATGATGCCCGAAACGAAATAAAGTGGGCGGAAATTAAAAAAAAACGGGTGAGAATAGTAGGCTGTCGTTATTCTCACGTTGAGAATAGTATCAATTTTATCCTCACACTAAAAAGTCACACTGGGCTGACTGGGTGAATAATCATTCTGCTATCTTATACTAGATTCTAGATCTAGATCTATAATCTAGATCTAGATCTAGATCTAGATCTAGAGAAATCTAGATTCTAGATCTAGATTCTAGATCTAGATCCAGATTCCATACTGCAAGAAGTCTGCATACTGACTTTGAGTACTGTGTGAGTGTGACAACCATTGATTTAAAAAGGTCAGATAGTTGAGTCAATTCATTGGGTCGATGAAGTTGAGTTTGATTGAGTCACTCAGACTCAGTTCCGACTCAGAGACACAAGTAGATCTATATCTAGATCTAGATTCTAGACTCTAGAGAGTCTAACTACTCGAATCTAAGTTGATTATTCGCTCCAGGTCTCATTTCTTAGATATTCCTATTGAACAAGATTAAAAGCTTTTCATCAACACATGGCTATGTAAAAAAATGTTAAATTTTCATGGTCCAAGTAAGATGAGCTTACCCTAAGAACTGACTCGGTGAAACAATCAGAAGTCTCAACTCTCAACTAATCCTAAAATGGTAAACAAGCTAGCATAATACTCGTTTCCGGTTTGCTCAACAAAAAACTTTTCCCTGAGGCCAAACTCATATACATACAGAACAAAACATAAGAATATTGCTTAATAAACAATTTTCCTTAGTTGTTAAAAGCAACCTAAAATTTTTAGAATAGTATGTGAAGCTTTTTTAAAATAAAAATATGTTTGACTGCTTTAATGAAAAAAAAAATTTAATTGTTACGTATCACACTCTCTGAAGTTTGGCGTATTTTACTTCCAATAATCTGTCCAATAGAAAGGAGTTTGACAAACCATCTTTGGCACGAATCTGTTTAGGGGGCAACTAGATAATGGCAGCTTAGATGACAATCTAGACTGTGTTTTTCATTTGATCCCCCCACTCAAGTTAAATTATAGTTTTATTCGTGCAATGGCTCTTGAAACTGAAAATGCTCCCGAAGCGGAGGCAGAACCTGGATCTCGAAATGAAGGAGAGGAAGAAGAAGAGACTGAACAGCTTCTGCCCGACACAACGATTGTTACACACTGCATCTACAAGAACGATCCACAGAGACTTGTCAAGTAGTTACAGTTTGTCCTTTTTTTTAACCAAACCTCATGTAGAACTATGGGAGGAATTAAAAATTGTCCACCATTTAACGCAGGTATCTCTAAATACTGATACTGTATAAATCATAAGGAAGGCAGTTCCAAATTTTTTTTAAAGGGTACGTACACATGACACATAGATCTAGATCTATGCACATTTCATTATTTCATGCCCATGCATCATCATTTATAGGCCTACGGACAAACCAGTGTAAAATGGCCACCCATTAGGCTTAGACTGTCGTAAAGCTAATTCAAATTGGCCTGGGGGGGGGTCGAAAAAGGGGGTGGGTAGTGTAGTAAGAAGGGTTTTTTGTGTTGTTCGGGGTTTTTTGGGTAGCTATACAGACCGTCTATAGCTTTCTTTTTGTTGCTGATTTTGTGCTAGCGTAAAATAAATGAAATATTATGTAAGAGCTGCAACACAATGAAGAGTGAGTGCCATATGGTAAGACAAACACACCAGTCGCCATCACTCGGAGAAAGAGTGACGCTTCTGTTTGCAAGTTCACGTCAACGTCCATTCTTTGTTACAGACTGGGTAAACAAAACAATTGCAGTTACCTCATATACGATTTGTTCATGAGTTGTGGGTGGGGCTTATTAGTTATGACGGATCACACGCTTCCCTCACCAGCAGTTGAAAATGTATTGTTAGGCCTATTGACCCATTGGTCAACTTGGGTAAACATTCATTGGAGCGACTAACACTGTCGACAGGTGAATGAATTATGATGACCTGTCCACAACATGAGGGGCTGATTAAAAATTTATGACAAAGCGTCCGGCAATGAGTGACCACGCTTGGCCGTCTCAGACAGTTAAATTTGACCGTGGGTTGATAAAATAAGGTGGCCGCGACCGCAGTGGACAGGTGACCATTTACATTGTTAAATTATATAGAAAAAACGCAGGGGGAGGGGGGGGAATAAAAAGTGGCCGTTTGTACAGGTGACCGTATCATACAGTGGCCGTCATGGCAGGTTCAACTGTACTACGTTCAAAACTGTAATTACCATATATGTTCAGTTTTTTGGGGGGATGAGGAGCTGAACCCCATTATCCCTCCGGCCCCAGGCATTTTTTGTGGGTTTTTTCGTGTCAAAAAGTCTACGTAGTTTTATGGTCATGAAGGGTATTGTACAACAGTCTTTATTGCTCCCTTTTGTAATAATTAGAAAATGTGTAGACAGAATTCATGTGCAGAAATTTATGTTTAGAGTAGAAAGAAGCTGATGTGCAATTTTAAAGAAAAATAGAATCTGCTTAATATTGGGGTGGGGGATTCTAAAAAAATAAGATAGTGACAATTTAGGTGAGTTAAGCAACTTTAAATAATTTATTCTCTGCCATAAAACATATGGCTCTCAACTGTTAAGTCACTGAGAAGGGTGAATCATTTGGAATTTCTTCCATAATTAGTGTCCAAAATATAGCAGTTTCTGCCTAAAATCCCAGTGCTTTTGGGGTAAGGAAAATGCAGGATTATAGGTGAATGGGATCGACTAAGCCTATTCACGAATTAAGGGATTATCCAGGGTGACTCTATCTCACAGTTCAGGCCCACAATTTGGTGAAATGACCTCCCCTTACTCTGAAATGTACTGACAGGCCCCTGGGTGGATTTATGTTCTAGGGCAAGCAAAAAGTAATCTGCCTTGATGACCAATCTCAATGGCACAAGGCATACAATTTTCACTTATCCAATCATGAATCCCAAGATCTATATGCACCCTGTTGCTCCTTCTCTATATTTTATAGCTTTTCATCTCTTAACAAGCCCCCCTCCCCCCTTCCCTTTTTTTTCTGTCTTTGTGACCTCACTAATTTTTAATGATTAAGTCTGTCTATCAAATTCGGGTGCATAGATAATTGTTGGAATGGTCAGAGAAGAAGCCAAAGCACCAAAGAGTTCACAGCTTGATGCGATCCTGTTTGATGTGGACTTGTAGGCCCTACCCACTCAGTTTGTAACAGGTGGAGTCCTTTGATATGAGTGCAATGTTTGGGGAAAATAAAGTGGCAATGAGTTCACACCACCGTTTTACCATTTCATCGAGATTTACGACGGAGCTGTGATCAGATTCACGATAATACATGATCTGTGATGCAATGATTGGTAAACAAAAGAGTGACCAGTTACATCAGTTATTGCACATTTTCACAGCTTGGTTGATCAACTGCATCCACTCGGGTTTTTGCTCCAGATTTTATCATCTGAAATGTAGGATCTTTGCTGAATATAATCCTCCAAACCAGGATCTTAGGGGTGACTTTTGTCTAATAGAAATTATGTTCTCTTAAAATAGCAGGATCTTAAGCAAACCAGGATTGTAAGTGGTGAGATTTAAGGTGGAGACTACTCTACAAGCAAATGATTAGTGGGGGTTTTTTTTTTACATTTCTCCTTTTGTGCCCATTGACATTCTGCTCTTAATTATATGGGTAGACTCCTGATTGGTTATACGCTCTAACCAATCAGTTGATTAGCCATATATCTGTTTACAGGGAAGATACTGAGTCTGTTTCCTTAGCTCAAAAGGACTCAATTATGCTGGGTTAGCCATGTCGTAAGAATGCCTGATTCCAAAGTCCCAAATGCAGTTTTTTTTATTCTGAGCGGTCGTCAGCTCACCAAAAAAGCATGACAAAGACACTCTGAAGGGACCCTGAAGGACCCTCTACATTAATCCCTTGACTTGAGAAGAGAGCCTAGCTCCTCGTAGACCCATCTGGAGAGCAACAAATCATATATACGAATATGAAATGCTGAAGCCAAGAGAGAAATCCACAAGCTGCGCACTTCCACAAGTGGAAATGAAGCTTTTACTTGATCAAAATGTGGCAAACTTTTCTCTGCCAGATTTGGTCTCACTGGTCATAACAGAAGCCACCTGTCATCATAATCCTTATTTTTTCTAATTTGCGTAAGATATGTTCTCTTTTCCAGACCAAATGCATAAACACTTACAAACAAACAAACATCTAAGCAGTAACTTACTCTGCTAAATTTTCACTAGTTCCAAGTGTATAGGATTTCACTAATGCCTTAAGGCTACAACTGGGTTTTCTCCCAAATCTGTACTGAATGAATTTCATTACTATTTTTCTTTTTCTTTTTTCTTTTTTCTTTTTCTGGATCATCTATCAGAAATATTGTATTCATGTTTTCTCAGGCTAATGTAAAAAATGTTGTGTATTTTGTCTTGCAGGTGTTTTGAGGATGACACAGATCCATATAAAGAAGAGATTGCAGAGCTGCTTAACGAGAGAGACGATGACGGGAAATCCCCACTAGATGTCGCTGCGTGTTTGGGCAGGATAGAACTCACGAGAGAGCTGCTTCACAGAGGTGCTGACATCAACGAATTTACCCAAAAAGGTCAGGAATCAAAATTATGTGTTCACAAAGCTGACTTTTATTTTTCATTCTAATGCTAATAACAAAAAGGCCTACTGAAGAATGGCTTTAATGTGAACGTTGTCATGTAGGTGACATTGTGAAAATGTGTTCGTTAAATGCGTTAAGGGCATGCTCAAATTTATGTCATTTTTGTGATTATTCTGCCTGTCATCAGGCCTATCTATCTATCTACAGACTACTTACATTTTTTCCCATCCATCCATCCATCCATCCATCCATCAATCCGTCCTTCTACAGATGACTTATATCTACATTTTGTCCCATCTATTTACCTACAGACTACTCATGTTTACATTTTATCCAATCTATCTATCTACAGGCTACTCATGTCTACATTTTATCCAATCTATCTATCTACAGGCTACTCATGTCTACATTTTGCTGCGGCCTGGGGTCGGCTACCAGTCCTGAAACTACACATCGAGCACGGCGGTAACCTGCAACAGCGGAACACCCACGGCGAGCGGCCGCGAGAAACGGCCATGAGATACACACAGGGAGTGTGGCCGCGAGAAACGGCCATGAGATACACACAGATGGAATGTGTGGACTATTGTGTCAATTTGTATGTTATTATTGTCTGTTCAAGAATCTTTTAGATTTATATATATATATATATATATATATATATATATATATATATATATATATATATATAATATGATATAAATAAATAAGCGCGCTCATATGACCTTAGCAGTTGCGAGCGCCGTAAAACCTTATACTACTACTACTACTAAATAAATAAAATAATATCAATAAATAATGTTTTTTAAAAAAATAGAAAAACAAAAATATATATATATGCATAATTTTACTTCTGACACAAGGCAACCTCACTGCCTTCAGTTGCAAATATCTCATTTCTATTCAAAATAGGCAGGATTTCTGTGTTCTCTCTCTTTCTCTCTCTCTCTCTCTCTCTCTCTCTCTCTCTCTCTCTCTCTCTCTCTCTCTCTCTCTCTCTCTCTCTCTCTCTCTCTCTTTTAATCTTCCGTCTCTCTTTCTCCCCCCCTCTCTCAATCACCTATTCCTCTCTTTTTAACACATGTCTCTCTCTCTATCTCTCTCTCTCTCTCTCTATCTCTCTCTCTCTCTCTCTCTCTCTCTCTCTCTCTCTCTCTCTCTCTCTCTCAATCACCTGTGTCTCTCTTTTTAACCTCTCTCTCTGAGTGTGTGTGCCTATTTAACCCTAACCTCCTCTCTGCCCCCCTCACAGAGGCCAAAGCTATGCTCCAGGAGTGTATCCGCACCACTCAGGAATCCATCACAGATGCCGACAAGGCAGTGGCTGGGAGAATCACAAAAGAAGAAAGAGTAAGTTCCCAGACTCACTCTCCCTCTGCCCCCCTCCCCCCTCCCTCTCTTACTCTCTGTCACTTTGTGTCTGTCTGTCTGTGTGTGTCTCTCTCTCTGTCTCCCTCTCTCTGTCTCCCTCTCCGCTTCCCCCCACCCTCTCTCTCTCTCTCTCTCTCTCTCTCTCTCTCTCTCTCTCTCTCTCTCTCTCTCTCTCTCTCTCTCTCTCCCCCCCCCCCTTGCCTCTACCTCTCCTTCTCCCCTCCCCTCTCTCTAATACAACACTCATGATTTCTTCAGTCTCACTGTAAAGCATCCACATACCAGAAAAAGTCAACACCATAACCAGTATGACAGTTATGTATGAATAAGAAATGCTTCAGCTGTTTCTTGAAAATGTGAATACTGGGGGGTACTTCGTATTTTATATGGAAGATTGTTCCATATACTGGGGGGCACTTCGTATTTTATACGGAAGATTGTTCCAGATACTGGGGTGCACTTCGTATTTTATACGGAAGATTGTTCCGTACATGGTGACCAAAGTAAGCCAAGTAACACTCACCGTACATCCAATTATAATTTATAGTTTTTGGGGTTCTAAGGATTGATTTGTTTTTTAGCTGATGTAAGAACTTTGCAGAGATGATATAACTTCAGTTTTTTTTAAATGTTGGTGCAGTATCTTTGAGACATTTATGATAATTATAACAGCAAAAAGCAGCTTTCTATTCGATCCTCTGTTTTACTGAGAGCCAGTGGTTTTGTTGTTTTGGGGTTTTTTTTAGAATGGATGTTACGTGCTCCGATACATTCCCTTATCTCTGACGGAATGTATAGTTTTATACCTCGTTTATAGTATATTTTTATCTCTTACAGAACTTGCTCCGATACATCTCCTTATCTCTGATAGAGTATATAGTTTTATACCTCCTTTATGTATCTTTATTTCTTACAGAACATTGCCTTAAACACCTGCAAAGAGAAGCAGGAGTGGTTAGACAACAGCCCAGAGCCCACCACCCAGGACTTCCTGTCTCATCGCGTGGCTCTGCTGGAGATCTGTACGCCCGTCGTACAGAAATTGAGCGAACCCCGTAAGTCTGATGAGATGTTAGTATAGTGAACAATATTTAAGTCAGATGAGCGGTTTACCGCAGAGAGCACACCCCATAAGTCATGTGGTGTTAATTTTCCCCCCAAATCTGCATTTCTGGAACTGTGCAGATTTTTGGCTGGATTTTAACTCATTCGCTACATTGGGGGCCACGCGCCTAAAATGCCGTCAGTACGCTAAGCCGTCCCCGGCGGCTCGAGAACCGATCTTCAATTTTAGCTTAGATTCTATTCCAATCCACATATCCATGTTAAAATAAAGGTCAAAATATAATGTTGACTTCCGGGTCAAGCATTTCCACTGAAAATCGGAAATTTAGATTCAGTTTTGAAATGCAATTTCGTAGTTTATTCGACTTTGTTTTATCGCAATGCCAAAATTATAGCCCGGACACCAGTCATAGTAATTTTACGCAACAAAATCTATCATTATTTTGCCCACTAAAGAAATGTAGGACTCTTTTTTATAATATTGATACAATTGGACTCATATTGCCAACGCACTGTTATTGAGAAATCAATATTTTTGAGTGCTAGATCTAGGTCTAGATCTAAATTGTCAAAATATTTTTTTCTCCCCAAAATCACTACTTTTTGATGAAATTACACAAAAAGTGCCACTCAAGACATGTATAGATTTATTCCAAATGCAATTCTGAATAACTCCATATAAGATACGAGTGGGTTTTTTCTGATTGTGATCGTTTTTCAAGATTATACTTTTTTTTTTTTTTCAATATCAGATGTTATGATCTAAATGTACAAATATTATGGAATGTACGTAAATAACTGCAAACTTTTCAATATTTTCCAGTCCTATATTCTTTTATGGTTATTTTGATGTTTCATTTGGCTAGATCTAGTTGCAAACGTATTTTTTGAGTTTCACCAAAGATTATTAATTTTTTATTTTCAAATTTTATCCGCATCCAATCAAAATTGTGTTGCATAATCTTAGAGGAACCAAAGTTGAAAAATACATAAATAAACATTACAGATGTATTCTATAAACCAAACTGAAAATATTGGTATATAATACATTGATATTTATTTGAATTTGTGGCCCCAAAGACCTTTTAACTGCCCACTAGTCATCATCTCATTTGCCCTCCCGAAAAAAATTCGTCCACAAGCCGAAAATAATACGTAGCAAATGAGTTTAAAAAGTGTGAATACAAGATGTATTACAAAATACGCGTGTGTGCCCAGAGAAAGGGACAAAAAGTCGTCCCATATCGTTTCAAGCTACAGGCTGGATAAGTAAAAAAATTAATTTTTAAAAATTAAAACGTGTTTCCATTTTTTTTTAAAAACCAGATCACCATTTTTTAACCATAATTGAAGAGGATGTTATTTTATTTGACTTTTAAGTATTTTATCAGGAATTATTTTGATGGTAAGGTATTTCTTAGATAATTGAAAATGGCTTTTTACAATTGACTTAAATCGATGCTTGGGGTCTTTCTCCGCTTGCCCAGCCTTGCACTTCAAGTATACTTGAACCTCATCATGTTGTAATATGTATATTAAAAAAATGTATACCAAAATGCTCACTCACTGGGACTTCCCCTACACTATAAATAGCAGCGCGCATAAATGTTTATGTCTGCAAATGAATAGCGCTTCTACGCATCCCTACTCTATCTGCCGTTTTGATGTCTTCAGGGTGTACTGTGTTCATAAAACGTAACACTTTACAAAACGTGTGGTAACTCAAAACTACTTGGTATTTGAAAAATTATAAAATTCTCTGTGTTCAACATTAAATTTTCAATCAAACCAACCACAAATTTGAAATTTTTGATCCAAGTCTGACTTTTGGTGCCTTTCTTTAGGCACACACGCTTGATCTGTAAATTTTGAGTCCCAGCGCTGTGTTTGAATGGGCTCTAAAAAGCTCAGAATCTTTTTTCTTACACACTCCGTAAGTCTGATAAGATGTTTACCGAAGTACACGCTCAGTAAGTCTGATAAAATGTTGACTGAAGTGCACACTCCGTAAGTCTGATGAGTTGTTTACTTAGCAATCTCGTGTATAGAAGAGTGTTATATACTGATATCATGTACAAGTGAATCTCCCATATAAGGGAGCCTCACATTCTCAGATACAAGAGAATCTCATGTGCAACAAGGGAATCTCATGAAATCTCGTGTGCAACGAGGGAATCTCATAAATCTCATGTGCAACAAGGGAATCTCGTGTGCAACTAGGGAATCTCATGAAATCTTAATTGTGTACAACGAGGGAATCTCACATACAAAGCAGTCTCATGTACAACAAAGGGATCTCATAAAATCTCATGTAAAAGGCAATCTCGTGTACAAAGCAATCTCATGTATAATATCAGGTGAAACAAGAGAATCTCACATACAAGACAATCTCACGTACTACAAGGGGATCTCATGAAATCTCATGTACAACAAGGAGATCTCATGAAATCTCATGTACAACAAGGGGATCTCATGAAATCTCATGTAAAAGGCAATCTCATTTACCAAGCAATCTCATGTACAACAAGGGGATCTCATGAAATCTCATGTAAAAGGCAATCTCATGTACAAAGCAACCTCATGCATAGTCTCATGTGCAAGAGAATGTCATGTACAAGAAAACTTCATGTTTGAGCTAACAGGTCATGAGGACTGGAAAGGGAATCTCACATTCCTTCCCATAGTTGTCTGTTAGTTGCAATCTAAGAATGGTTTTTGTGCTTTTGCACCATTTTAGACAGCTCGCGGTCGAGTCTGAAGAAAGGAAGATAAGTAAGTGGATGTGAGTGGAAACTTTGTTAGTGGTTTGACGTTGATTTGTTTCAAATTGTTTTGGTGTAGATTTCATGTTTATCTGTGGGTGTGATGATCCAGTGTCATTTAGTTGATTCTGTGATGTGTACAAATTCTAGTTCTGATTTACCCTGTCTGCTGCATTTTGTTTTATTTGCTGCTGACATTTTGATTTTGTTCTTCTCTGTTAAGCTGCTGGTTTCTTTTGATTATTGATTGAGTTTTCTTTTCCGTAAACCTTTAGACTTATTCCAGTGCAATATTAGCAGAGTGTTTATCTTTTGGTTATTTGAAAAAATGAATAGGTACAATCTATTGCTTGTAAACCCATCGCTCAAATGATTGTTGTTCTTTGTCACTCAAGGAACCTTTGAACTCCATTGACGATCTGTCATGAGTGAGCAGAGTTTGCGTCTGGGGAAAAAATTAGATCTTGTCGTCATGATTAAGTCTTTGTCTTTGTTCTGTATGGTGCTGTCAACATGGGGGCGAAGGAAAGAAGGGATTTACTGGTTTGACATTTCAGTTTCTGTGTTTAGATAAATGAAGGTTGTGGGTGTGAAGACATTTTCAAGTCAGTGGTTACAGTACCTATGGTATACACGGGAAGACATCTTCTACTTGGTTGTAAAAATTCCTTTCTCTTGTTGCTACTGTAATGTGTTAACTTTCCCACTCCCTTCTGATAGTCTGTGGGCCTATATGGGTATTTGTGCACTTTTGGTTCATTCTGTAGTCTTGTAGAGCAGTAGAATGTGTTCTCAATATAATCGCATCTTCCACCAGGCAAGGTGAAAAAAAAGTCCCCAGTCAAAATTCTTGTCATGTTGATATTTCTGACCAGGATTTGTTAAAGTATCAGTCCTCAAAATCATCGGCATGGTAGCATCTTTCTAATGTTACAAGAATCAAAAGTTGGACAATTCTGTTAATATATTATGCAGTCAAACCTGCTCTAAAGGTCACCTCGCCAAGACAATCATTTGTGACATGATCACTTCCCACTTTCTTGCCTGGCCCATTTTTTTTCATTATAATGACATTGTCCAAGACATCCACTCATCTCTCTAAGGCAACCACTTTTCTCCTCTACAAATAATGGTCATCTGGGACTATCTTGACTACTGTAGTTTGATATCAATGCAGACTTTGAAAAAAGATTGTGCATTCAAGTAACTTCAAGGTTTGCTATATTTTCATATCCCCCCCCCCCCCCCCCCCCCCAACAAATTGCTGTTATTTTTGCTTTGATCTCTTGTTCTTCCTCCTTTGGATTGAAAAAAAGTTTTGGTGTGTCTGTCATTTAGTATATGAGTGTATAGGTATGTTTGTGTTTTTTGTAAGTTTATGTTTTTGTATGTTTGTTAAATGGCAAAGGTAGAGTCTGTTTTTATTTGTTATTGTCCTATCTCTTTTCTTGTCATTATTTATTTATTTATTTGTTCTTGTTTTGTTTTGTGTTTTTGTTACATTCATTGGTGCCCTATGTCAAATTATGTACATTACATAGTACTTGTAGTATGTACCTTAATGTATCAGGATTTACACAGTTCCTTTTTCAGTATAGGTCTAGTTGAGGTCTCCCTTCTTGAAAAAAGTTAAAATCATTTTACCGCTTGTCATCATGGATACTTTTATAAATGTTGGTGCCACAGAGAGTGGAGACCCCAGGTTTGTGTAGTAGGTCAAGTAAGTTCCGAATGGTGATCTCTACTAGACTTGCCCCTTTCTTTTTATGATTTATGCCCTAGTCACTTTTCGATTAAACTGGTTAAGGACAAACACAAAATAAAAAGCCTTATACTTATAGTAAATACTCATTCAATCAATAGACGTACATTCCTTTAGGCTACTCTCTTGGGAAATTGTACTCACCACAGATTTGTAGACTACTCCGTGGGTGGTTGGAGGGTGCTCTGGTAGGTTGCTCCTTCTTTCCTATCAAACATCAATCGTCCTTATCTCCCCTCCTATTTTGTGTTTGTTACTCTCTTGTAACAGCTTTAATCTTCAGCACTTATATGACCTATTGCGTTTCAAGTGCCGTAAATCTCTACAAAAACTAACTGTAGACTACTCCTAAATTGTGCGCTGTCATGGCCTCCGCTCTGTCCTCTCTACAAAAACTTTGCTGCAAAATGCTCACACCATAGGCTTCACCATTACACCCAAAGGTCAGAACACCAGTCTCATTCTATTATTATAGCCAAGTATGCATGTCGCATTCCCCCTTTGCCTTTTGTTTAGCCCCAAATTGAGTCAGATGGGGCACTTGATAATAAACCGGAAATACATCCGAGTGCTTGGTCTAGGATATTATTACTTTCTATACAAATCTATGGTACCTACAAACCGAGCAATGCGCGTGTTCCAATCACCAGGTATAAATAAGGGGCTGTATTTTGTATTTACTTTTTTTTTCATTGTCTACCCTTGCTAGGACAATCTTGTACTTCTGGGGGTTTGGGGTTGTTTTTTTTTAAAGAGTTTACCTTGCTCTCAACACTCGAGGCGGTGGGTGGTTGGCGGGGGCTCTGATGTGGTTTGCTTCTTCTTTCCTATCAAACATCTATCGTCCTTATCTCCCCTTTTTCTGTTTTATGTTTGTAACTCTCTTGTAACACCTCTAATCTTCTAATGCTCATATGACCTTATGCAGTTGCGAGCACCGTAAAGCCTCTACTAAATTAAAACTAAAACTAACGCTCCAGGCTCAGTCCTGTCATAGGGAGACGAGAAATGCTACATTGGTTGGAGATCCCCGATCTCATGCAGGCTCACTCACATACACTGAGTTGAAAGTTGTTTCACTTGTTACCTCACCATACTGCTACAGTAGTGTTTTGGGTTTCTTACACAAAAATACTTTCAACCAAATAATGCAAAAGTGTACTGTATGTTTTGTACGTGTACTCGAATTCAGGCATACTTGACCCTACAATGTTTTTGTTGTGAGCACCCAATTATTTGGAATGAGCAGCCAACTGTGTTTCTGTGTTGCTATTTGAGATAATCAGAGTTGTTTTTTGTTGTGTGTTTTTTTTCTTTCAAGCCCCTGAGAAAGGTTCAGCTGTAAGTGGAAAGTTTGCTAACTGTGATTCATTAACCCTTTGCTTGCAGAGCTTAACCCTCCTGCGTGAAAACACACAGAAATGTTAATAGAAAAGGGTCAAGGTCATTCACTTATCTTGTTGAAATGTCTTACAGAAAAGCAAAAGATTTTAATGGCTGCATAAAGTGATGTGGTAGCTAGAATAAAATTCTTCATGTCTTTTGATTAAATTAACAAATTTTGTTTAAATCTACTACAAATTGTAGTACAATGTATTTCTTGCTGATGTATTTTATTAGTTAAGGAGAAACAGAATTGGAGCAGCAGTAAACTTGTTGAAAACTACACTTATATAATTTGTCTGTGTTTGTGTGTGTGTGGACGTGTGTGTGTGTGTGGGTGAGTGGATCGGTGCGTGTGTGGGTGGATGGATGTGAGAGTGTGTGTGCTGTGTTGCAGCTGAAGGAAAAATTCTTGATACCTCTTCAATTTCTGGACATTTTTATTTCTTTTTTTGTGTCATATTTTCATAGCGTCTGTATTTGGAAAGAGGATAAAGAGGATGATTACTTTTTAAATTTTAAGACAATTAAAGGGGGGGGGGGAATCAATGTTTTTCTATAACAAACTTTGGTAAGCTCAAGGAAATTCAGACTTGAACAGTTGGCAATAATGACAACATTTATTTCTAGTTGATGTTTGATGACTGACTTATTTGAGTGTGCCTGAACCATTTATTGCTCCCATTTTTCGTGTCCTGAACACGCGTTCAAAGATGTCAAAAGTTTCTCAGCAATTGGTAATAGATTTTCTTCCCTGATCACAATACTGAAGCATACAGTTGTCAGTGGAAGAACTGAGGAAAGGGGAGGGGTAGGGGTTTCTTTCTTGAATATTCAACAAGTTGTTGTATTGGGTGTTTGTGTATGTTTGTCTTATTCATAAGTTATTGTTTAAGTTTGGATGCTCCGTCAGCTAAATTGGTATCATGCTGGATTACAGAGCAGATGGCTCTGGTTCAAATCCCTAACAAGGCATTCTGAAATTTTAGAGAGTTGTTTAATTCAAATGTCCCGCCTCTTAAATAACCATACAACTTACTGTGCTGAAACTATACAATTTCATCATGTACTTTTTTTTTTAATTTCTTTTTTTTTTAGGGGGGGTGTTTTTTGTTTTAGTTCTAAGGGTCCATAAGTCCCTAATCAGACCTCAGATCCCTTGTTTTCATATATATTTGCTAATGTAGAAATAAATCAGTCTCATAGTGATGCCAAATCTTACATTCAGAGAAAAGCTGTAAATTTCTGTGCAAATGACACATGGAAAGGCTTGATGCACCATATTGTGGTCTGATCAGAACGTTTGAAGTTGTGTGAGTGAAGAAATGAACACATGTGGTCAGTGTGGCATTTCCAAATAGGCTTCTGCTCTAAATTCTCTAGTCAAACTCATTCTTGTTGGGTTGGGATTTTTTGTTGAGGGTTTTTTTGCTTGAAAGTCTGGGGAACGTGATCAAGTAGGCATGAAAAAAAAAAATCAGGAATCACTGTATGCTGGAAGTAAATTGTAAGTTTCCTGATGAAATGTTTTCATGTTACAGGCCAGGCCGAGGTCTAAAACCCGATCCAAATCTGGCAAGAAGAGTGCTGGTCCACAGTTCAATGTAAATAAAACGTAGAGCTATGTAATAACATATTGAATGATATTGTGTACTCAACTCACCAAAAGCTTCTATAGCTGGGGCTCTTGAGCGTTTGTTTCCTAACCAAAAATTGGTCGGAGTAAAGGAAAGCACACTGACATTGACAAAATAACAGTCATTTAGTATGTTCGGAAAAGTAAGACGGATAGACAGAAACAACAGAGTGAAAGGAAAGGAGTAGGACCTACCAGTGGTGCCTTCCAACCACCCGCTCCCAAGTTTGGTGTAGCAATAAGCTGTTACTGGAGAACTTACTGGCAATACACGGTCCTGTATTGTGAACACTTGTAGTTGTTGTGGTACCACAGAGTGTACAGGCCCTATGCCATTCTGTATTATTATTAACACTTCGTCGCCTTAGAACTGTCTTGTCCAAAGTGTACATAAGTACAGAGGCACTTTGGACTAAATAGTTCTGAGGCAGCGACTTGTTATAGTGATACCAGAGAGTTTACAGTCGGTACCCCGTTCCTTAAACACTTCTTCACGAAAACACCGCCCCTGTGCTGATAACTGTTATAAGGCTCTTCTCTCAGTACACCAGCCTTGTGCTGGTAATTTTTAGGCTCTTTGCCATTTTCCATTTCACTAATTCCAGGCGGAAGACATGAGTTGAATTCACGTGTGGGGGAAGTTCTTTTCATGGAGTATCGCCATCTGTCTTCAGAGATGCTGTAACCCCCTCCCACTCAGCCCACGTTTGCCCCTGACAGGCAGGGTCGAAGAAGCCTGACTTCTATTTAAATGATCTCAAATTAAAATGTGTCGATGGAAATGCAAACCATTTACAAACTCTCAGTAGCACTGGATTACCCACTGGAAAGAAAAATTACATTTTTTATTCAGTGTCAAAGATTGTAAAGGGTTAGGGTTTGATAACTATCAGACTTTTGCTAAAACACAGAGAGAAATCTCTACTGCACTTTAATACTGACCAAAACTGACAGGCTTTCTGTAATAAAATGCTGTGAACCAAGAGGTTATGTTGTGGGTAATAATTTGTGCAGTGGAAGTGGACATTGTGATTTAATATTGTTTTTTTTTAAAGTGGTAAATGATGCTGAAGTCTAGAGCACCATATTATTGAATGCTGTGTTTGTTGGTAAAATGTACCGTGCTTTTTTTGGTGGTTTGTTTGTGTTACTGTTTTGGTGCAGCCAACTTTATATACTGATGTATAAAATATGGCCTCTGTGAGTAAATGTTACATGCTAAGTTACATCATTCTATTTATAGCAGCACAATTACAGAGTTCATTATGTGGCGATCACAACGTCGTCAAAACTATCATTGAAATCAGAAAAGATTCACTTTAAAAGGGTCCTTAGAATAGAATCCTGGGGGGGGGGGGGGTTGTATTGTATTATCAATAATATTCACATGTATATATACTATACGTTACTGTGTATGGATATAATTACACGAACTGATTTATGGGTCTCCTTAGAACATATTTTATTTAAAGTACCTGAAATTATCTCCATGTCTAATCTAATCTCATTCTAGTCCTGTGCTCTAAATGCAAGTTACTGTTAGATATTGGGCGTTTCCCTGTAAAATATGCACGATAGGATAATCTCTGTAGCCTGTGTCCATTCTTTCTCACTTCAAAGGAAAGAAATTGTTTTTGAGTGAGTTAGCCTAAGGACGCCTTAATTGTTAATAGCCATGAACTCATAGTCATAGTAATCAGTGCCAGGAAAAAGACAGACAGATCAAACAGATACGCAAGAAATAGAATCTATCTTTGCGTCTTTAGACAGCCTGTAGGTTCAAAGTGTGCATGCATTTTGTCAAGTGGTTGTGCTCAAAACATTCAATTACGGAACAGTATTTACCATGATAAAATTTACAATGATATTGGCTATATATAAGATGCTTTATTGTAAACTTTTAAGTAGCATAGCCTTTAATATGATATTCTGAAAATAGTATCAATGTAGCCTACATATATGTGCACACATTGGTATTCTGAAAGTAACATATAAGCCCATTTCTTTGGATTTAGTAGGGGTTTTTAAAGCATTTTATGTTTTGATATGGCATTCTGAAAGTAGCAGAAAACATGTTTTGATTTAAATGGTATTCTGAAAGTTATATATTTTGATGGGTTCTGAAAATTGCCTATTTTGATTTCAAAAGCTTTTACATGCCTGTATTGATATGGTATTCTCTGAAGGTACCATCAAATTTATATTTATACATATTTTTTGTTCTGATATTTCAGAAAATATTGTACTGGTACATATTTATACATTGAAATGGTACACTATATTATGAAAATATTGCTTGAAACAGCTCTTCTGGTTGTTTAGAGCTGTGTGCTGTGATTATGAATTTCATTGCAATGATGTGAATTTGAATCAGTGAATGGTCATAGTTTTCTTGTCATCAATTGCACTTAAGCATTTCAAATGTATAGATTCTATGAAAAGATCTAGAACTTTACATGTATACGATGGTGAAATATGTATATATTTTTATCTATAAATTAAATGATGGTGTTTTTAAACTCCTATCAATACAATTTAGATCATTTTTGAGGTGGGCTGCTGACCCTATCTGAATAAGATAAACCAAGCTGAGAGGGTTAAAACATCCCAGCAGAGAAACAGATACTGGATTGAAAATTCTACCCACTCATGAATTGAACTTTGGTCTCCTGCATGTGACAGCGAAGTACCTAGCCACTACATCACAGACACCTGTTAAATAGAATTTATGTACATAGAATAATGAAAAGAGAAAAAAATGTAGATTCTGTATAGATCTATCATCCAGACCTCAATGGAACAGTGAAAGACGTAGAATCTGTTCAGATCTAGACCTTTGAAGTCATTGGAGACTGGAAAACATAAAAGTGCAAAAAGCACTTACCCGCCTCGCACTGCAGTAAATGCTATGTATACTACGATGCACACACTCATATACTAGAGTTGCCCTTGTCTTAGACTGGACAAGCGTTTGGTTGGAGGGTGTCATTGGTTGATCTTACTTCTAACTTCTGTACCCTCTCTCTGTAGTTTCTGCCTATTGGACTTGTTATTTCTTTGCACTAAATAATCATCTTTGTGTTGGATATGCTTCTCTTTTATACTCAAGTACAACGTTTACAATAAGCCGAGGCAGTTTGACACAAAAACAGCGGTAGGCCTATTGTTGTTGTGTCCCAGAGTGTGACAAAGTCTGCAAAATGCATGAAGAGAAGGAAATGAATGATTGAATTTAGAAATATTACATTTCTAGAAGTGATAGAATATCATAGAACCATATCAGACTGCATAAACTCACAATCTTTTCACTTCTTTTTTTTTCCCAGCCCCAGAAAGGCAAGAAAAAAGGTAAATAACTCTTGCCGGGAGACACACTGCGGCACGGAAGTTCACATGTTGATCATGGACTCAACACCTCCAAAGATGTTTTTCCTTGTCTTTGCTGATTCCGTCCCTCATAACAGAGTTTACCCAAAGTTTTGTACTGTATTTTGTTGTTTTTTCTCCAGAAGGAATTATTAAACTTTTTTCAGAACAGCAGTTTTACATCTGATTTCTGCTCACTGCTTTCTGCTAAATTCTTCCACCATAGCAAAATCAAGTTTTTGCTTCGGGCGGACTCATTATGGAGAATCTCTCTCCTTTAAAAGCCTCACTCAGTACAGTAGTCTCCGCCTAAACGCATGGTGCTCGGGAGGGCTCTTCAGCGTGTGTTTATACGGAGTGTGCGTTTACATGAACCTTTGCAAAGGGAGGAAGGGACGCAATCATTTCATTGCCTTGATATTCTAGTGACCTCCCTTTGGGGTGAGGGTCAATTTTTTTCCGATAATGTGACGACACGTGACTGTTTTGTGAAGGATTCCCCGACTGCGGTTATGACTACAAAGGCGTTGAATGGGGGGGGGGTGTAGAAAGACAGCCTCAATGTAAATGAATGTAATGAATATGCACTATAAAACGTCGGGCACAGCTAAGAGGAAACTTTAGGAGATAGTCATAGATCTAGTCATAGAGACGACGGCGCGACCACGTGGCTTTCCAAGCGACCACCCCCTGACCGTAAATTCACGGACCACATCAGAATCATAGATCTCTACATTCAGAGAAACATTTCTCTTGTGATTCGTTGAACAAGTACGTTATAAGAATATATAAGTTCTTCGAGCGCAACTGATTATGCTTACTTGGCTAATATTAAACCCTATTGAGGCCTATCTAGTGTTTTCTGCATTCATGCGGGTTGCGAACTCCTTGGTCTAACTAAACATTACACCATACGCAGTCACCCAAACACCAGTCAGAGACCTTCTCTCAAAGATGCATTTCCAGTGACCTATCAAAAAACAGTTCAGTCCCCAAACCGCCCCTCCCCCCCACCTCCCCGACAAGCCCTAGACCGAGAACCAGACCTATGTGTCTGTGGAAAATTGGGTGTGAAAACGTTGTCCATCACTCTCTTTGTTCCGCATGAGGGGCACTCTCACCCGGTTTTCTTGGCTTGTCTATGCAAGCTGTGCAGGTTGTAGAGAAAATTTCCCCATCTCAAGCTTAACCTGTCAGCGTGTTTCGCGGATCGGAGCGTGTGTTTAGAGGGAGTGGCCGTGCTTTTGTACGTCTAAATTATATAGTAAAAAACCCGTCAGATGATGAAAGTATGCGTTTGAGCGGAGCGTGCTTTTGTATGGCGTGCATTTAGGCGGAGACTACTGTACAATGTTTTCTGCCCACATCAACACAATTTAGATCAATATAAAGGATAGGCTGCTTTGACCCTGCCTAACACATGAGAAGGACATGACATTCCAGAAAATAATGGTTGGATGCATACTGTAGTCTTCTTAAATCGAACACGTTTAAACCGAAACAGCAGTAAATTACTGTAAATCATAAGAAAAAAGGTTCCCCATTTATTTGTTCTATTTTGTCATTTGTAATAAATTCAGACAAAATTAAACTGACTTCTATCAAAGGTGTGTTCATTCCTTTGCACAGAAACACAGGTGTCTGTGGTGTAATAGTTACGAGCTTTGCTATCACATGCAGAACACATGAGTTTGTGAATTGTTTATCAAGTATTTCTGTCTTTCTTCTGGGACTTTGTATCTCTCTCAGCACAGCCATCATGAAAAGAACCCGGTATTGAGGAAAAGATTGGAGGATGGATAATGCTTGTGCCTTGTTGAAACTTGTTCGATGGTGGAGCAAGAGAATGGAAGAGACTGATGCTGATGAGCCCTATGACTTTTTAAAAATTGCTGTAACTTCAGATCACGATCTTGATGATGTAACCAACATTGGTCGGAGCACGCCACCTACCCCTCTTGTGAAATTGCTTCCTGATCTATACTTTCACATTCAAACAACCATACACACATTCCTTTTTCTTCTTTTTTTTGGGGTGTTTTACGGCACTCGCAACTGCAATACAAACATTCACCAACACACAAACAAATGTCATTCTCGCAACATATGACCCAATGCAGTGCCACATTGTCTATCTTCTAACACACCACACCACCAGGTATCTACCCTCATATGATGACAACATTCAAGAAAGTTCTAGTGCCTTTTTGTCCACTACAGTTACTGATCGATGACGCATCTCAATACCAGCAGTGTGAGTATTATGCTGTGCAAAGGCGAGTCTGATAGGCTCAGGTAACCTGATACCGGTACTCTCAATAGCGATAAGTGTGTTTACTTTCCCTCTTGCGCACAGGGCAATTTCAGGCTGAGGTAAGGAAAAATTTGATGGGGCTTTTCGAGATAGCTGTTTGAGACATCCGTGCAGATGCTCCAGAACATAATGCTGCCAATAATAATAAAGTATGAGGTATTCATGAATTTGAGATTTGCATGTTAGAGCTATCTGTGCATGATAGCAGCGTCGATGAGGACATAAAAATCTCCCTAAGAAATTGAAATGTGTTTGAACAGGTTTGAAAATGGCATTTGAAAAGACTGCCAACAGCCCATAGTACCTACTTTTTTCGCTAAGAGCTCATTTTGTTTGATCCAAATTCTTTGCTCATTCATCTTTCCCTTGCTGATAATGTTTAAAATCAAGTTCCCCTTTCCATTGTCAGTATTATTCAATTCGTCATCACATCAATATAGCAGGCAAATTCGGGGACTTCAATCTTGACCATACAATCACCCAGTGTGTACAGTGGAATTTGGATTCAACGAGGTCGCTGGGCCTGACCTAAAATCTCATTGAATCCGAGTGTTCGTTATAGCAAACACAAGGTTTTGTGTAGATAATTACACAGGCACTGAGCAAGTAATGTATAGAGTGGTCACAAGTAGTGCCTGATATGCCTGCATATTATGAGCTGTGTAAAAAAAAAAAAGAGCGATTCGTTCAAATGCACCCCTGTGTCACTCAATTGTTTACCACAAAGTAGCGTTGCTGTGTAGAGCCTAGCATACGGCAACTTTAGATTCTATAGATCAGCCCACAATTCATTACGGAGATCTACATCAAGACTAGCTTATCATTGTAATAATGATCCGTTGCCGAGGAAAAAAAAGACTGTGACGCGTTTGTGTCTGCGACGTTCAACGCCCGGACCGCTAGTGCCACTCCCCCCTCCCCAACGCACACACGTGTGCAGGCCACCCATCCGACCCCGACACACGCCAGAGTAGACTCGTGCGCGAGCCAACAACGCATGTGTTGGTATGTAAAAAGGCCGCTGATTGGTCGTATGCAACCGGTTAAGTGAATATTGGTTCACGATGCAGTTGCAATGGATGGTTTCCGGGAATAGATAAAGTTCGTTGTGGGAGAAAAATGAGCGAAGCCACGTCTGCGGGGGCTGTTCACCCTGGAAGCGACCTCGTTGAATTCGAGCTAGCTGATTTAAGTGCTTGTTGAATCCGGGTTACTTTTATTGATTTTAAAGAAGAAAAAAACGGGGAATTTATCCCATCTCGTTGAATCCGAGTTCTCGTTGAATCAGAGTTCCACTGTATGTGTTTTCGCTTTCAAATATTGAATGTCACTGTCACAACTCCCAAACACCACCTCCATTTATTCTTGACTTTAGCATACATTTTTTCGATGTATTGATTTCCGTAAAATTACAGATGATTGGAAACAAAACGAGACAAATGTGCAAATATAGCATAAAGAACAAAAACATTACTTTGAAAATTACAGATTGAATAGCATTTATTTTCCTTGAATCATCCAGGACATTTCTCTGACAAAAAAGGGGTCGGGTTACACTCCTGTGTCAAAAACAAAAGGAAAACTTTCATTCAGCCCACACCTACGATTCTCATACAACAAATGTTTCAGGAAGATAAACAATCACTAAGGTCATTTCCCTTCAGCTTCAACAAAATAACATTACAAAATGTTTGTCCATAATACAACAAAACATCACACACACACACACACATGTTTGTCCATACAACAAAACAAAACAACCAACATGTGTTTGTCCATATATAACAAAAGAACATATGTGAAGCAGCGTGGTGGAATCAGGCGCTCGTCAATTTTTGGGCATGTAGAGTTATTGGTATAATCTTAAAGGTTGTTCACTTGTGTTTATTTGGATTTTAAAAATATCCATTTATCTTGAATACAAGTCAAGATATTTGTAAAAGAAAGAGGTGGGGGTCACCTGTTTTCAGAGGTAAAATTAATGAGAAAATGGCCGCCAAAGATTAGTTATTTCCTTAGCTTAAGAGTCCGTGATAACTGAAAATTTACATTTTTTGTGCCTTTAATCAACGTTTTTCAGAAAAACTCATACAGAAATGATTTCTTTAATGAGCATGAAAGGTGTTGAGCCAAAAAACAAAAATTTGATAAAAATTCACAAGCCTGCGAACAAATGCAAGTTTGTTCACTTTGATTATTTTGATGAGAGCCTGATTCCACCACGCTGCCTCACATATATGTGTTTGTTCATACAACAAAACATCACACACCATATTGTTCATACAACAAAACAAAATATGTGTGTTTGCTCATACAACAAAACAAAACACAACATGTGTTTGTTCATACAACAAAACATCACACACCTGATTGTTCATTCAACAAAACAAAAACACAACATGTGTTTGTTCATACAGCAAAACACATGCATGTTTGTCCATACAACAAAGGAATGTACTCCTGTTCATTCCTATACTAGCAAGGTCAGCAAAGCTATGGCAACACGTCTGAGCCAGATGATGCGCCACTCCCTCTGTAACGCGTCAGACAACCCACCTTCTCTCTCTTTTTTTGACATATACAAAAAAATGCACCTATACGCATGCATGCACACACACTCTCTCTCTCTCTCTCTCTCTCTCACACACACACACACACACATACACACACACACACATACACACTCTCTCACTAGATTTCTATCTTCCTTGATTTCTCTCAATCTCTGTCTATCCCTCTTCCCCTCTCTCTTTCTCTCTCTCTCTCTCTCTCTCTCTCACTCTCTCTCTTTCACTCTCTCTCTCGATTTCTATCTGCCTTCTTCCTTGATTTCTCTCAATCTCTCTCTATCCCTCTTCCTCTCTCTCTCTCTCTCTCCGAGTCTCTTCTCACTCTCCTTTCTCACAGACACCCACAATTCAACCACAACAACATGTATCCCCCCCTTAAACCTTCCCCTGCGCTATGTGCGTCTCACTGGGCTGTGTCTTGGAGTGCAGCGGGTTCGCACCTTGGTGTGAGGCTACCATGTCCTTCGTCCTGCGGTACCAGGGCCCAATCTTGGAGTTCTTCAGCGCGTCCTGGAAGGCAGCACAGCCCTCGATAGAATTGAGTACTCCATACACCGCCTGGCACGAATATACAAAATGTTTTTAAAATACAGCTATATGTAACAAGTGTAAAACATATTCATATATTCAGTATATATAACACAGATCAAGGAATATCTTACAAAGATAGAGAAGGAGAAAAAAAACCGGGACCCCAGGCACAGTTCAACATTTGTGTGATTTCCAGTCTTCTACGTTCGAACTATCCGTGTTATACTGTATTATGGCAGAGCCCTCTCCTCATACTGTCCGCTCATCATGTTTAGACAGTGACCGTCATATTGTGGCACAGCCCTCTCCTACTGTCCGCCCATCGCGTTTGGCCAGTCACTGGCTTTCCCCACTGCGCATTTTTGTCTGAAAACTTCTACCCGGCAAAGCCACAATTTCTATAATAATAAAGAAGGGCATTTGGTGTTATAGTGGGGATCAAGTGGCACAATCGAGTCACAAATGCTCAACTGTGGGAAAGAACAAGCCAAAGGCAAGAAAAGGATGACATACAGGTGAAGAAATGGAAATGGATTGGGCACACCCTGAGGAGACCCCCGACAAGCATCATCAGACAAGCTTAGACGTAGAATCCAAAAGGAAAATGTTAGAAAGGAAGACCAAAGATTACATGGAGGCAAGCGGTACATGCGGAAATAGAAAAGGCTGGGACATCATGGAAACAGACAGAAAAGGAAGCACAGGACACTGGAGAAATGTTGTTGATGGCCTACGCTCCACTGGGAGTTAAAAAGGGCAAGAGAGAAAGAGATGTGGTGTTTGCTTTGCTTCAAACAGTTCCGAGTGAAACAATTATTTAATGGCTGATCTATTTCTGACACTAATGTAGGAACAATCATACTATGAGACAGAGTTGTCAATTTGGAATGTGCACTTACGAGTGATCATTTTACAAAGGAAAACTTTGGTTTTATGCTGCCAGCATAAGGCGGATCGTGCTTTTAAACATTGTGCTATTAGCTGGCCACCACAGAATGACTGTAGAAATACAAGCTTACAGGTGACAGATGCTACAAGAACGACTACAGATATACAACTTTGTTTTGTTTTAGTAAGCGTTTTGCAGCTCTTGCAACACAATTAGGTCATATAAATGCCAAAGATTAGAGGTGTTACAAGATTAACAAACACAAAAAAGGAAGAGAGATAAGGACGATAGATATTTGATAGGGAAGAAGGAGCAAAACCACACCAGAGCACCCGTCAATCATCCAAACAGAAATACAAACACACATAGGAGAAACTTCTATAGAGAACTATAGAACACCATCAGCCCCTTCATTCATTGGCTGTAAGGCTATCATAATAATATGTGTCATCATATAAAGAGGAAGAACGATGCTCAACCTCTTTTGCCATTGTGGATGGAAGGGCAGAGAACTCACCAAATCTGCTAAATTCGGTTGGTTGCCTCCCATGAACTGTTTGTTCTTTCCAATGGCCTTGACCCATTCATTACAGGCGTCGTAGAGAGACTGACGTACGTCGTCCTTAAGCTCATACCTGTGGAACACGGAAAACAGTATGTAGTGACACACAGGCTAACAAACGCACCTATACAACATGGAGCAAAGCGTGTAGTGACACACAGACTAACATATACATACATCTGTGGAATACAGCATACAGCGTGTAGTGGCATACACGCTGACATACAAATATGTGGCACACGAAACACAGCAAATACAGACTAACAAAACACAAGCATATATTCAAATAACGCTGGCTCTCTCGTACAAAGTAAGGCATACTGTGTATATTAATCAATTTAAAAACTTACTTTTAGAAGCTTCCAAGCAGAATACATGAATTCCAGAAGAGAAAAAGCATTTCTAAAACAAAAGATCATAATGCTTTACATCCCCATCAACACAATTCAGATAATTTAGGAGGTGGGATGCTTCGCAACCAACCTGAACTGAATACGATACAACATCCCTATTGACAGACAGAGACACAGGATTAAAAATAACATCCCCATACTAGAATCGAACTCATACCACACAGACTTACTTGTACTTGAGGATGATCCCCATGACATACATAACGGCTGCCCCTACATAAATGACCATCATCCGCTCAAAGAAGGAGAAGTTCTTTTCCCACTCCCCGACCTCGGAGAAGTAGTTGAAGGACTGCAGCGACTCTCGCATCGTGCGGTAGGCGTTGGGGGACAGCATGTGGACCATGTGATCGTCGGCCCATTTACGCCACTTGCGCTCCTCGCTACAAACAGAACAAAAATCATTTCTTTCAGAAACTATCTATTTAACACACCCCCCCACCCCCACCCCATCCACACAAATTAGATCACTTGGGACGCCGACTGCTTCAACCCTGTTTGTCAGGGCCGACCAAGGAGGTGAAAAATAGAATGGAGGCAGCACAGCATGCCTAATAGAAGCCCTCTCTTTCACCACGGCTGTTCAGTTCTACTATCCTTGCGGAGCACTTAGTTTCACCTGTCCGCTGACCTCCCGCGGTCATAATCCCACCTGACAGCCGGGCCACACGTCCCTTCCTGAGCGATAGCGCTGTTAGCCGATTTCGGTTGGAAAGTGTAATTTTCACTTGATTTAGACCCCTCTAAATGTCCTTTCTTATCTATCACTATGGGTGTGTGAGGTATCAAATGAAAGCTCAGATTCTCCCCAATCATACGCATCCCTTAGTTTGGTTTTAGTTGTAATCGTGAACACACATTGCCTCTGTACTTAACCCTACCTTGTGGTGCATGTATTTCTCGGATTCCTTCAAAATCAGGATTTTTTTTCCATTCATGAACTTCAGATTGTAACCAGTTTTTTATCTGCTGTATTAAGAGTCAGTAAAGGGGTTATTTGTGAAAAAATTGTTTTGATTGGTTAAAAACTTTAGCAGGACGGCGAGTTTTGTTACTTCACCCTGTAATATTTTCCTGGCCGCCGTGCTGCCCGTACGGTATTCACCCGAGGTCCCGCTTTCACTTTCGCGGATTCTGTGTCGACGCGTGTTACGAGAGTTTGCTACCAGAGTGAAAATGGAACACACGTGGGAACTACACCTTGAGTGTTTTAAAAATTGTGTAGAACGTGCGAGGACAAAAGTCAAAAGGTTAAGAAGGCAAACTAGAGCAAATATTTTTGTGTAAATTTTAAGAATGACGTACTCGATTCTCGTTCTCTATCATGTGAACGTGGACTGGGATAGTGCAGACACACATCCTGTACACTGTGCAACAAATGTGTAGGCCTACAGCGCATATACACCTTGAAAATTTGAGAAGCAACCCTAGCTGCTGCGCAAAAAAGTATTGAAGAAAGTTTACACATCTGGACACCTTTCGATCAAAATAAAACAGTAGATGTTTGCCCTGTGTGTTCTCTTTGCACACTTCAAAATAAAGATTGTATTAGAAAAGAACATCAAACACCGTCTTGCTCAAAAGACCCACCAGAGCCTCCATCTGTTGAAACACCGACCCATGTAATTACAGCAGACAAACCATCACATGACAGTACTCGACAGACATCCACAGTAGATCAATCATCACTAGAAATATCACCAGTGAATTCCCCACACAGAGATCTAACCCTTGAGACCCCAGCCGCGACTTCAACATCCAAACGTATACAGAAAGAGTTCAAAGACAATGCAACATCTCCTTTCACGCAGTTTGAAGACACATCACTACAGCATGCACTTCAGAGACCTATTACACAACCATTGTCTCATTTAGAAGAAACACTCGCTACGCAGTTGATATGGATTTGGCCTAGATCTAGGTTGAATGAGCGAGCGAGGAAGATGGCGAACTTGTTCACTTCAGCATCGCAAAACTGGAGAAGAGGACAATGGGAATTAAGGGAAAAGGGAAGCAGTTGAAATCTGTTACTGAAGGGAAAGAAGAGGAAGACAACTAGCCTTAGAACTCAAAGACACTTTTGCATTTCTTGTTGTGAGTATTCATATTTGTGTTCGTGAAAGTGAAAACAGCTCTAGCTGTGAGAAGACAAAGAGGAAATAACTCCTGTTTCATGAATTGGATAGCAGTGAACCTTCTACAATTTAACCATTTCTGCTAGAACTGTGAGGAGACAACGAAAAATCTCTCATTTCATGAGCTAAACAGTAGTAAATCTTCTACAATTTTCACGTTTCTGAACCAATCGAGCCAAAAGTAAGTGTTTCTGAAAGCTTATCATGTCACTGTTGTATACCACTGATTGTTTTATAGATCTGGGGTTCACATTTTAAAATATCGTTATTTTAAAAAGTAGACCCATTAAAAAATTTCCCTCAAAGTTGCCCTCAATTGCGCCATGTTTTAAAGGGTGCCCACCTATGAATATCGATAAAAAGTTATTTGCTGTAAAGCTCAAGAATGCCTCTATCTGTTGATAGTATTTTGACTTTGATTTGTCTGTGGGCAAAGCCACAATGACGATATTAAACTGTATGAAAATTGTTAAGTCAAAACAGTTCACTCGTAGAGCAAAGGTCAAAGTGACCTCCCTGACCACCCGCGTGCGGCATGGCTGACCGGGTCAATTCCTCAGGTAACTAAGTGCTCGGCTCGGGAACAGCCGTGTCTCAGGGGAACCATGGTCAAACTGTGCCGCACGCTGCTAGACTCTCACACTGAAAGCTATATTATTATTATTATTAGGTTATGTTAGTTGTTTTTTTATAATGCTCTTAATCAACTGGTCATTAGTCAGAATGCTCTCATAATAAATCGTTTAAGTTGCTTTCCTTTGTGTAAGCCAATTAAATGCCAAGCAAACCTATATATCTTGGTCAGATAAAAATCTAGCATCTAGGTATCTACATGTTTTTTTGTTTTCATACACACCTAAGCTTGAGTTCCATCAGGCGGATTTTGATTACTGTGTAGCCTCTCTATAGCAACATCGTCGGGACCAGAAAAAAATGTTGTTACAGAGAGTTGTCGTAATAGAAAGGCAACCAAAAATTATCAATGGTATATAACTTGAGAAAAAATCGGGACCCAGGCACCGTGTCGTTATATTGAGGATGTCGTAAAATCGAAGGTTGTTAAAGAGAGGCTGCACTGTATTTTTTTTTAGCACATTCTTCTCATTAGCTATTTCTGTTATTATTGTCTACGTGAAGGCTCCATTTTGAAAAAATGAAATCTGTACCTAACAATAATAATAACTCCTATGTTTAAAATGTATTTAACCATACCAAAAATCAATGAGCGGGTTGGGAGGGGGAGGGGGGTCTTGGATATGAGTTTGACTTTAAATCTCTTGTAATTGATCACTATCCGGTTTAAACACAAAGACACAATCACATAAATACATACAAATACATGATCACTATCCGGTTTAAACACAAAGACACAAACACATAAATACATACAAATACAGACTTAAATACAGAAACGCAAAAAAACACCCCCCACCTTTTCCCTTTAACCACAGAATCCAGATCACACCCAAATATATACACACATAATTAAACACATACAGACACTGACATTAAAAACACATTAACACATATACAAACACAAAAAAACATCCCCCACCTTTTTCCCTTAACCACAGAATCCAGATAACACCCACCCCCCCCAAAAAATATATATATACACACAAAATTGAACACATACAGACACTGACATACAAATACATACATATTAACACATACACACACAGACACACAAAATCATCCCCCACCTTCTCTCCTTAGCAGTAGAGCCCAGGTCGGCCTTCTCCTGGAACATGACAAAATACTTGTTGGGAAAATCGTACTTCGTCTTCCTGCCCACTTTTTCTGTCAAACACGGGTAGTACGAGTTAAGCTTCTGTAGACTGGTGGAGCGGTCATGGAGATAAGACTCCAGGATACTGACTACCACTGTACTGTCATGTAAAGCCTGGAATGTAAAGAAGTAAGTTAAGTTTTAGTAAGAAGAGTTTCACAGCACTTGCAATACAATAAGGTCACATGATTTCCGTAGATTAGAAGTGTTACAAGATAATAACAAACAAAAAAAAGGAGGAGGAGAGATAAGGATGATAGATGTTTGATAGGAAAAAAGGAGCAAACCACACCAGAGCACCCGCCAACCACTCCGCAAAGAAGTAAGTGACCATCATACTGTAAAGCAAGGCCTAGAATGTACAGAAAACTGACCAACAAACTTTCACATAAACAACCACTGTACTGTCATGAAAATGACCACAATAATTCTATCGTTGTAAACACCCACTGTACTATCATGTAAATGACCACCATACTGTTACAACGTTAATAATCACTGGACTGTCTAGTGTAAACAACTACCACACTGTAATGTGAATGACCCCCATACAGTTACGTAAATAATTACTGGACTGTTAGGTAAACAACTACCACACAATAATCACGAAAAAAGGCGTTTTGTCAGCTTTGCCTTACACAAGGCGTTTTAACAAGAACGCCTTCTTTTAGACGTTCGCTGACAGAACGCCTTTTTTTAGTCGCTGGCACAAAAAAAAAGGCGTAGTGTCGGCGATCTCTTTAGAAATGTACTTAGCCATATGCCTTATTGAAAAGTCAAAATTCGGAGACGGCAGATGGGGCACAGAATCCCTTTGAAGTTTGCTGCCACTATGTGTGTAGAAATTTAGA
>NW_004797271.1:879203-880658 GCF_000002075.1 Aplysia californica | reverse complement strand
ATAAAGACGCACACACACAGATGCACACAGACACATACACATAAAGACACACACACACAGAAACACACATACACATAAAGACGCACACACACAGATACACACAGACACATACACATAAAGACGCACACACAGACACATACACATAAAGATGCACACACACAGATAGACACATACACATAAAGACACACACACAGATACAGACACAAACACATAGAGACGCATACACAGAGACATACACATAAAGACACATACACACAGATACAGACACATACACATAAAGACGCA
Organism: Aplysia californica; assembly: GCF_000002075.1. NCBI lineage: Eukaryota > Metazoa > Mollusca > Gastropoda > Aplysiida > Aplysiidae > Aplysia > Aplysia californica. The sequence goes on along the minus strand of NW_004797271.1, from coordinate 880,373 downwards.
CACACACAGATACAGACACATACACATAAAGACGCATACACAGAGACACACACAGACACAATCACACAGACTCACACAAATATACACTCACACACAAACAGACACACACACTCACTCCTATACACACACATACAGACAGACACACACACTCACACGCACGCACACACACACACACACACACACACACACTCATAAAGACTCACGTACACACACACACACACACATACACACACACACACGAACACCCATACACACATGCACACACAGGCTTAAACACACACACACACACACACAAACACACATGCACACACACTCTCTCACACACACATACATATTCTCACCCATGCACACATACAGACTCACACAAACAAACATACAGACACACACTCACACAAAGACACACAGACACACCACACACCCCCAAACACACTCACACACACACACACAAACAAACAGTCGTACACACGTGTACACTCAGGCTTACACATACACACACACACACACACACACACACACACACACACACACACACACACACACACACACACACACGTAGACTCACTCAAACAAACACACAGACTCACGCTCACATACTCACACTCACAGACAGAATACTTACACACAAAAACACACACACACGCACATACAGATTCAAACACACAAACACACACAAACAAAAACTCACTCACACACACATTATACACAACACACACGTGCACAGAAAGAACGAGCGAACGAAAATGAGAGAGAGAGGGTGTGTGTGTGTCTGTAGTGTGCGTGTGTGTGTGCATGTGTGTGTGTGTTTGTGTGTGGGTATGTGTGTGTATGCGTGTGTGTGTGTGCGTGTTTGTGTCAGTGTGTCTGTAAATGTCTGTGTGTATGTGAGTTTGTGTGCATGTGTGTGTGTGTCTGTCCATCTGTATGTGTATAAGCCTGAGTTTGCATGTGTGTATGAGTGTTTGTGTGCGTGTCTTTGTGTTTGTCTGTGTGAGTGTCTGTATGTGTCTCTGAGTCTGTGTGTGTGTGTGGCTGTGTGTCTGTGCCTGTGTGCGCTTCTGAGTGGGTGTATATGTGTGTCAGTGCCTCTGTATGTGTGTGTCTGCGCGCATGTGTGTGTCTGCGCGCGCGCGTGTGTGTGTGTGTGTGTGCAAGTGTCTGTGTGTGTGTGTG
>NW_004797271.1:877298-877999 GCF_000002075.1 Aplysia californica | reverse complement strand
ACAGATTTACAAAGATTATCAGTCATGCATATCTTCTCCCAAAGTCATGATATTTGAATGAAACTTGGCAACATAAAAGGGTTCCTCCTTGCCAAGCAATGATCTGGATCAATTTGTCACAAAAATGTAAGTAGAGAATTGGATTTATTAGTCTAATAAATCCAGTTCTCTACTAGTAAAAGCATGCATACTTTGTTATAGAAAATAAGATCGTCTCTGTGTATATCCACTGTTGGTCAGTGTCCTATTGTGTGGTAGATTAAGATGCGTTTAGATAATACAGTTTACAAGTCATGGGAATATTTTGCATGTGTAGGCTACAACTCATACTATAAATGTAACATATTATTTATACCCCTCCCTCCCTCTCTCTCTCTCTCTCTCTCTCTCTCTCTCTCTCTCTCTCTCACGCACACACACATGCACGCGCGTGTGCACTCACGCACGCGTGAACGATAACAATGTATAAACGGGACTATCTTCCCAGATTGGACTGAATAAGTACCGTACTCTTAAATAACAATCTTAATGCCCAAGTGTGTGCTTTTCCCCAGAGGGGGGAATAGGCTTTCATGACGCAAACACAATGCCATACCACTTCTCAAGATGTTTGCTTTTCTGTTTCTATTCTTCTGTCATGCAATCAAGCAAATAAAAATGACTACATCTATTGTATTGTGACTAAAATGCAACAAAAATGC
>NW_004797271.1:874633-876680 GCF_000002075.1 Aplysia californica | reverse complement strand
GGGCGGGGGCATGGGGAGATCATACTCAAGACCAGAATCAGTGTTGGAACAAGACAATAAAAAGGCGTTTTGTCGGCTTTTGCCTTGAACAGAGTTTGCTGACAGAACGCCTTTTTTCCAAAGCCGCAGCGAAAAAAAAAGGCGTTTTGTGAGCGAACCCTTAAAAAAAGGCGTTTTGCCAGCGTAACCATTTAAAAAAGGCATTCTTCCTAAATTTAAATGTTAATTTATTCAAAAACTAGTCACAGTTTCACTTTGATGTTTTCACACAAGTTGTGTAACAGGTCAGACTATCGATTTAGCAAATAAAAAATGTTCGTGCCAAAATGAAAAAAAGGCGTTTTGTCAGCTGACGGCAGTAATGTGAATGACCCCCATACAGTTACGTAAATAATTACTGGACTGTTAGGAAAATAACTACCACACAGTAATGGGAATGACCACCACCTTCCTCACAGCTAACCAACCATAGCCCTAACCCTTACCACTTCTTCTTTGCTTCCAGCAACTTCAGCGATGAGAATGGGGACCTTCTTGTACTCAGACCACTTGAGCTCTTTCTTCGTCACAGAGTTTACTTCCACAACATCATAAGAAAATCCGTGGTAGTCGAGCACAGCTCGGACCTTGCAGCAGAACGGACAAGTCTGGTACTGGTAGAGGGTCAGCTTTAGACCAGAGTGGTCAGTGTCCACGCGCACCTGGAACAAGCACAAGAGGAATCAAACATGGTGAACAAGCACAGAAAAATCTAACAAGGTCAAGAAGATCACATCAATCACAACACCTCATGCTGTGCAAAAAGGTTAACTCTTTAGTCTCCAGAATTTATCCGTACCTGGGCGGAATTTAATTTTGATCAGTCTGAATGAAGCAGAGGGCCACTTAAATATTTGGCTATAATTTTTAGGCAAATAAAGCTAAAACAGTGTTTTAAAGATCTCATTAGAAAGGGAAACAATGTTGACTGCATGGCTAAAATGTCAATCAAATCATAATTCTAAAGGCAGAACCCATAAAAAAACAAATTTACAGCACAGAAAAGTCCAATTTGAGAATCATCTCCCAAGCAAAAGCATAAAATACAAAGGAATAATTTTTTTTATATATGTGTGATTTATTTAATCTACATTTAATTCTCAATGAGAGTGTCACTTTTCAATATTTTAAAAAAAAATTGATTGCAAAGTCACAGCCATTTTGTGGGCAATCTGCTGAGCTTTAAGACGTCAACACACTGCCACACAGGAAGGACTTCCGTAACTAGTGACCATCCCAACAAACACAATAAAGACTATTAAAGAAGAGACCTAACCCTAACCCAACCCCAAACCCTAACCCAAACCCTCTATTCTACTCTTGTTTCATAGTGGTCGCTCATTATGGAAAGGGTGTGACTATTCGGACACGGACACAATCCTGTGAAGCCTCAGCTCTGGCCCCCCCCTCGGGTCATTTCCAGTAGAGATTGGTTTTCAGCACCTTTCAACGCCGATCGCGCTTTTCCCAGTCACAGCAATTTTATGCAGACTGCAAAGATGCATTGGCCCAAAAAGAAAGAGAAGCATGTCATTCTTAAACACAAAAAGACCCACAATGTACGGTTACTCGCATTCATACTGGAGTAGAAGGACACACGTGTCCGAATATACACGGGAGCTCAAACGGACAAGTGTCCCAATAGATGCAGACTCATGGATCCTTCCGCCACAAGGAAGTGGCTATTCTCATCGCGGGTGAAAATAAAAATACAATCAACCTCTCACCACGGGTGAGACTTGCCAGCTTGGCTATTCTCACCCGGTGTGAAATAAGACTTGTTTTTTCCTAATTTCTGAAAGTATGTCTATCGGTGTGGATGATCAAATTGACAAAAACAAAGAAAAAAATGATGTTATAGCACAATTTAAGTAATCTAATTTGGTTGTCTATAAAGATCTTACGGCTATTTTACTTTTCTAATCGAGCCAAACTACGCCGGTCGCCATTTTGTTTTTGTCCAGAAGCTCTCGTTAGATCAACTCTCTCTCTCTCTCTCTCCCTCCCT
>NW_004797271.1:873171-874449 GCF_000002075.1 Aplysia californica | reverse complement strand
TCTCTCTCTCTCACTCACTGCCCGCAGACAAAATTGCACACTTTCAACACAAGAGCGCTGGAACATTTGTTTACACTGATATCACAATGAACGCACACCAAGTGCTCTCACTTCTCACCCCGGGTGAGAGGCCTACAACTGCGCTTTTCTCACCCAGGGTGAGAACAGAGGCAGAGGTGGCCCCCGCCACAAACAAAGTGCAAGCGCAAGGTTGAAAACACTATTCTTCTCCTTCAAACTATCAATTAAAACCAAATGAAAACACATGGTAGGATAAAACTGAACATGATTCATTTCAAGAATACTAGGCATAGAGTAGATGGCCAAACCCGCGACCACTTGTCGTATTTTGCTTCTCAGCGGTCTCTGTCGGCAAAATAGGTCAGGCAATCCATGTTCAGGGCCGCTTCAGTGTGTCAACTTCTGGTTTATACCGTGATATCATCACTCATTCCAAAACGTCATTCACAGATTTTGCATTTTAACATTTTAATGTTCTGCCCTTGGCGCGACCGCATGCCGTCAGCGCGACCGCATACGGAACGGGGCATGACCATGTGCGAACAGACATATAACAGGTGTAAGAAAGTTGTTAGTACACTATTCATAGGTTAGTATAATCATTTCTTTAACAAATATGAATGATAACAATTATCTTATTATATTAAACAGAGGGTATAGATAGAGACAAGTGGTCGCAGGTTGGGCCAGCTACTCTAGTTTAGTAACTGAAAAAAACTTCTCTAAGATCGAAAAATGGGGAACTGGTCATGCTCAGGGCACGGTTATGCCAAAGGCCGATGCCTCTAGATCTAATATCTAGATCTAGATTAGATCTATTTTAATTTTGAACTCACTTTAAATTTTAATTAACTGAATTGTTTACGGTATCTAAATCTAGATCTAGATTCTAGATCTATCTAATCTAGGCCCAGCCTAGATCTAGAGCCCCTGTACGGCATACCGACACCTTGGTGTTTTGTGATGACTATTTCCGGAAGTGAACTTTTGTATTACCATAACTTCGGCTCTTTCAAAAACATCGACCCAAAATTTCGTTTCGTTAAGAGGCCAGCCTTTCCTGTCTGTGTGGGGTGAAGTTTTTAGTCAGATAGTGTATAAAGAAGACCCCTAAACTTGACGCATGTCATGACATGCACCCCATACCGGCACGTATCAGGTTTTCTGTCATGGCATGTACCCATACCGTCACCCACTACACCCCATACCAGCACACTCAAATTGAAGCACAACTGGGCGTTTGAAAAGAGGAAAGAA
>NW_004797271.1:870596-872367 GCF_000002075.1 Aplysia californica | reverse complement strand
TAATTTACTTTTGTTTTTTAACATCATTTTTAACTTTGTTTTGGTCAATTTGATCGTCCACACCGATAGACAGTATTCAGAAAGAGACACAGAGAGAGAGAAGAGGGGAGGAGTTGATCTTGCGAGAACTTCCGGGCGGGTGAGAATAGCCACTTTCTTGTTCTTTTTAGTATGTCAATAAACATTAGTTCTGTCTTAGGCCCACTGTACAAAAGGAGTTCGTCTTTGCTGCTTTCCTCTTTTCAAACGCCTAGTTGTGCTTCAATTTGGGGGTGCTGGTATGGGGTGTAGTGGGTGATGGTATGGGGTACATGCCATGACAGACACCCCGACACGTGACGGTATGGGGTACATGTCATGGCATGCGTCAAGTCTAGGTTAGGAGTCTTCTTTATATACACTATCTGACTAAAGACTTCACCCCACACCTACAGGCACAGGAAAGGCTGGCCTCTCAACTAAACGAAATTTTGGGTCGATGTTTTGGAAAGAGCCGAAGTTATGGACGGTAATGCAAAAGTTCACTTCTGGAAATAGTCATCACAAAACACTAAGGTGACGGTATGCCGTACATAGGCTCTAGATTAGAGATCTAGATATATAGCCTAGATCTAGATCTAGATCTAGATATATGTAGATCTAGATATAGATCTCTAGATTTAGATCTAGATCTAGATCTAGATCTAGAATATAGATCTAGATTCTAGATATCTAGAGTTAGAGATCTAGATCTATCTCATTTTCACACAGGCCATTTGACACCAGCCACTCTGCAAAACAGATCAAGCTAAGCATGTGTGAACCCCCAATAGTTTACCTGTCTAGAGGGTGCATGGGGTGGTCTCGCCTGGTCCCCTGCGTACACTTTCATTCTGTTCCATTCACTTATCGCCTGTCTGAGGGCATAGCTTCCACCAAGGACCAAGGCTGTCACACGTAGTGCAGGCTTAATTTTTATGTTGAACTTCCGCGAATTCTCTGTCCGTGATGAATAAAGACGGACATTTGTCCGACACTGACGAAAAGATTTAGGGGCAACATTCTGAAAATTTACGAACGATTTACTAATCTTTCCGGCAGCGAGAAGCCGTCCCTGCAAATTGAAGGGCGCCGCCATGTTTGTTTTGTTTTATAACTTGTGTTTGGCTATTGCTCCGTACTGTTTCCAAGATATCCAACGCCCTCATGGGCCTCTTGCCTGCACCTCGTGATGAGCCTTGACGGGACCCATAGGCCTAGGCCTACAACAACAGTACAAGTTGTTTGAAGGCCAAGGCCTAGGCCTATGTCTTTGTGCCACAGAATTCTATTAGGTATATAATGCTGTTCTTTGTACGTATCGGAGAGAAAGGATATAGGCCTAGGCCTAGACCAGATTCCTTCCAGACGCCCTCACAGCGTTGAACCTTGAAGGGACCTTTACAATGAATATAATATGTGTATATTCTAAGAGTCGGCAAATTAGCAGACACCCTCCAAACACGCTGATAAGCCTACTATTATGGTCCTTGGCTGGACCCTTATTTTTATTAGTAATGACGGCGAGATATGGAACAACCTCAAACTCCAAACTCTCTAGTGTCAGTATGTATTTTATACACACAGTTCATCATATTAGATCTACCCTGGGTGAAAATACAGTCAAAACTGTATAAGACGGCTAGCCATTGTCCAGGAGGGAAATGGCCATTCTAGATAGGTGCCCCACTACTATACCATTATGATTATAGGCCCTGTATTGTTTTAAATAACGCAAAGGAGGCGCAAAGGG
>NW_004797271.1:867198-869630 GCF_000002075.1 Aplysia californica | reverse complement strand
TGTGTGTGTGTGTGTCGGCCTACAGAATTCTGTGCTGCCTCTTGATTTTTTAGACCGGATACTCCTGGAGCCAGTGTGCCAGATCGTGGTCTTCTTCCTGACACAGTAAGCATAGAGGATCTATTTTGGTAGATCCTGTTTTGATAGACTCCCAGCATGGGGTCATGGTGACTGATAGAATAGACCCAGCTTTAGTTTGGCGAAAAGGTTAAGTGTATGGTCGTTGCGGGTTCCTACCTCCGCCTTTTCTTTGCCTCATCATATACCTCCTTTGTTCCCCCATGTTTTGTGGGTTTGGATGACATTTTTTTTAAAAATCGTAGCACGCACGCTGCTGTTGGGGTGCATTGGTCCCGGGTCGGTCGTCATTGCCTCTTTCGTTGTTTTGTCAGTCAAGAGTTCGCTTCCTGGAATGTTTTTTTAGGTCCAGGTTCCATTGGATGGTCCATTGAAAGCGAAGATTTCGGAGACAATGCCTGTATATATCGAAGGGACAGTGCCAAGCAGGGCCGGCGACTGACTGTCTGAGATCCTCTTTTGTCACCCAGGCTGCTCACCGAATGTCATTTTTCCATCTGTCAGAAGAGACTATAGGCAAGCATCCATTGTAACGCGCTCCATCGTTTCGTTTAGTAAAATGTTCTCAGGGGCTCCGTTGAGTTACAATTTAATTATTTTTTTAAAATAAAAAACAACAAAAACAAAAACAACAACAACAAAACCCAACTTCAATACTTAAACGTCACCAGACCAGTCTGTTGGCAGTCACTTCCAACATGTTTCAGCACGTAACGTGTTGGTTATGGCTGTGCTGACAGTGACGGCCTCTTGTGCTTCATGACAGGCCTCGATCTTCACTCTTCGGCTCTCACCTCTCATTCTCAATCGAGTCTGTTACAGCGCTCTTGTAGATGGCTTCAAGTAGACCTACTGCAAGTGTTTTCAAGGACTTAAATTCTCTTCATCATTATCATTGCCTTTTTCACCCTGGATCCGGATATAGGCCACGAATAAACACTTTCCACCTTTCCCTATCCTGGGCTTATATATAGTCGCTTAGTGTCACTCAATGTCTTCCCACTTTTCTGTACATCCATTTCCACGACTCTTCTCCAGGTTCCACGTGGTCTTCCCCTTGATCTTTCACCCTGTGGGTTCCAATCTAACACTTTCCTTGTTATGCAGCTGCTTGACTTCCTTAACGTGTGTCCAATCCATGGACAACGCTTTCTTCCCATCTCATTTCTGACTGGGCTCTGTCTCGTTATTCTTAATAGTTCCTTGTTAAACCCTGTCCGCCCATCTGATCCTCAGTAGCTTCCTCAGGCAGTTGATCAGGAAAACCTGAGATGCGTTCCATGTCTCAAATCCATACAAGAAGACTGACTTTACATTAGAGTTGAAAATCCTCAGCTTTGTTCGTAGTGAGATAGCTCTATCCCTGGTCCTCCAAATCCTGTTCAAAGAAATAAATTAATGCAGTCTGTGCCTTTCCAATGCGGGACTTTATTTCAGCGCGTGTTCCTCCCTCTTTGTCAATTATACTCCCAATATAACAGAAGGACTCGGTGTCTTCTAGTGCATTTCCCTCTACTGTGACCTGTTCCTTTCTTAGCAAGTTAGTGCATCTATCCTTAGGACTTTTGACTTACCGGGGTGGATCTCAATCCAACAGACTCTGATAGGCTGTTTAAAACTGTGGTCTTTGCTTGCATCTGTTCCCGAGTGTGTGACAGAAGCGCCAAATCATCAGCAAAGCCGAGATCGTCCAACTTTGTCCATGGGGTCCACTATGCCGTTTATGTGTCCTTTAGTGGTTTTCTTCATCAGCCAGTCGATAATTGCGCGTGGCTGTATTGTTCCAACGTGAGGGTTGGCGGCAGGGATATGGCATTAGGACGAAGTTGAACTCTATCACTTAAGCTGCGAATTATGTCGCCTTAATCCGAGCGTGAATATAATAGTAGCCTATGATCTGTTCCACTTCCTCGAAGAGAAGGCTTTCCAGTTTACCGTGGCTGGCGTAGCGTGAGACTTGAGTATTTAAATTGAAGACACAACTGTGGCTCATCTCGTTAAGTCTGAACGGATAGGGGTTTGGTTGGAGCTTTCGAAGGGGCACGTGTGGGAAAGATGAAGAGGGATAAAAAGTTATCGTCGATAGATTGTCATGTATGTTGACTAATTAATTGGGGTTGATGTTATTGTTCTAATACCGGGTACCCATATATTGGCATCATTGGTTCGGTTCGGTTTTGTTGAGGTCGGGTTGGGGAGAGCAAGGATTATCCTTCACGAGAACGGCAAAACCGATGAAACCGACAAAACCGATTATTGGCGATTATGACCTTCAACTTCAATAACAAACACGGTTTCATTTCAGTTTATAATCTTTGTTTTCAAGGCCGTGGATTGGGCGATCGCGGAGGGGG
>NW_004797271.1:860114-864226 GCF_000002075.1 Aplysia californica | reverse complement strand
GGAAAGGTCACGTCAACTTGGTTGTTCTGTTCATACTAATGATGCAGGGAGGGAGGGCCAGTTTACATATGTAGCAATTGGATAAATTATATTAAAGCAAAGATAGTACATAACAAGATGGGCCACTTCTCTCTTTGAGCCAGAATTAAAAAAGTGTCCTCAAAATTTGGTGGCGCCCTCTTCACAAAAGCGCACTCTTTGCGAACAGAGTTACCCTACTTGAGTTTAAAAAAATCAAAGTGAAACTAGCAAGTTTTGGGATAAATTTCGGAAGAACGCTTTTTTAAAATGGTTACACTGACAAAAAACCTCTTCCGGAGGAAAGAGTGATGGTTTTCTTTGTTTAATTTGACTTTAGAATGAAAGGCGATAGGTCATTAAAATATAAAAAACCCTAAAACTCCGCACTGAACGTACCCGAACTGCTGATGAACAGCAGTCGATCTGCGCACGCAAGGTGGTGCTATTCCTATTCTTCTTCTGGAAAAACGAAAGAGAGCTTCAAAACAGACTGCAGCGCCATCTGAAGCAAAGAGCATACTTCCTGCGGACACTTTTTTGGCTGAGTGGCCCATCTTGTTATTTACTATCTTTGACTAAAGCTCATGTCTCGATCTTTATAATCGGGGAAAAAATCATAAATGCTGGAAATTTAGAAGCATAAGTTTAGTTGTTTGATAATTGCAAAATATAAAGTGAAATCTTGGCGTAATATTCGTTTGTGTAAATTCATCAATCTATACTCTGCATAATCGGCCTAATTTTTGTTGTTTTGGACTTACCCGTACCGGTACACCGATGTGAACGGTATATGCATTCAGGATTTTTTTTTCCTGTTCTTACTATTTTTTACGTCTTAAAAAGTAACTAACCCTGATTTAGTTACATCGTATTGAATGGTTTTAAGCGAAATTGAAGTTTGATAACGTTTTAACATTTAGTAAATCAGTTTTTTCCTTCTCCTGGAAAATTATCTCTCTGGCGCTTACGGGGTCTGACCAGGGGGACATTGATATATTATTATGTGTGCATATGTATGTATGTATGTATATATTTTTCATGAATATTATGTAAAGCGCAAAGAACAATGATTGTAACAGGGATTTGCGCGATGTGAATATGTGAGTCAGGGTGGTGAAATCAGGCGCCCGTCAAAATAATGAAAGTGAAGAAACTGGCATTTTTCCTCCAATTTGAGAATTTTTATTGAGTTTTTGTTTTTTGGCTCAACACCTTTTATGCAAGCCCATTAAAGAACATAAAATATTTCTGTGTGGATTTTACAGAAAAATGTTGATTAAAGGCATAAAAGATGTAAATTATAAGTTTCCATGGACTCTCAAGCTAAGGCTAAGGAAATAACTAATTACTAAAGTTTAATCGCAAAAATCTCGACTTTGTATCCGAGATAATTGGCATATTTTTTTCATCGAAAGCAAGCCAAGTCGACAGGCTTTAAGATGATACCAATAACTTCATTATATGCCCAAAAATTGACGGGCGCCTAATTCCACCACGTCGTGACACTTATTATTATTGCTATGCGAACTAGTGAAATCCGAGAAATTTATAAGCATTTTATGGTTTGGAAATGGAAATGCCCCCCCCCCCCAAAAAATAATTTTTTTAATTGGGGGGGGGGGGGGGGGGGGGGGGCTAAGCACCTTTTATGGCGATTTTAAAACACATTTGGGTGTGGATTTTGCAGAAAAGCATTGATTAAAGGCACACACAAAAAATAAATTTTCATTTTGCAAGTACTCAAGCTATGGAAGTTACCAAACTTTGGTGGCCATCTTCTCGCTAATTTTACCTCTGAAACCAGGCAACCCTGACCTTCTTCAATCGCAAATATTTCGACTTCTAGTGTAGATAGGCTTTTTTTTTTTACCTCAAGGAAGGCAAATGAACAGGCTTTAAGATTATACCAATAACCAAAAATTGACGAGCGCCTGATTCCACCACGTCGTGAAACAAATGTAAGAAAAGTGAAAAGGGGGGGGGGGGGGGTGCAAAAAGTCCCCAAAAAGATGTAAGATTATATTATTTGAACAGCCCCTAAACACATTTAAAATTGTTTGTTTGCCGACACCTGTACTGTAAAGCCAAGGCGTCATGCTGAACGCAGAACCGTGGCTGAGCCAGAAACTACTTCCAGAGTGTGGGTCTATACGTTCTAGGTGTGGGTCCATCTTCAGTCATCAGTGACGACCTCAGTTATGCGACTGTATGTGTATGTGCTAATTATGTAACGATGTATAAGCGTGCGCGTGTAATATAAGCAAGTAGACGTTGGTGTGTGTGTGTCGCTTGCGTGAATATTGTTCATACATGCATGTATGCGTGCTGAAAAACTTGGCGATACTCGCTGTGGTTCTCATTGTGTGTGTGTGGCGTGCGTGAATATTGTTCGTTCATGCATTTATATAAGCGCCTAGAGCTGTGTTTACACGGGAGTAGGCTTTCTAGAAATGATCTTCATTATTATTATTATTATTATTATTATCTTATATATGGTGTGTTTCATTCTATTTCTGATTGTGTATGTCTGTGTGTGTGACCCCGAGCAAAGCCGGGTGCTCAGCTATTTTTATTATGTATTGTATGTGCTCATTTTGTAACGATGTGTGAATGTGTACGTGTGATAAGCAAGTAGGTGTGTGTGTGTGTGTGTGTGTGTGTGTGTGTGTGTGTGTGTGTGTGTGTGCGTGTGTGTGTGCGTGTGTGTCGTGTTCGGGAATATTGTTCGTATGCATTTATGCGTGCTGAAAAGCTTGGCGATACTCGCTGTGGTTCAATTGATTGTTATTTTATGAATACCTTCTACATCATACATGTTATGTTGCTCATCTCATTGTGTGGGTGGGTGTGGCTGTGTGTGTGTGAGTGTGTGTCGCGTGCGTGAATATTGTTCGTACATATGCATTGTGATCATTGTCTTTCTGAATAAAAATCTGCTGAAAATGACAAAGAGTTAAACATGTTCACGGTTATTCTTTTCTTCTTCTTTCTTTTCTTCTTTACTTGCTCCTCAGAGTCTGCGTTGCCATTTTGACTTAGACTGTTACAATGGGGCTCTCGTCGCCTCAGAGGTTATATGGTGTTCGCCTCTCATTCAACAGGTCCCGGGTTCGAATCTGGGTAGCGACAACATTTTCTCCTCTCTCATTCTTTCCTGCTCTCTAACAACGTGTTGTCGTCTGCTTTCATCTCCATTTTCTGCCCTTACCTCCTTTTGGCTCCTGAAACTTTCTACAGTCTTTTCTACTGCTTCTTCTTGGCTCCGTCTTACTGCTGTCTTTCAGCCAAACTCCAGATCTTGTGGTAGGTAAGATCCACACCACACCTAGCCTTCTCGGACAAGAGCCAAAAATCTCGGAGGTCCTGTGTGCAAGCACACGTTAAAGAGCCCTTGGTGGTCCAAAATCAAAAAGAAGAGCAGGCCTCCGCTGCAACCCGAGCAAAAATCAAAATTTCCTACCAACTGAAAACTATTGGTGGGTCCTGGACGCTCATAAAAGTCATATGCGAGCGCCGTAAAACACTTACTAATTATAACAACAAACTCAAACACCAAAAAAAAACCCCCAATTGCATCAGTTTCAATGTACACAGCTTAATGATCTTCGTTTTCTTGTGTTTCGTTAATACTTTCCATCTTGACTGTAACCATGTTACCCTTCTTTCTCTCTCTACTTTCTCTCTCTTTATCTCTCTGTTACTGTTAGAGTTAGACATGATCCTATTCACTAGTCATATTGTGAATAAATCCTTTTATTTTCTTGCACATCGATACCAAATATGTAAATATCTAAATCACTTGTCAAAGTGGTCTCATCCCAATATAATATCTGTTTACAAAGACGTTTAGGCCCATTTGTTGTTGTCTTTTGCCTCAACCCCCACGCAGTGCCTCTTATAAAGTCTATAAAATTCTCACTACTGAGCGTGCGGCGCTCGCAGAGTTGGCCTATTCAAGATGGCGGCCGGTTAGTTACGGGTTTTCCACGGCGCGCGCAGTCCATATCTTTTTAGGTCAGTGGACTGACGTCATCGCTAGGCCTAAGTCCGCCGTGTGTTTGGCCCACAGAATTCTACACTTATAGAAGCGG
>NW_004797271.1:830676-860014 GCF_000002075.1 Aplysia californica | reverse complement strand
ATTTTCTCCTCTCTCATTCTTTCCTGCTCTCTAACAACGTGTTGTCGTCTGCTTTCATCTCCATTTTCTGCCCTTACCTCCTTTTGGCTCCTGAAACTTTCTACAGTCTTTTCTACTGCTTCTTCTTGGCTCCGTCTTACTGCTGTCTTTCAGCCAAACTCCAGATCTTGTGGTAGGTAAGATCCACACCACACCTAGCCTTCTCGGACAAGAGCCAAAAATCTCGGAGGTCCTGTGTGCAAGCACACGTTAAAGAGCCCTTGGTGGTCCAAAATCAAAAAGAAGAGCAGGCCTCCGCTGCAACCCGAGCAAAAATCAAAATTTCCTACCAACTGAAAACTATTGGTGGGTCCTGGACGCTCATAAAAGTCATATGCGAGCGCCGTAAAACACTTACTAATTATAACAACAAACTCAAACACCAAAAAAAAACCCCCAATTGCATCAGTTTCAATGTACACAGCTTAATGATCTTCGTTTTCTTGTGTTTCGTTAATACTTTCCATCTTGACTGTAACCATGTTACCCTTCTTTCTCTCTCTACTTTCTCTCTCTTTATCTCTCTGTTACTGTTAGAGTTAGACATGATCCTATTCACTAGTCATATTGTGAATAAATCCTTTTATTTTCTTGCACATCGATACCAAATATGTAAATATCTAAATCACTTGTCAAAGTGGTCTCATCCCAATATAATATCTGTTTACAAAGACGTTTAGGCCCATTTGTTGTTGTCTTTTGCCTCAACCCCCACGCAGTGCCTCTTATAAAGTCTATAAAATTCTCACTACTGAGCGTGCGGCGCTCGCAGAGTTGGCCTATTCAAGATGGCGGCCGGTTAGTTACGGGTTTTCCACGGCGCGCGCAGTCCATATCTTTTTAGGTCAGTGGACTGACGTCATCGCTAGGCCTAAGTCCGCCGTGTGTTTGGCCTCGTACGTAGTAGCCTGAGAAGTTCCGCTACGTGACGGCTTGATGGGAGGGGAGACGATTTAAAGTTACGAGCCGGCGTGATAACAAACGTGAAGGAATTAGGCTCTGTCGCGACAATTAAACAGCAGTGAATCCCACTTCTCTATTTGAGCACCTTCAAATCGGCAAGGTGCTTTTTGAATGTTGATACATGTTTGTTTGGATTTACTTAAAACTGAATGAAAATCATCAGCAGCAATACATCTCCTGTCAACAGTCCAGCTGAAAAAAATCTGACCGGCACAGCCGGTCTTGCCCAGTTAACAAACCACCCCTGGACAGGAACAACCCAACATTCCAACTTCATACAACACTGCAAAACAAATCATTAAAAGCAACAACAAACAAGATTGGATGAACAGATGGGCCCAGGGAAAGACAGGAAGAGCAGTTTTCAAACATATAACCACAACAAAAAGGAATGACAATATAACCACATACAGAGAAAGAAACAGACCACGATCTTTCGCCTACGAACAGATTTATACAGCTCAACTTCCACCTGAACAGAATAAACCCGGAACTTCCCCCATTGTGTCCCTTGTGTGACTATGCATATAATGAGACTGTGGATCATCACCTGTTCCACTGCACAGCCCTAATCATCAGAGCTACCCTCTCGGATCCCTCGGAGACCTAACATTGACAACACACTCAATGGAACTTACAGCAACTGCAGCAAACCTGCACTTATCACTACATGACTACATGGCATTGGACAGAAGGGCAAGAGTCCAGCTGTTGCTGGATCGATAACAACAACAACAACAACAACAACAACAACAACAACAACAACAACAACAACAACAACAACAACAACAACCTCAAAGTTTGGCTTTTATCTGAACTTAGATTCAATATCCTTACAATTCCTTGTTTTTTTGTCCATTTTCTCTAAACAATGTTTTGGGTTCACTTACTAGGCCTATACTTACTAGATCTCTAGTACTGTTATTTAAGATATCCATCCGAAATTTTGAATACATATTATCAAGATAATGGTGCATGTCCTAAACCGCTCAAAAATGGCTCCAAATCTTGAAAACTGTAGTTTAAATATGATTCTTGCATACATAATTTTAATTAGGCTGCTTAAAATCTTTTTTGTTGTTGTTCATCACTTACTCGTTCAACATCTATATAAACTCACAATTCGTCCCAATAACTACTTCAGAAGGTTTGGGACATGCATGCATTAGGTATTCAAGAATAGTTCCTGAAAGTTTCATGCAAAAAATTCTAATACTATTAGTAATAGGTGTATGAGATGCAGTCTTCCAAGTGACATGCCTATATTTTGCCTTCGGCGGCCATATTGGAAACCTAATTTGCATTCTCAACATTTTTTTGACATTCAAACATTTTTTATTTTGCACCTGTAGGGTACATACATAGATCTATAATATTATTATGGTTATTGTAAGGCGTGGAAGGCAAATAGCAACAAAAAAAGCAGGTTTTTGCATCCCGATACGTTTCTGCCAAGTCAGCAGGTTTCGGTTTTTGTTTATTTTAAAAAAAATAATTTTTAGACAGATTCTAGACTCTAGTGTGGTTCGTGAATGGAATGCCAGCTAATGAAAATGGACCGAGGAGAAGGGTGAGCGCAAAAGGTGTCCAGGTTTAAGGTTACGGTTTCGTTTTGTTTGTGACGTAAGCCAAGGCTGTCATGCTGGGCAACTGGGCAAAGCAGGAGGAAGTGAACCCTTTTCAATTTGGACAGAGACGAAAGTGGCTATTCTCACCCGCCCGGAAGTTCTCGCAAGATCAACTCCTCCCCTCTTCTCTCTCTCTCTCTCTCTCTCTCTCTCTCTCTCTCTCTCTCTCTCTCTCTCTCTCTCTCTGTCTCTTTCTGAATACTGTCTATCGGTGTGGAAGATCAAATTGACCAAAACAAAGTTTAAAAACGATGTTAAAACACAAAAGTAAATTAATTTGGTTGTCTACAAAAAGATGCTACGGCTATTTAACTTTTCGAATCGAGCCGAACTACGCGGGTCGCCATTTTGTTTTGCCCGGAAATTCTCGCGCTACTCCTCTCTCTCTTTCTCTCTCTCTCTCTCCACTGCCCACAGACAAAATTGTACGCTTTTAGTAGGCTACAGTTGTAATGGAACGTTTGTTCACGGCACAGAATTCTACAATTTTTCTGTTATCACAGTGTAGAATTCTGTGGTTTAGGGTGAACCTACGCTAAGGGGTGAACGCAAAATTTGGTGAACGCGCACCGGGTGAGAATAGCCACAAGACTCGCCTGCACTATTCTCACAGAGACACAATTTGTAGAACAGAAAATTCGCTTAAAATGCGTTATATTCAAAATGTGTCTGATTTGATTACTTAAAAATACTTTTCTTCAACTAATTCTTTCATGTGACTTTTCCAGCGTTTTTCTAATTTGTAATTTTAAACAAATGCCAGGCCTGGCTGAGCCAGTCTTTGGTTTCGGTTTCGGTAATTCCGTGTTTCTAAATCTATTTTTAGAAGCTGATGGATGACAGCCAATGACAGTAAGGCAAGTTGAGTCAGTGGTGGTTTCGGTTTTGGAGGTTTCGGTTGTAGTTTCGGCAGGATTTCCTGCCTCAATTTCTGTTTTGTCGAGGAAATGACGCGTAGTCCAGAACAAGTCAAGGTCTGAATCTATATAAACTGGGTTTTGGATGGAGCTTCAAGCATTTCAACTGACTTTGATTTCACTTGCCTCCGGACATTTTTGGGAAAGTGTACATTGTATCGTTTTATCTCCTCTATCCAGACTCAAGCTGGTTTTGCTGTCTCTGTCAATGCGTGACGTGTGCTGACCTGTGTAGCTTGTGCACTCTGTTTTCTACAACTTACGGCAGGCCACAAGGACGACACAACTTTCTTCGAACGTCAAGCCCAGACAGGATTTCTAAACCAACGGCCAACGGTGAGTGGTCATGAAAGATCAGTGGATTGCTGACAGATGCTTCGTTAGTCTGAATCAGTTAAACGTTTTGATGTCTGCAGTGGCGGGTCGTGATTTATAGAACTGACCGGCCATCATTCACATCGACTCTTTCTCCCTCCCCCCACCCACTTAACAACGCACATGCACACACACACACACACACACACACACACACACACACACACACACACACACATGCACGGACGCATGTACGCACGCACACACATATACTCTCTCTCTCTCACTCTCTCTCTCACTCTCTCTCCTCCTCATTTATACCCCTATTTTCGCCATCTCCACCCCCCCCTCCCTCACTCACACACACCGGTGTAAACATTATTAATATAAAGTGAAAGTGCAAGAGCTGAAATATGGTAGTGTCAAGAAACAGTATTATTATGAATAATGTATGATGGAAGTTACTGAGATTAATAGAACCTGACTTGGTCGGCACAGAAAAAGAAACACTAATAAAGTCTCTATGCAAGAAAACAAACTGATAATGAGAAGCTATTTAAACTGCTGGTCCTGCCCTCCACTTTAACCACAGACTTATGTACTTTCTACACACCCGCACACAATATTGATGTGCACTCGACCTGTAAATATATGACATAAGAACTCAACTGTCCTGTATGATGACAATTTAAAGAGTCAATTGGTACTGTACCACTAGTGACGCTGTCCCATGCAGATCAACAAGTCAACAGTCAGATACTATACAAAGCTGGACAAAGTTAGCACACAACAGTTTTCCATCATTATGTAATGAAACGTTTTTCATCGTACTTTTCAGTTCACAGAACACTGTTGTAACAAAGTGGGGAAGTGTGTCAAATGCTAAAATAGAACTTGATGTCTAGCTGGGGTGACAGAGGAAAAGGGAGGGGGTAGGCCTATATATTGTTTTTGGCCCAGACTCTGACAGCCGAGTGCCTATATTGCTCCTTGTTATAATTCTCCTTATATATCTTCACTAGACGATTCCTCTATTCGCCGGCTAGACTCATATATAATGGGCCAGGTAAGTTATTAGTTGGGAGAAAGCGATGGATAAAAATACCAACAGGAACTATAGATGGCTTAAAATTCAATAAACAAAAAAGATTAGTGCAATGCTGACAATAATTGTTCTGATGATATTTAGAGAAAGGCTGAATGATAAATACGTACTGCTGATAAAGTAACTCATGTGTCTGTGGTGCTCAAGACAGTCTCAATCTTAATTTTGTAAGCAACACAGAGGCCAATTTGGCAACCAAGGGATACTCTATTCGCTCTGAGGGCAGTCGATGGATTTGCTCAGCTGACTGACGTCATCGCTGAACCCGCCGTGTTCGGTTTGTCCTCGTACGAAGTTCCACGGCTCGACGGGAGAGGATTTAAAGTTACGAGCTGGCGCGATAAACAAACGTGAAGGAATAAGGGTCTGTCTCAACAAAACAGCAGTGAATCCCACTTGTATATTTTGAGCGCCTTCAAATCGCCAAGGTGCTTTTTGAATGTTGATACTTGTTTGTTTGGATTTACTTAAAACTGAATAAAATCATCATCAGCAATAAATCTCTTGTCAACAGTCCATCTGACAAAAATTTGACCCGCACCGCTGGTCTTGCCCAGTTAACAAACCGCCCACTTCTCGAAGTTCTTCGGTTTAATAACGGTGTTATATTGGGGGGTTAATTAATTCTGGCAAAAACACTAGCCCTAGTTTAGCCATACCGTAATTCTGGAATTGGATAATGGAGGGTTAGGGTGAGGAAGCACCTTAACAAACGGTTCTGAATAAATAAATTACTGGAGTTGTCCATTTTCTTCGTAATATTGATGCGCTGATCGATTTAACCTATGATTTTCTAGGGAAGTTTCTAAAAATCTCCAAAACACGGGCTGACCCCAAACTGGACCCTCAAAAACCTAACTTGTGTAAACTTAAGTAGAAATATACAGGACAGCCGGATTTTCTTTGGTTTAGGCAGGTATTTGGTCTATAGAGACTGCTCAAATCGAAGGAAAAAATTGGGGATTTATTTTCTTTCAGTTTACTGCCGTTTTTGGATTAAACATCCTTAGTGTAAGCTCATTCCACTCGTTAATGAAGTGTCGATGGAGCTGGATAAAATTTTAATTTCATTTGGTTTGTTTTCAGATGGCGACAGCAAGGGAGCCCCGCAAGCGTCTTGTTCCCTTCTTGAACAGCATGATTGGGCAGTGCCCAGGAGTTGAATGGGAAAACCAACAAGAGCTAATGTTTCGTATTCCTTGGAGACATTTCAAAAATCGTGAGTGGGCACCAGCAGATTCCCAGATATTCCTGGAGTGGGCCAGACTCACGGGCAAGTTCAACAAGGGGGATAAGCCTGATTATCCTCTGTGGAAGACACGACTTCGATGTGCCCTCAACAAAATACCAGAGATTAAGGAAATAAAGAGACTTCACCGTTCAAATGACCCAAATCCTTATCGGGTTTATCAGTTTGTTCAATCTTCACCCGGTACCTTCGATAAAGATTTTTCTTCTGATAGTTGTAGCAATGTGTCTAGCCCAGCGACATCTGCCGGCTCAGAATCCCAACCATCTCCACACATGCCCCTGGATGACACAGATTTTCTTCTCGCTGCGGCTTCTCCCCATCCTCAGAACCAAGTCTCTTCACAACATCTGCAACAGGAAAATCCCCAGATTCCCACAGTGGTTCTGGATGTGGCTGAGAATAACAGAACATTCAACATCGTGGCTTACCCCACGGAAAGGAGGGAGATGAACGACCTTCCTCCTCAAACGGTTGACAAGAGTGAACAATTTTGTCATAATATCTTTGCTAGTGAAGCTGTTCCCTCAGAATTAGGGCTTTCCGGGTTCCCGTCTGTTGAGAAAATGGAGACCAATGGGAGTTTGCCATCAGATCTAAAGTCGCTGGAAGATGGTGACCTAGTGCGTGTATCCCCAGGAGAGAATATGCCCTCAATGCCCAGTGTAAACACGCCCAGTTTTGGATCTTACACATCAGTACAGCAGGCGGAAAGGGGAGAGAACAACACAGCCGTCCCAAATATTCCCTCAGTGGCAGATGAGCCTGCTTTCAATTTCTCTCTGTGGTATGGCTTCAACCAGAAATTGTGTGTGATGAGTGGGCCCATTTCATCCCAAGGGTGTTGTCTTTTTACTGATCCGCAAAAGCTCAAAGAGAAATTCGTTCTCGACCAGGAGTTGCTTGGTCCCAGAGAGGTGGAACAGCTGGAGATGCCCTCTGTGAACCAGTGCTATGGCGGGGAGCAGCTGGATGAGGTCCAAGTGAAGTTGATCTCACAACTCTTGGACAACATGGAACGAGGCCTTGTCCTCATGGTCAAGAACCACGTACTCTATGCTCAACGCTTGTGCAAGACGCGCATCTTCGTGTCTGACAACAAGTCCACAAGTTGTATACTGGAGCGTGGGGGCCAGAAATTGATCCAGATATTTGATCCAATAGGCAACAGAGATTCCTCTGTATTTCTTACTTTTGGACAAGAGATAAAAAAAGACGGTGCTGGAAAGCCCATGCGTCGAGTGCTCATATGCTTACAGATTGATCATGTGAAATCAAAGCAGAACATGGATAAGATAGTTCTAGATTCATACGCCAATTCCAATTCACTAGATCAGTTTATTTCAGGAAATGACGGCAATGATAATCTGTTAGACCAGTTGAAAAACATAAGCGTTTCTTGATTTTTTCGTCTTCTGTCAATATGTTTTCAATTGTGACTTATCTTTTAATGTACCATCAACTTACGTTTTACTGTTTACAGGTTAGGCTTAAGGTTAGATTGTGTTAATGCTTCCCAATAGTTATTTCTGATGAGATAACAGCTTTGAAATAATACTGACAAGCTGATTATGCTTGAGGGATTAGCAAGCCCAGTCTAAGAGTAAGATAAAGTGTATATATAGTTTTAGTTGTGCACAACATCAGATCCACTGAGTCAATATTTCACACATATTAGAACACAATGTCTTCTTTCTATTGGTTGCTTCGAAAACAGAGGGAACTGAGAAAATGTTCTCATAAGCATTGCTCTTATTAATTTGTACAAATGTATCAAAGACCATATATATATATATATATTATGGATTCAACTGAAGGTCCTTTTTTTAAATCGAAAATTTGTCACTGTTTGTCATTTTCAAGATTTGGTTTCTCTTTTTTAATGTTGTGCTTTGTTAGTTACTTTACCTTCAATCAGAATTTATGGAACTTCCAACACAAGAAAGTCATATAGGTTGGAAAGATGAGAGGTTTTACTAGAGAGTAACATACAAAGAAAAGAAAGAGGAGAGATAAGGACGATAAATGTTTGATAGAAAAGAAGGAGCAAACCACACTAGGGCACCTGCCAACCTCAGATGTTGTGTTTTTCCTACTAATTATTTTCTGTTAATGGTTACCTTATGCAGATGCTTTCATATGTTACTAGGAGTTTGTTTCATCTCTGAAAGGCCAGAGTAAAATAAATAACTTGCCATGCTTGTTCTCTCAGAAAAGCCAGAGTAATGTATGATAAATCACTTTCATTTTGCCTTAACGTTCTCGAGCATGGATTGCAGCATCTCACTTGGCATACCTCTCGAAATCCCCATTTTGAAACTGCAGCGCTTTCAAATACTGAGCCATGGTTATCGTGTCTAGAAAAAGTAAGAATGTTCATATTACCCTTATTTTAAGAAAACTACATAGGCTTCACACAATTGCCAGAACTACTTACAAAATATTACATTTCAAGATTGCTGTCCTTACCCAGTTGTGTTAACCACTAATTCCCCCTTGTATTTTTTAAAATAACCTCAGTCAAATGTATGTTGCACCAAGATTTCTCTGATGGGGAGATCAGTCTGAGAGGTTCTTTTCTCGTTTAGTTCCATAAAACTCTCTTAGTGTAATTTTTATCCCACAACATTTGAGGGTTACAAAGTCGGAGGCAAAATTTAAAATGAAAATACTGTTTTATAGTTCTTCTTATCCACAGAGAACTTTTATGTTTATAATGTGTTGTGTATATCGTCATTGATTATACCAATATTTTTCTTCTTTTTTTTTTGGTGCATCATGTATATTCTACAAGTAGGCCTATTCATAGATTCTCTGAGCGTTTTACGGAGCTGGCATGTTTTATCCTAGTATTAATTAAATATATATATATGTACTCTATATGATGCACAGACTTTTTATCGCAGATAGTGAGGAAATATATGCATTTTAGAAACGTATTTGGTTTATGTTTTCCTTCTCGCAAGTTATTTGATCATCCATTCTGATTCTGTGCTGTCTTCATCTCGTGCTATAGATTGCAGATAAACATGCCCAAAGTTTCTGCTTGAACTGGTGTCAGTTAAATACAATTTGGATACCTTCACGTTGTGTACAGTGTACAGATCTTTTAGTTGTTGGTTTTTTTAGTTTTCACTGGAATAAAACAAATATAAAATCTGAACAAATTCAGTTCTGTAAATTTGGAATGCCAGTATCATAGAACCTCATGTAACTGGGTATCTGAGGACTTTCCTCAAAATTCTCACTGACCCTGACACGTCTTTCTCACTCTATCTCACATCTGACTCTCTCTCTCTCTCTTTTTCTCTCTCTCTCTTTTTCTCTCTCTGTCTCTCTCTCTCTCTCTCTCCTCCTTTTTCTCTCTCGCTCTGACTCTAACATCTGTCTCTGACTCTCTCTCTCTCTCTCTCTCTCTCGCTGATCCTCACATCTGCCTCAGACCCTCACACCATTTGACCCACACATCTGTTTCTGGCACTCTCTCTCTCTCTATCCCCCCCTCTCTCTCTCTCTCTTTTTCTCTCTCTCTGACCCACACATCTGTCTCTGACTCTCTCTGTCTCTCTCTCCTTATCCCCCCTCTCTCTCTCTCTTTCTCTCTCTCTCACTCTCTCTCCCCTCCCGCCCTCTTTCTCTGACCCACACATCTGTCTCTCTCTGACCCGCACATCTGTCTGTCTGTCTGTCTGTCTGTCTGTCTGTCTGTCTGTCTGTCTGTCTGTCTCTCTCTCTCTAACAGTGACCTTCACACCTGTCTCTATCTCTCACCACAGTAACTTTCACACCTGTCTCTGTCTCTCACCACAGTGACTTTCACACCTGTCTTTGTCTCTCACTGTGGCCTTCACACCTGTCTCTCACGGTGACCTTCACACCTGTCTCTGTCTCTAACAGAGACCCTCACACCTGTCTCAGTCTCTAACAGTGACCCTTACACCTGTCTCTATCTCTCACCACAGTGACTTTCACACCTATCTCTATCTCTAACAGTGACCCATACACTTCACCTGTCTCTGTCTCTACTTGACCCTCACACCTGTCTCTGTCTCTCACGGTGACCTTCACATCTGTCCCTGTCTCTCCCTGACACTCACACCTATCTCTCTGAAATGGTGTATGACAGATTTAACGCCCCTTTCAACACTATTAGGTTATTTAAGAGGCGGGGTCTCTGAGTTTAACGTCAATCTCCGAAAGGACCGAATCAGATGGGACATTCACGTAAAGTGCTTTTCCCAAGAGCACAACAAAGGACCAAGCTGAGGCTCGAACTCCCAAACCTGCAATCTCACGATTACGAGTCCGAGTCTGGTAGCCTACCCACTAGGCTACCGACGTCACACCTATCTCCCACTCTCTCTGCTGAACCCTCACATCTGGCCCTTACTCTCTCTCTATCTATCTCTCTCTCTCTGACCCTCATACCTGTCTCTGACTCTCTCTCTCTCTCTCTCTCTCTCTCTCTCTCTCTCTCTCTCTCTCTCTCTCTCTCTCTCTCTCTCTCTCTCTCCTCTCTCTGACCCTCACACCTGTCTCTGGCCCTCTCCTTGATCCTTACACCTGTCTCTGACCCTTCTACATGTCTCTAAACGTAGCCAACTCAACTAACACTACAAACAAGAGAAGCTATACGGGCCGACAGATGAACTGAGCAGGACGGCCCAATTTATGACAGATACCAGACTTCAAGTGTGATGCCATCGAGAAGAAGAAGCAGAAGATAGCTCTCTCTCTCTCTCTCTCTCTCTCTCTCTCTCTCTCTCTCTCTCTCTCTCTCTCTCTCTCTCTCTGACCATCATACGCCCTTCTCTCTCCCTCTCCCTCTCTCCCTGACCTTCACACCTGTCTCTGACCATCATACCTCTCTCTCTCTCTCTCTCCCACACATCTGTCTCTGACAGTCTCTCTCTCTCTGCCTCTCTCACCCTCACACCTTGTCTGGCTGTCTCTCTCTCTCTCTCCCTCTCTCTCTCTCCCTGTAACCTTCACACCTGTGGTCTGACCATCATCTCTGTCTCTGTCTCTCTGTCTCTCTCTGATCTTCATACCTGTCTCTGACTGCCCCCCCCCCTCTCTCTCTCTCTCTCTCTCTGCCTCATACATGTCTCTGACTCTCTCCTGACCCTCACATCTCTCCCTGCTGACCCTCTCCCCGACCCTCACATCTGTCTCTTTACCCGACCCTCTCCCTGACCCTCACATCTGTCTCTTTACCCGACTCTCTCCCTGACCCTCACATCTGTCTCTACTCACATCTGTCTCTTTTACCCGACCCTCTCCCCGATCCCCACACCTGTCCCTGCTGACTCTCTCCCTGACCCTCACACCTGTCTCTATAACCCGACCCTCTCCCTGATCCTCACACCTGTCTCTATAACCCGACCCTCTCCCTGATCCTCACACCTGTCTCTATAACCTGACCCTCACACCTGTCTCTAAACCCGACCCTCTCCCTGATCCTCACACCTGTCTCTATAACCAGACCCTCTCCCTGATCCTCACACCTGTCTCTATAACCCGACCCTCTCCCTGATCCCCACACTTGTCTCTATAACCTGACCCTCACACCTGTCTCTAAACCCGACCCTCTCCCTGATCCTCACACCTGTCTTTATAACCTGACCCTCACACCTGTCTCTATAACCCGACCCTCTCCCTGATCCTCACACCTGTCTCTATAACCCGATCCTCTCCCTGATCCTCACACCTGTCTCTATAACCCGACCCTCTCCCTGACCCTCACACCTGTCTCTATAACCCGACCCTCTCCCTGACCCTCACACCTGTCTCTATAACCTGACCCTCTCCCTAACCCTCACACCTGTCCCTGCTGACTCTCTCCCTGATCCTCACATTTCTGTCTCTTGAACTCTCACTTATAACTTTTCCGCTGTCTCATATTAACAAAAAAAGACAAAAACTTTTGCCTGGACGACAGGTAGGTTCCAAATAAACCATCATCTCCAAAGTATTTGTGTCAATAGAGGCATGAATCGTGTACCACTGAGTTCGTCACGAAGGTTATGATAGATGTTCCCACCATAACTTAGACAGGTGATCTCATCATCAGGGCCATGATATCCCTGGAAGTTTTCTGCCAGAGCTGAGTAAGATCAAGTCATTGGCCTTGTACTTGTACAGTACGCTACCTAAAGAAGTTCCGTAGCATCAGAGAAATATAGGTGTTTCTTTATAAACAGACCACTCACGAAAAATGATGGGTACACTACATTTTACTTTTAGCCCTATTTCTATAGACAGAGACAAATCACTTATCCAATGCACCAGTATTTCAAATGTTTCACTGTGTAAGTTAAGAAGCGAAATGTTTGCTTAAATATAGATCTATTCTCTGGATGCACATCATTCAGTTTCAAAGTAATCAGACGCTTTTAACTTTTAGCTTGCACAAAGACGAAAGGAACAATCTTATCCGACAGTTTTCTGGCACATCATCCAATCACTCTCTCTCTCTCTCACACACACACACGCGCACACACACACACACACACACACACACACACACACACACACACACACACACACACACACACACACACACACACACACCACAGAGTGATATATACCCATAGACACGCATACCATCCAGTGATACACACATACACACACCACCCAGTTTTCTGGCACATCAACCAGTGACTAGTGGCATACACACACACACCACACTCCAGTGATACACACACACACCACTTAGTGCACACACACAAACACCACCTAGTGCAAACACACACATCATCCAGTGGCAGTAACGTACACATGCACACACACACACTACCCAGTGACAAAAACACAGTGCCACTGACACACACACATCCAGTGATACACATACATCACCCAGTGACACAAACACTCACACATAGCATACAGTGACACACACACACACACACACACACACACACACACACACACACACACACACACACACACACACACGCACACGCACACACACACACACACAAACACCATCCAGTAACACACTGTTGTCTCCTTATCCTAGCTTCACATTCATATGTGAGGCAGCGCTGTGGAATCAGGCTCTCGTCAATTTTTGGGCTTATTGAGTTATTGGCATCTTGTTAAAGCTTGTTCATTTGTCTTGCTTTCAATGAAAAAATTACCCATCCATCTTCAATAGAAGTGGAGATATTTTGGATTGAATGAGATGGGGGTCACCTGATTTAAGAGGTAAAATTAGCGAGAAAATGGCCGCCAAAGCTTGGTAAATTCCAAAGCTGGAGAGTCCATGGAAACTGTAAATTTATATTTTTGTGCCTTAAATGAATGTTTTCGATGAAATCCTCAAAGGAATGTGTTTGTAAATGGACATAAAAGGTGTTGAGCCAAAAAACAAAAATTTGATAAAAATTGTTAAGCAGGGAGAAAACTACTGTTTTCTTAGAATTCATTATTTTGACGAGAACCTGATTCCACCACGCTGCCTCACATATCACTGGAGTGAGAGTTTTTAATCAGGCTGTTATATATTCGGGAACAGATGTTTGAATATAAGCGAAAAGAATACGTCACCTCTGCTCCAAAGCTATTATTAAATTGAGTAAAGACACTTACACGGACACAATAATGATCAGTTAGTGGTGGGAGCAAGCAAGAGGGACAGACAGACTAAAGAACCAACATAATTTTTAATAAGAAAGGGACAGTAAGTAGGACAAACCAGTGACACTCTTTTGTGCTGTAAAGCCTCAAATTACGAACAGTTTATGATGGTATGCCTACTCATTTTGCAAACACCAAAGGTTGGGTTCTGGTTTGAGTCCAGTCCAACCAGTGTGACATCCTTCAGAATGTTTTCAGTGTTACTAAATCTGTGATGATTGGGAAGAGAGGATTCAACTCACAAGTTTTCTCAGAGATACATGTTTAAGTGAATACACATCAAGTTCATCAAGTTCTGTTGGAGCGGGGCAGGGGGAGGTGTCACAGGTTCAGGGCGCATCAGCAGAAAGAAAGATGAGAAGATAAACAAGCGTACAAAAACATTTGCTCAAAAACTCCTGAATCTGCTCAATTTGGGATTCAAATTCCTTTACAGTGCAGCCTGCCTATAACAACTTTCGATTTAACGACATTTTCTGTTATAGCAACATGGTGCCCCGGTCCTGATTTTTTCCTTTTATATATCATTAGTAACTTTTGGTTGCCTCTATACACGACAACTCTCTTTAGTATAATTGGAAAAAATTTCTGGTCCCAACAATGTCTTTTATAGAGAGGCTGCACTGTATGTCGTATGCAAGGTGAAGAGCCTAACCAATAATTGTGTGACCAAGGCAGCTGGTTTGCTTGGGATGTAATAGCCTTAGCCTCTAACCTTATCCAAAATCAGGAAACAAAAACTTGGAAAAAACAATGGAAAAAATGCTCTTTTCAACAACAATGGTCCTGTATTATGAAGGAAGACAGCATGAAAGTGAAAGTACTTCACCTCAATGATGTACAATTCGATCTGACAATACAAGTGCAATGTTCGTTGTGTTCTTTACAACAGAACTAAATAGACTTGACAATATAATAATATATGACAAACTATGCAGTTCTTCATATAAAGGAAATAAACAAATTTGACAATACACATGATACAGTATCGAATACATTTCGTTCTTCGCAATGAAAATAAACGGATTGAAAATGCATTCAACAATATTCTTTTATGTCTAACCATCATTTTTTTTAACGAACAAGGGAACATAATAGAAACAATTAACCATGACACTCCTCAAGAGTGGTATTCCATCAATCTATTTCACACTAAAAAAATCATTTAGGTGGCAAACTGATTTAACCCTGTCCGTCAGGGCTAACCCAGGTTGAGACAGAGAAGAATACAGTATAGTGTCCCTGGAGACAGATGAAGACACTTTGCTACCTTAGAATTACAAAGTACTATCAGACATTTTTGGCTGTTTTGAGTTGGTAAGGCCACGAGGTCAAGAACCAATGTTCTATCTGCTCTATCAAAATCCTAAGATCATTCTGAGATATTTAAAAGAGTTGCATTT
Organism: Aplysia californica; assembly: GCF_000002075.1. Lineage (NCBI taxonomy): Eukaryota > Metazoa > Mollusca > Gastropoda > Aplysiida > Aplysiidae > Aplysia > Aplysia californica. Next base: position 844,754 of record NW_004797271.1, on the reverse strand, counting down.
GAAAAAGCTTATGTTGTGAAATTCAAAATTTTTAATGACAAATTTCTCAAAACTAGGTAGGCCCTACTGAGCATATAGAACTTTGTAACTCTTAAGGTAGCGACTTGGTAAAAATCTCCCCACATGGAAATCGAATTTAGGACTTTTGTATGAGACAGCAAAATGCCATACAGTTCGGTTTGGTCATCAGGGCTAGCCAGATTTCCCCCCATGAAGGAGCAAAAGCTACCCCTCGTAAAACGAAATTGGTGATGATTAAAAAACAAATGCATTTGTTTTTAAGACCGCGAGTGAGGCAATCGTTTTGAGGCAGGGACCTATTTGTAGTGTTCACTAAAGCCGCCAGAAACTGAACTAAACTGAACTGATTCTCCACTGAGCAATGCACATGTAACCTGCTGATCACAAATATGTCAGTCACTGTGCCATATTTTGAAGAAAATTTTGTAAAAGCTCCAAGTAAAGATAGAAGCATACAGACTTTTCATTAGCACAGCACTCATCATCCCAAACTTGTCTAAGATGACCACCCATTGTCAAGGAGAAAAGTAGTCATCTTATTCTTAGACAGGTGGACATGTTGGGCAGGTCAGCTGAAAATGAAGGAAAAAAAATTCCACTCCTGAAGTCCCAACAGGTTTCTGTTCGCAAGCTTGAGACTGTAGTAAGGTCTATTAAAAACTATTTTGAAAAAAAATATTTTGGACGGGGGGAAAAGGAAGGTTTGTTTGTTGTAGTTGGGTCTCCCACAGCATACTAAACTTAAAAAAGCTTACAATAATCTACATGTATTTTTATAAAGGGTGACCTTATTTAGGCCACATATGGCCTAAATAAGCTAAACCCCCCTCCCTTACCTTATTTAGGCCACAGGTGGCCTAAATAAGCTAACTCCCCCTCCCTTACCTTATTTAGGCCACACCTGTGGCCTAAATAAGCTAAACCCTCCTCCCTTACCTTATTTAGGCCACACCTTTATACAAAGTCACAGAAATATTCCTTTTGTGCTTATTGAGGTACAGTGCAGGGTGATTTTACCTGCAAGGATAATTGGACAAAATGGGCAAAATCTTTATTGCTAATGGTCATATTTAGACAAATCCTATATCATTGTCTTTTTTTCTTCTTAACTGCTCATGGTTATTAAAGAGTAAGCCAACTAGGTAGTAATTTCGGATTCCTAATACTAATATTATGGGCATTCTTAAAATTTTTTAACTTGTTTTTAGCGCTTTTCTCAACGTAAAATGGATTCCGTAAAAAAACAATGACCTTATCTTTCTTTTTCAAAGTATTGTGCATATATATATATTTGTGTGAAACTATATATTCTATGCTTTCATGTACATGAAAAAAGCTAATAAAGGCAAGCAAAATGTTCTTCAGAGACATAGATCTAGTAGTAGGCCCACTGAATTTTTTTTATAAACCGGGAAAGATGACCAGAAAATAACAAAAAAATTTTATGATCTTCACTTGCACTTGCAATTTTTTTGATAAATTATAGTCTACCTCATTGTCTTTTTTTTTCCATCATTTTTCTTCACTATTCATGACAACTGGCTTGTATTGTTTTCAGTTATTATCAAGAAAGTGGATAGGCGGACTACGGGGTCTATCTAGCCAAAAGGATAGGTGGACCCCGGGGTCTACCTAACAAAATGCTAGGTTTTAGGATGTGAACCCCGGAGTCAGCGTAGTGAAATAAGTAGATCTCAGTTTATTTTATAGTAGGACTGGCGGAGCTCGTGGTCAATGTAGTGAAATTATAAGTAGATATAGGTTTAATTAAGGATTGGTGGACCCAGGGGTCAACATAGTGAAATAGGTAGATCTCAGTTTATTTTATAGTAGGACTGGCGGAGCTTGTGGTCAACGTAGTGAAATTATAAGTAGATATAGGTTTAATTAAGGATTGGTGGACTCCGGGGTCAGTGTAATGAAATCAGTAGATCTAGGTTTAATTAAGGATTGGTGGACCCTGGGGTCAATGTAGTGAAATAAGTACATGTAGATCTAGGTTTAATTTTAAGGATTGGTGGACCCTGGAGTCAACGTAGTGAAATAGGTAGGTTTAAGGTGGACCCCAGGGTCTACCTAACGAAATGCTAGTTAGGTTTTTAGAATAGGTGGAACCTGCGGTCACCGTAGTAAAATAAGTAGGTTTAATCTAGGTGTCCCGGGGGTCCACCAATCCTTAATTAAACCTTCTTATTCCTCTATGGCTATGGTGACTCCGGGGTCCACCAATCCTTTTAAAATTAACCCTACTTATTTCACTACGCTGACCCCGGGGTCCACCAATCTTTAAAGAAATCGACTTATTTCACTACAGTGACCCCGGGGTCCACCTGTCGTAAAACCTAGTATTTTGCTAGGTAGACCCCGGGTCCACCTTAAACCTGCTTATTTATCACTACGTTGACCCCGGGGTCCACCAATCCTTACTTAAACCAAACCTTATTTCACTACGGTGACTCCCGGGTTCACATCCTAAAACCTAGTATTTCGCTTTGCAGACCCCGGAGTCCACCTATCCTCTTCAGGACTAAACTATTATCAATTTGCAATTTTCATTGATTAGCATATTTTTTTTAAAATATTGAATCAGAGACTCGCTGTCTAAAAAGTCCACTGCTAATGCTATTCTTTTCAAAGAAAATGGCACAATTTGATTTTATGACATGTTGAAAAAAAGAGTTTTAAAAATATCCCGAAAACAACATAAAATGATTATATAGATCTCTCTCTCTCTCTCTCTCTCTCTCTCTCTCTCTCTCTCTCTCTCTCTCTCTATATATATATATATATATATATATATATATATATATATATATATAATAATATATGTATAAATATATATATATATGTGTGTGTGTGTGTGTGTGTGTGTATTTTATTATGTATACTAAAAGACTGAGCAGAGGCTTACAATGTAAATTCTGTGCTCTACAAGTAGAGAAAATCTTAAGTTTGCGCAAAACAGATTTTAGAAAAAAAGTTGGATCTAATTATTCTAATAAAAGTAAAAGTGATTGTTATGCTGAGATTTGTTATTATTAACTCTGGAAATACAGTTACTTGCTGAATCTAAAAGTAACTAGAACTGTGCAATTCGTTTTATTTCAATTTCAAAGCCCAAAGGCATAGCAATAATAAGTTAGATCTAGATCTAGCAGTTGTAGGCTCTCTGGCTGCTTCTAGCATAGGCCTGCTACTACTGATTCTAGACAGGGAATCTAGATCTTGCTATCGCCTGCACTATTAAAATCAAATATATGGTAAAATAAAAACAAAACTGAATTTTTTGTCAGTCAGTACATCCCAATTGCCATAGCCGCACATATTAATAGTTGAATAATGCGATACCGAAGCAACACGTTATCACAGTGTGCAGGGGAGAGCGAGGTGCTCGGTCGATTCGGTGGTTCGGCTTTTGTAGATCTATGCATTTTTTACGGAAAGCCCTATTACCTGGCCTATTACTAAATCTATTAGTGTTGTGAAAACTTCAACCTCTACAGCTCAGGCGTCAAAAGATGCTGGAAAATAATAATACGTCCTGAAGTTTCATAATTTATTTTTATACAGAATAACACAGTACACAGCCAGTAGTTTTTATTTCATCGAGTTATAAAAATGGCCTTCATATAAAAATTGCCTTGTTTTCAGAAGCAAATTTTAATAGTTCTAGTTCTACCGAATCGATTTTCACGCGAATTCAACCATTTTGATTATCTTTCTTTTCCTTTTAAAAAGATGTAGATCTAGGCCTGTTGGATGTGGCAGTGCGAATAACACTGAGTTGTTTAGATCTAGATCTAGACCCATCAACACACGAGGCTTCGTGGCCGATCACAAAAGTCTACGGGGCTTATCGAGGCCGATTCGCCCTGCTGCGAGCACGTTCACTAAACTGCCTACTAGATAGAATCTACTACCAAATATTCTCTACACGATCTTTGCTACTACTACTACTAGGCCTACTAGCCTACATGTACTACTACGAGACAGTACGAGAGAGTGTCACTCAGTAAAAGATAGTGTAACTTTGACTCAGCCACGTAGTGTACACACTTTTTATACCCCAAATTTAACCCGGAAGTCCATTCGGAGGATTTGACCTTTTCACTTGACCAAAGTGTGCCAAAATGGTAGCCTAGCTTTTGCCCCTCCATGAAGGAAAAATCTGGCCCTCATTCAAACCATTGGGATTGAGCAAAATTTTGCGTTTTGTGCTTTGTTCTTTACAATATTCATTATGGTTATGATTTATAAGTTGTACACTGAGACAAAACTGTACTAAACTAAATGAGAAAGGTGCACCATTATGAAAGTGGAAGGAACTCAGTTGCCTGAAAAGGGTAGTTTGAGCATGTGTGGCCTAAATAAGCTAAACCCCCCTCCCTTACCTTATTTAGGCCACAGTCCACTGTGGCCTAAATAAGCTAAACCCCCCTCCCTTACCTTATTTAGGCCATATGTGGCCTAAATAAGCACTCCCTTTTATAAATGGGTGTGTTGGACAATGAGAGATTTGCTAGGTCATTTTGGACAGATTTTTATTTTTAGGGCTGTTGGTTGGCGCACTATAGCGGCCACGTTGGGCAGATGGTTGTCTTCAATGGTGAAAAAAAACGCAAAGATAAACACAATGTAAGCAGTTAAATGCAAAATCGTCATTTGGACAGATGGTCATTAGAGAATGTTCGATACATTAAAAACCAGTTCATTAAGTAACAAGATGTGGAGTAATAGTAAGGATATTGGCTGTGGCACAACTAAGATTAAGATGCAAGTTCTCAAGTTCAAATTCCTGAGAGGGGAGGTTATTTCATTGGGTATTTTCGACTGCTGTGATTGTGATACTGTATCCCACTCACTCAACCCAAACTGGCTGGGATAATGCGGCCGGACTCCTGAATTATGTGGAGGTGTGAAACATTAACGAGTGGTGTAACTTTAGATCAAATCAGTCAAACACTCTATTTCTGGAAGTTGTAGTGGTAGGGGTTGGCAGTAAATTTTTTTTACATAAAGGTACATTTTTGCCCTTTCAACTCGACAGACAGGGAGAGAAAATGTATCAGATATGAAAGAAAACAACTGAAGAGAATACATTTGGCTGTCTAAGACAAATAAATCTGTCTCTTTTTCAAACCAAAGAGTTTCTCCCCTCCACAGTTCCCCCCACCTCCCCCCTTATTGTGAAGCCAGCCCTGTACGGTAATATTACTCAGTTTGTAGGTACAAACAGATTTGTACAAACAGATTTAGAGAGAGTGAAGAAACACACGTCTGAAAAGGCTTTTTGTTTTATTTTTGTCTTCTAGTACAATGTAACCGAAAAGTGACTATTGAGTAAAAGAAAGGTACTGTCTAAATCCCGATACGTTACCTAACAGTTAAAACAGAAGTGTTAGGTATAGTACATTATTCAACATCTCCCCTCGAAGTCATTGTCCCAGTGCTTAATCATCTATTTTAATAGATCTCTATAAGTTTCACTTGTTCACAACACTTAATTAAAGAGTTCTTGAGACTTGGATTTGAGTTTAGAGCACAGAGCTAAATATAGGTCACACAGTCACTGGGTCACAGGTCTAGTCTCGTTGGTACTCTGATTTCTCTGCGGTATCGGCTGACATGGGGTGTCTCTGTTGGGGCCACCGGCATTTGCGCTGACTCCCGAGCAGGGCTTGGGGTGTCAGGATGCCGTGTCGAAGACGGTGTGTTGTCCCCGGGCTCTGGTGTTGTAGTGGGCTCTGGGGTAGCCACGAGATGACTTCTGTTGCAGCGGACGGTGCTCCCTTTTTCAGTGGTCACTGTGTAGTAGCGCGGATTGGGGTGTCTGTTGTCAACGATGCCTGGTCGGCCTAGGTCTCGAATGTGGACAGAATCACCGGGGCGAAGTTCTGGAAGAGATTTGACACTGTGTCTCTTGTTGTATTGCAGCCGTATGACCTCTTTCCTCTTCTCCTCCCTTTGACGAATACAGGGTAGATCAACAGAACTTGGATGTAAGTTGTCCTGCATAATGGGGACTTTGGTTTGGAGTCTCCTTCCCATGAGGAGCTCACTTGGGGTATACCCATTTTGTAAAGGAGTAGCCCGGTATAGCAGGAGGGTAGTGTGCGGATCGTTGGCTTTCTTGAGGAGAAGCTTCACTGTTTGTCCTGCTCTTTCTGCCTCACCATTGCTCTGAGGATATCTTGGAGAGCTGGCGATTTGAATGAAAGTAAACTCTTTTGCAAAAGCTTGGAAGCTGGCGCTTGAAAACTGAGGGCCACTGTCGGACACGACTGCCTCTGGGATGCCATGAGTGACAAAGATGGACTTGAGTTTATTGATAACGAATACACTGTTGGGCTTTTTGAGTAAGCGTAGCTCTACCCAACGAGAGTAATAATCAACCATGACGATGTAAGCTTGACGTTTCACGTCAAACATCCATGGCCAATCGAGACCAAGGCCGGTCTGGTAACGAGAAAGGGAGCAGAGGATCCTTCTGGACAGGACGAAGTTTTGCTCAAGTGTTGCATTTCTTCACCATGTCCGCAATCTGACTGATATTGTTGGCCACCAGACTGAAGTTTGAGCTAGAGCTCGGCACTTCGTGATGCCAAGATGGCTTTTATGGAGTCGACTGAGAATGTCCATTTTCAAAACTTGTAGAATGACAAGTCGATCGTCAAACAAAAGGATATCATCCACAATGCTGAAATAATGACAATTAGTCCAATGCTGTTTCAGAAGTGTATTTTCAGGCAAGTATGCTGTCCAGCCTCTGGTACAGTATTTCTGGACTTCCGACGTTTCTGAGTCCCTCTTCTGCTGGGAGACCATATTTTGAAGTCTCTGTGGTGAAGCAGGGAGGCTATCAATAGCCTGTTGTGCGAAGTCTGCCACTTCGTCTACAAAGAGTGATTCTGCATCTGATGGCAGATTTGTCGGAGCACGAGAAAGTGCGTCCGCAGTGATCTGATGCTTTCCCAAAACATGCAGCACATTTGGTGAAAAGCGCATCAGCCTCATACGGAATCGTTGGATCCTTGATGGCATTTTGTGGAGTTCCTTGGCAGAGAGAAGAGGGACCAAGGGTTTTTGATCAGTCTCCAGTGTATACTGCTTGCCAAGGATGTATTCACTGAAGCGTTCTGATGCCCATGTTGCTGCAAGGGCTTCCTTCTCGATGACTGCGTAGTTCTTTTCTGCATCTGTCACAGCTCGTGAGATGTAGCTGACAGGTCTGCGAGAACCATCATCTTGTATTTGTAGAAGTACTGCCCCAAGGCCAGACATGGAAGCATCTGCAGCAACAATAGTCTCCCAGTCAGGCGAGTAGTGTGCCAGTATTGGTGTTGTGGTGAGGCCATCTTTGGTGCATTGAAAAGATGCATCTTGATGTTCTCCCCAGGTCCACAATGAGTCTTTTTTTTTTTAGCCACGTTGCAGTAGCCAAGTCAGGAGAGAATTTTGCCATCTGGTTCACCATACCCAGAAAGCGTTGTAACTCAGTGACGTTCTTGGGCTGAGGGAACTTTCGAATGCCGTCCATTTTTGCTGGGTCTACCTTGAGGCCTGTGTTATTCACGATGTGCCAGAGAAACTTGATTGATGGCTGCGAAAATTCACACTTGTCGTTTAGAGTGACCTTAGCTCTCTGGAGACGCTTCAAGACTTGTCTAACTCACTTATTGTGAGTGTGAGTGTCCTGATCAGATGCATGAATGAGAATGTCATCTTTGTGACAAATGACACCTGGAAGGCCGTCCAGAATGTTACACATTTTCTTTTGGAAGATTTCTGAGGCTGAGGATATGCCGAAAGGAAGACGGTTAAAGCAGAATCTCCCAAATGGTGTTATGAAGGTAGTGTACCTTCTGGAGTCTGGATGGAGAGGGATTTGCCAGAATCCTCTTGTCGCATCCAGCTTAGTGAATACTGTAGACCCTGCAAACTTGGCAAGCTGTTCGTCTATGGATGCAAGAGGATGGACTTCTCGTCGCACTGCCTTGTTTAGACTGGTGAGGTCCACGCATATTCTAACTGAGCCGTTTCTCTTTGGCACAACAACCATGCCGGAACACCATTCTGTGGGCTCAGTTACGGGCGAGATCACGCCTTCAGCCAATATTCGGTCAATTTCCGTCTTGACTTTTGGCAGTAGAGGGTGTGGTGCTACGTTTTGTGCTGGGTACAAGCACACAGGATCAACGCCTTCTTGTAGCTTGATCATGTATGGGTCTTTCAGTTGTCCTAGTCCTTTGAAGACATCAGGGAACTCTCTTTTGAAATCAGAAGATGTCTCGTGGACTGCATTGATTCTGGCAATGAGACCCAGCTTTACACATGCTGACCTGCAGAGTAGGGCATTCGGTTGGTCTTTTACAACGAATATTGTCTCTTTCATGGCTTTTTCTTTGAACTTTAGATCAGCCTCAAAGATACCAAGAGTAGACAGAGTTGTGTCCCCAGGGCCTTTTAGAATTTTGCTGCAGCTATTGAGAGGTTGACTAGTGTCCACACTTCTGTCTCCGATGACAGAGATCGCATCACCAGTATCAAGTTGAATTTTGTTGGAACGGAATTCAACTTGATGATAGCAGACTACTCATCTAGGCTGTCAACTTCCTTCCCAGTGATGGAACCTAAAAATCTGGGGCCTCAGCAACGTGATAAGAGTTGACTGCTATTTCCTGAACTTTGGGGTGACTACGGCAAACTGTTTTATAGTGGCCTCTCTTGCCACAGGAAACACAGACTGCAGACTTGGCAGTTGAGTTGGGGCGAGCGGACGGACGAGTTTGTTACTCGCGGACTCAGTCAGAACGAGCGGGTAACGGACGGCCATGAGAACGAACTGCGAACCTCAAGACAGTTAGTTTTTTTGGGTCCGCTCCACAATTTGACTCTCTCAGCGAGCGGACTGCGGACCTCAAGCCTCAAGTCAGTTCGTTTTCTGGGTCCGCTCCACAATTTTATTCATTGTGTGGGCGGGCGAATGGACGAACTCAAGCAGACGAGATACTCGACGCGAGATTAGACCCGTCGTCTATTGTTTGTTAATTAGGACTAATGTTTCAAACCACATGCGGTGCCACAGGGAGTGAGAAAGGCTGGTGACGTAGTACTATGTGTGTAACCTTTCACCTCGTGCGTGGGGCACACTGTGTACGTTCCAATTATCGCAAAGGCCGGGGGGGAGGGGGGGGGGGCGGAAATTTTCGCCATGAACGCCTAGCTACAATGTGAGGCAGGAGGGTGATTTCTTAATTAATTTTTTTGGGGGGGGGGGACGGGGGGTTGTAAGTTGTAGACAATGGAAGGAGTCGCTCCCGTCCGTCCGCCCGCCCGCTCGAATGCATGGAGTCTCTCGGTCCGCCCGCTCGCTAAACGAACTGTTGTTTCTGCCCGATGTGTAGCGAGTAGCGAGAAGCGAACTACTGTTCACAAATGGACGGTTCGTTACCCGTCCGCTCGTTTGCGGGTAGTGCCAGCGGGTAGTTCGTTACTCGCGGACGCTAATTTTGCGAGCCCGACCCAACCCTACTTGGCAGGGCAGGCGTCTCGTTTGTGGCTAGGGAGGCGACCAAAGTATCCACAAGGTCTCTTGGAACCTGTGTGTGGAGTGTATGGTTTGTGCAGATGCCTTGAAGCACCCGACGCACTACACATGTTGTGTGGTTTTGTTGTGACTAGCTCAACTCGAGATTGCACGAGTGTCTGGCTTTCATCACGAGCTTCAGCTTGTCGGCTTATTTGTATAGCCTCGTCGTGGGTGAGCTTGAGCTTCAATTGGAGCTGTTTGGACAGGTCATCGTCCCTTACTCCGACAACTATTCTGTCTCTTATGAGCTCATCTTTGAGGGCTCCATAGCTGCAGTCATTTGCGAACCTGTGCAAGTCTTGGATGAATATATTGACACTCTGTCCCGGTAACTGAGTGCGTTTGTTGAATTTTGCACGAGCGAAAATGATATTCTTGCGTGCATCAAAGTGAGTGTCAAATGCCTCTATCACTTCTGTGTATGTAGCGGTGCTTTCTTCGACTGATAAAGTCGTGAGGATGTCGTCGGCTACCTCCCCCATAGTGTACAGTAGAGTACTGACCTGCTCTGACTGTGACTTGTTCAGCAGACCTGTGCAAGAACGAAACCTGTTGAAACATTGTCTCCAACGTGGCCACGATTCTGTCTTCCCATCAAAGGGCTTCGGCGAGGGTAAAGACACGCGGCGATGAACTGTTGTTTCACCGGCCTTATGAACGTTAATATCCGTGTCGTGTTCAGCCATGACTAAAAAAGTAAAGAAATGACACTTATAATAATATACCATTGTCAACCGCTGCTTCCATATAATATTATAATATTGTTCGGTTTGTGGGGACTAACAGATTTAGAGAGAGTGACGAAACGCATGTCGGAAAAGGCTCTTTGTTTTATTTTTGTCTTCTAGTCTAGTACACAGTAACCGAAAAGGGACTACTGAGTAAAAGAAAGGTATTGTCTTAATCCCGATACTTTACCTAACAGTAAAAAGAGAAGTGTTATGTAATGTACATTATTCCACAAGCTCCCTTCCCCCTTTTCTCATTGAATAGCGCCCCCCCCCCCCCCCCATTTCCCTGTATAGCCCCCCCCCCCCCCCCCTCACTGCCCAGCCCTCCCCATCCATCCCGTCCTATGTAAAAGCTGATTGTTGTTCTCAGTGGTCCCTCTCATTTGGCACGTGTTCGAAACTTGTACAGACAGTGCTTGGGGGTCAGTGCAGCTTTTCTCGTCTGCCTGGGATGACATAGAGTTGATGTGTTGGAAAATGGATGTATACCTAGCCTGGGACAACTTGTCTTGTCCACTGAGGCTATCTCTGTGGTCAGTTTGTGTCAGACGGCTACCCCTCTGGTCACTGACCGATGCCGATGGGTCTTTAACCTTTCTCAAACAGGTGGCCACACGGGATTCGTTGATCTGAAGAGTTTTCAGAAATGCTTTCTGGCACACATCTGTCTCAGCAATACGGTATCTTCTTGTCTTGCTTCTTCTTCTAGATCCACATTTCGAGTAATGTCTGCGCACTTCCTCCTCCTTCACACAATAGACAATAACTGCACTGCGAGCCTCAAATGAAGGACATTCCCAATATTTGATGAACAAGTTTTTTCTCTCATCATAACTCACTCGTTCTAAACACTTCCTGGAGCAACATTCTAAGTCAGAGTCGAATAACCTTGGCAAGTTTTTTCTCTTGTGTCCCTGTCTGGGTTCTTTGGACAACAAGTGGATGTGTTCTACCACAGCCTGGTATCTCTCCTCCAGAGCCAATCTGTGCTTCCCCCTCTTCCCCCTCTGGTCACCCACAGAGGCTGTTGGGTCTGTCACTTTCCGCAGACAGGTCGCGACACGAGACTCGTTAATCTGCAGAGTCCGAAGAAAAGCCTTCTGACACACCTCCACCCCAGAGATGACATATCGTCGTGTTTTGGTTCTCCTCTTTGTTTCACTTTTTGAATAATGTCTAGCTACATTCTCCTCACTGACACAATAATTAATAATTGCACTTCGAGCCTCAAAAGAACCACAGTTCCAATATTTGGAAAACAAATTCTCTCTATCTTCAACACTCACTTTCTTCATGCACTCCTTGCTACAAGCACAATCAAACTCTGAATCAAACACCCTCGGTAATACTTCTGTTCCTTTTGAGTTGATATAACATTGATTTGTGTTACTGCACCTCTTACGCTCTGCGTATGCCTGGCTCGCCGTTCTTTTTCTTTCTCTCTTTTTACTCTGAGAAGCTGGCACATCAATTTGCCGGCTCCCACTGGTCTGAGAAGCATGTTGTCTATCCACATGAGGAGGTTGTATCTCTGTCACCTCCTTCTCTCCTTCCCCGAGAGGAAACAGAACCTGCCCTCGTCTGTCCAGCTGAGGTTGTTGTTCTGTTTGCTCCTTGTATGGAAAGTTTAAGTTTAAGGGAGAAAAATCCTCCATTTGTGCATGTCCGTTATATGGCGTGCAGTTTGACACAGGGTACGGCGGGCATGTGTTCGGATCCCCCATTGTCATGAGCACCTGGGAGATGGCATAGTTTGTTGTCCACTCATTTAATCTGTCCGGATGACTCAAAGTATCTGTGGGAAACATGTTGTGACTGTGAGGAGGTGCTGGGTACATCTGGCCAGACGGCTCCAAACTTGCCTGATCAGACAAAGGTATGGAATTGTTCAACAAACTTACAGGAAACATTTTCTCAGAGGTAGAAGCTTTCACAGTGTCTCATCACCAGAAGGACAGGTCTGCTTCAGAACTTTCAACTTCACTCATTTTTGGAACAAAATCATCTCAGGAGGACTACACGAGGTCTGCTTCAAAACTTTCGCCTTCAAGCATTGCTGATTTCTGAAACAAAAACATCATAGAACATACTTGAATCAGTCGCCTGATAGCAATCTTTTCAAGATGAAGCAAAACAAAATCTATAGCTTGAAAGTAAAAAAAGTTATTAAAAAAAAGTAGGCCTACTACCGGTAATGATATGATCCCTATATTCTGGCTCCAGTGTTTATTGACGGTAGGTCAAGTACCGTATATATATCCATAACCTGGATGTCAAAATGTACGAAATCAATGATATAATTTATAATCACTATATTCTTGACCCTTGCACTTGCACGCACTGACAAAAAAACATTTCAGAAGCATGGGAATCTTAACATGTAAACATCTCCCGACAGTGACCTACCATTTGTCTTGAATAATAATTCAAGAAAATCACAAAAAGGTTGTGAAAAAAGCTGAGGTATTCTTTTACTTTCCCTCCTGTTTCACATTTAACTTATATGTCCATTTTCTATATTGATGCGCTAAACACGAATATTATCTTCATTTCTGTTACAAATTAACTCTTCATGTCCGGTGAGCCGGTGGCAGCGGCTCAGCGCGAAGTGGGTTTGGCCGGCGAGCCGCTGACACCGGCTCGCTACACTAGCCTTCATTAAATACACGCGAAACTAATATTTCACGACATCAACCAAACTTATGGTCGCAAATGCCGAAAATAGGTCTTTTTCTGTTTGTACTTTCATTTTGTAGCGTTTGTGTGGGCGCGTATGCTAGATTTGATGGCTTGTTTCCAAACAGCTGATTTTTTGTGTATAATTTGTTTGTGTTGGTTAGGGAGATTATCATGGCTGGAGATTGCTCCTGAAATACTTATAGTGACAGTTTTGTTGTTTGGATTATACTGAGACAAAGTTTTCATTCCATTTGGATATTATAAATGTTGAGGCTCTATTCAGGTTAGTTCATCGTAATATGTAGGCTTGTAACGTCTATGTGAATGTGACTTTTTTATATGTAGTTATTGTACACCTCATCTTACACCTGGAAACTTCAAATAATTACTCAAAATTACTTTGAAAATGTGCATAAAGACACAGTTTTCATATTTAGGTATATTCAAACAAAACTATAAATGTAAGCCTTTGATTTATTGTATAACAAAGTGTGTATATATATATATAGAAATCTAGATCTAGATCTAGCTGAGTTTACACTTTTCATGCCGAATGTGGGTTCTGATATATTTTATTATTTTGGTTTATTTCAAAAGAATGGGCTTCAAAGAAGCTACAGCCACCATAGATGTAATCCTAGAATGTATATCAACATTTTTGCTTCTTTTACTTTGGCTCTGTGTTCAAGTTTTATAAAGTTACACCCATATTTGTGTGAACAGTGTTACGTAATATTGCAACATTTATTTTTGCTAATGGCTATTTACTTCAATAGTCTATTACAGTAGTCTCCGCCTAAGATCCCGGTGCTCATGAGCAAAGAAATGCGGGATCTTAGGCGAACCGGGACCTTAACCGACGATCCCAGGGAAGAATCTATGGGGACCCATGTTAAGGCTTACAATCAGTAAAATGGTCTCCCTCCACCTTAAAATGAACTGACGTGAACCCTTGGTGGGTTTATGACATATGGCGAGCAACGAGTGGTTAACCTTGATGGCCTATCACAGTGCATAGTGCCATGAGGCGTGCCATTTTCACTTATTATCCTGAGTCC
>NW_004797271.1:823977-829299 GCF_000002075.1 Aplysia californica | reverse complement strand
CTGAGAGTTGTGGTGATTTATTGAAATACCCCAAAAAACACCAGTCTTCAACGCTTGTGACTGGTGAAAGGGCCCAGTCGCAAGTGAGTTAAGCGAACCGGGATCGTAAGCGGTGGGATCTTAGGCGGAGACTACTGTATTATTCTTCGATGAAGGCATCTAAAATGAACGCCAATAAATGCAACTTTCATTTCTGAACACAAACATACCAACAGTTTTGAAGTGGGTGTAGAAGATTGAAAGTTATATAGACTTTTGTAACCCCCCCTACTGCTGTACAAGATCAGTCCCTGAGAGGCTTCCGTCAGAACGAAAATCCTCTACGCACATGAAGAGTTAATAGGTTGTTTTTTTAATTTGATGGTTTATAATGGAACTTTATTTACACTACGCCGAATTGCGTAGTAATTTCTGCGCTTTGAATCAATCGGGAGGTGTTGCCTCCCTGAAGTAAGAAAGAGATCTGGGGGGTTAAAAGGGGCGCCCCCTGTTTTAACAACTTATAATTTCATGTTTTGCTTTAGGTTTTAAATTTTCTTGAAAATAATTGATTTGCGACAGTTCTAGTGGCTATATATATGTGATCTGCAGCAAATAATACTTGGCCCTCAAAGCAGGGCATCTGTGTGCCGGAGTGAAAGTAAAAATTTACCAAACCTCAGCACAAGGAAGGCATATATTCATCATTTTGGGTAAAGACAAACATGAGAGTGTATCGTATGTCTGACCTGCCCTGCGCTGTTCTTTATCTTCCCCTCTTTTTACTCTGGAGGTGGCTATTCTCACCCGGGGTGAGAATAGAAATACGATCGACCTCTCACCCCGGGTGAGACTTGCCACCGTAGGCTATTTTCACCCGGTGTGAAACAAGACCTGTTTTTCCTAATTTCGGAATACTTTCTATCGATGTGGATGATCAAATGGATGATAAAGGCAAAGAAAAGATTACGTTATAGCACAAAAGTAAGCTAATTTTATCGACTACAAAGATGCTATGGCTATTTCACTTTTCGAATCGAGCCGAACTATGGGGGTCGCCATTTTGTTTCTACTCCTCCCCTCTTCTCTCTCTCTATCTCTTTCTGAATACTGTCTCTCGGTGTGGACGATCAAATTGACCAAAACAAAGTTAAAAAATGATGTTAAAACACAAAAGTAAATTAATTTGGTCGTCTACAAAGATGCTACGGCTACTTAACTTTTCGAATCGAGCAGAACTACGCGGGTCGCCATTTTGTTTTGCCCGGAAGTTCTCGCTCGTGCTACTCCTCTCTCTCTCTCTTTCTCTCTCTCTACTCTCTCTCTCCACTGCCCACAGACAAAATTGTACGCTTTTAGTAGGCTAACAGTAGTAATGGAACGTTTGTTCACGGCACTGAATTCTACAATTTTTCTGTTACCACAGAGTAGAATTCTATGGTTTAGGGTGAACGCAAAATTTGTTGGCCTAGATCTAGGCTATAACGGTGAGAACGCGCACCGGGTGAGAATGGCTGTCGTTATTCGGACTCGAGTCCGAATAAAGGAAGTGTCTTCGTTCTATAGATCTAACGTTCAGTGCTTCCAATTTTCCGCCATTTTTTAGTTTCCCCCACACCTTATCTGCCGATCCAATACCCGCCGCCTCATTGATACGCCCCCCCCCCACGTTTCCCACTTTCTTTGTTGTAGAAAAAGGTCAAATTGAAGATTAGCAGACCACCTGGCACCTGCATATTATGAGCTGTGTAAAAAAAATAAAAGACCGATTCGTTCAAATACACAAGCCTGTGTCATATCGATTGTTTACCAAGAAAAAGTTGTGTTGCTGTGTAGAGCTGAGCATACGGCAACTTTTGATTCCATAGACCAGCACACAATTCATTACGTATTCATTACGTAGATCTACGTCAAGACTAGCTTATTATTGTAATAATGATCAGTTGCTGGGGGGGGGGGGGGGGGAAGACTGACGCGTATGCGACGTTCAAAGCACGGACCGATAGTGCCCCCCCACCACCCTCCCCGACACGCACACAGCCACACGTGTGCAGGCCGCCCATCCGACCCGACACACGCTAACGAACCATCTTTAATTGCTTCTGATGACCTCTTGACAAATAAACATTTATTAGAAGCGCTATAACTTTTAAGGCCGGCCTCAAATTAATCATAAGATTAAAACTCGGCTCCTGCACAAAACGCCTTTTTGCCCGAAGTGATCCCGGTCTCTACCCAGCCTGAGGCGAGTCACGAGTGAGGCAGGACAGGAAGCCGGATTCATGAGTCACAGGAAGTCGGAAGTGATGTCATGCTGGACAAGAATCAGAGTCCGAATAACATTTTTTCATATTCGGACTCGAGTCCGAATAATCACTTCGGGTGAGAATAGCCAAAAGATTCGCCTGCACTATTCCCGGGTGAGAATAGAGGTGGCCTTTTACTCTGAGAAGCTGGCATGAATTTGGCTAGAAAGGCTAAACTTACCCCACCCCACCCTTTCCCTCTACCCCCACTGCCACCAGGAAATTATTGGGATTTGGATTTCATTCATTTCATTCAAATTCATGCATGGATCATGCTCACACTCATGTCTCATTCACTGGCTCAAAACGCTCTTCTGAACTTAAACCGCAGTACGTTAGCCCGTTAGTTTTAAGTAAGAATAAAACCTTTCAAAGAAATTAATATTTCTGCGCTGGGGGACAAAATGCAAGGAGAATTTGACATATTTTTATCCATATACCCAAAATGCCCAGTGCACATGAACTCTGTGCTGTTTAGTAGGCTAACTGTTGTAAGACACACAAGGAGGCATCTCCGTGGTCTCTGCGGTTGAAGTACTGTTTGTTTACCTTTTTATGTCTACGGCCTACGGTTTCCGCTTCTGCCGCAGTTGCCCAGATTTACTCTTCTTATCCAGATTTACTCCAAAATCTCTGTCAAACGGTCTAAGCCTAAATTACAGAGCGCCGGGTCGCGTGCGCGAGTGTTGGGGAAAGAAAGGGAGTCGGGCAAGCAAGGACTCAGGAGGTTATACAGTTATGTAAGGTCTTTGGAGTGGGGACATGTCTTGGACACACACACACACACACACACACACACACACACACACACACAAACACACACGCACGCACGCAGGATCGCGCGCGCGCGCCCGCGCGCGCACACAAATTTTACAGCACAGATGCCCCCCCCCCTCTCTCTCTCTCTCTCTCTCTCTGTAGGCCTAGTCCGGACATAAATTTATTGTTTGGACACCTCTTAAAAATGCATACATAGGTCTACATGTTTTTCTTTTCTGAACTCTCAGTACCGTAATACAAAAAGTGTGAGTGTGTGCGCGTGCGATGTGCGCGCGGTGTGTGTGTGTGTGTGTGTGTGTGTGTGTGTGTGTGTGTGTGTGTGTGTGTGTGTGTTTAAGAGAGAGAGAGAGAGAGAGAGAGAGAGAGAGAGAGAGAGAGAGAGAGAGAGAGAGAAAGAGAGAGAGAGAGATTTGTTTGTTCTTTGGTTAGTGTTTTACGGCGCTCGCAACTGCATAATAATATATTATTATATTATATTTTATATGAGCGCTCGGGACAAATTAAACATTTATTTCAGTTGGTTGAAAATGTTTTAATTTAGCTCAGGTGGCCGCCGAATCCTACTCTTAACGATTTTGGACCACTATTAAAAAGGGAGTAGCAGTAGAAAGGCTGCTGAAAGAGTCAACTTTTTCATTGAATGAAAATTAATTAGAGAAATTTGGAGGTGAAACGGCTTCGTCCCCACCATCCAGAAGAATTTAAACAAAGAGATGGAAGACAAAGGTGACTCGCCTAGTTTGAATGCTTCTCAAAATGTCGTGGCTCGCCATGAGTATAAAAATTATCACTGTTTTGTTCTTATTGCTTGCTATTTGGTGGTAAAGCAACCTAAATACGGCCCACCCAAATTTAGGTCCACCCACCGCCACTGAACGCATATTATTATATCACAGGTGTCGAACTCAAGGCCTGTGGGCTACATCGCCTGCCCAGAATACAATCTTAGCTGGCCAGCGAAATAATTTTTGGCAAAGGCCCGGTGATATGATATGAAGTTTAATATTTATGGCTCTGAGAAATTCCCGATCAGACTCGTGAACGTGTCCAACAGAAAGGTGATTCTGAAAACAGAACCTTTCAAAGCTGCTGGGACACACTGATGTGGGAGCAGAGGCGAAGCGTCTATATAATCAAATAATCACTGCTTCCCTTCCTAATTTTGAAACATTGTCGCAGTCAAATTCACCCATAAACGTAAACTTCATAAATTAAATGTAAAAAGACGTTCATAATCAACAATGAACAGTATGCCTAACATTCTAAACGGTTTCATTGCCACAGAAATAGCCTGTTCATCCCTCTTGGGCCACTCCATAAGCAGTCACAAGCTTTGATTAAGTAAGCTTAAAGTGAGACTGGAAGAGTCTACCAACAGAATTGAAGGGAACATGTGCATGGCAGTCAAAACTGTTTCATTGCCGGCCACATATACCCTGTTCACCCCTTTCGGGCCACAGTTAAAATCAGTCTCAAGCACTGATTACGTAAGCTAACTATTACACTGGTCGAGTCTACCTCACAGATGAGAGGGGAACTAACACCTAATAATCTCTCGACTGCTTCGAGTGCTTGTTTTTTTTTCCTCGACTTTTTACTGCCCTATAATCAGATCGTGACCTCGATTATGACACAGGCTCGTGGCCGCGAAAGGCTAGACAAAAAACAGCCAAATGTGAAATTTAAAAAATGATAATTGTCATGTTCTACCAAAGAGTTAGAGACTCCCTGGTAGATCTATAACAATTAGATCTAGTACTGACATCTCTGCTTCTTTGCTTTGTGTTTGTGTATTCACATCTAAAGTTAAATTTAATTTTAATTGGAATTGATATTTAATGAGATACTTTCCCGATTATTTTGGCGGTTGAACATACAATAATGAATTCCGGATTTGTTTTCATTCACAACTCTGAGTCGCCGCATCGAGCAAGGTTCTTGTGTGATATCCCCAGGCCATATCGGGTCCAGTTTCACTTTGATTACCCTGTCAAACAAGTCAGCCTTCGCCCCTGTGTGGGAGACAAGTCGTTGGACGAGCGGACAGTAGGAGATCTTCAGAGGAAGAACCCACCAAGTTCAAGCAAATGTTTCGGCCCTAATTAACTTTCTGACACTCTACTAAGTGGGGCAGGGTCACACTCAGGTCATGACTCCCAAGTGCTCTCCTGCTGTTGTTGTTTTTTTTCTTGTCGCTGAACTGATCGAGGATCGAGCATAAGCTCCTGGGACACTGATAATACAATAATACACATAA
>NW_004797271.1:788977-821477 GCF_000002075.1 Aplysia californica | reverse complement strand
TACTTGTCAATAGCCCCCTATTCCTGTAGTATTCATTATAATAAATAGAATGGTAGAATCATAGTCACAGGAGTGGGAAGTAGCAGCGAGATGTACATGTACTTCCAAGTAATTCAAACTTAAATACGAGAACAAGATACATGTATAAACAAGTATATATAATATATGTATATCTGCCTGCCCCTTCCTCTTCTTTTGTTTCACCATCTCGGTTCCATCTGAGATCTGTCGTCTGGCAAGTGTGTAAAACTCTATTTTAACAAAACAAAACAAAAGTCTCTCTCTCTCTCTCTCTCTCTCTCTCTCTCTCTCTCTCCACACACATATTATAGACTGACCAAATTTCTGTGTCCATTCAGTGACCAAAACTCTTAGAAGTGAAACTGTAAATCTTTTACACCCCCATCAACACTTTTCCGATCATTCTGGAGGCAGGCTGCTTCCAACCCTGGTTGAGAGGGATATTACATCCTAACAGACACAGCGTAGATACTTGATAAAAAATTTCCCCACTTGGGAATAGAACTCAAGTCTTTTGAGTGCCACACCCATTCACCTTACCACTATACCACAGACGTGGTAAACTCCTAAGTTTACATGACTTCTACCTTAAACAAAACATCCAAAGTTAATTAAAAAATTTCTCTTCTATAAATGTACCGTGAGTGGGTAGTTGGAGGGCACCACTGTTAGAGCTCTTGATTCTTTTCTTTCTCTCTTTTTTTTTTCAGGTTGCCTTGTTTACGCCAGCACTAAATACTGCAGCTGTTTCTGTGTTGATGAATTTCTCTTCACTCAGAAAAAGATTTTTAGTGAGAATTACAATAGAGTAGATCAAGTTAGTTCTTTTTATATTCCAACATCAACACAACTACCAAACACATAAACAGAAATATTTACGTACCAAACACCTGTACAGACACATATATACAATGATAAATACATAAATGGCTTTGATTTTTCACTTTGGGCTAGAGGCAGGCTTAAAGCACTATAATTCAATATTATGGTAATATCAACAATAACAAATAGCATAAATAACTCTAGAGTATTTGCACACAATACAAGCTGGGGCATTTGCCTATCAGCTCATATTGTATTCATAATGATTCATGGCTCATAAGATATTCAGTTATAGTCTTGTAAAATGTTAACAATTATAACGGCTATAAGATGCGGAGCCATAAGATGTTCAGCTATCAGCTTATAAAATCAAAAATAATTAACTCCCTACTATGAGATTATGAACACAATAAAATAAAGCCACAAGTTTATTATTGTTCCAAATTTTAAACATTGCCACCAAAAAGGAGCATACATCAGAGATTAAAAGAGTTTTATTTTAAAATATGCATCAGCGGCAATCAAAATAAGATGTAGACAGAATTTTATCAAACTGGAACAGTTTTCGATGTCATCATTAAATTCCCTTCATTTCAATACCACAAGTACATTGATATAAATTGGGCTATTAATCACAAAAATATAATCGTTCCAAAGAAAAACTACGAGTAATTGCTGGGTGGGAAAACGTGAAACTGGGAGGACTGAATTTTGACGTTTTGTTTCCCAACACACCTCTGAGAATAGAGTTCAGAGTGAGGAAATATGTTCATATCAAGCTATTAAAACAACTGGGCTCTGTGTTAATTATTTGCATACTTCTGGGGAATCTTTTCGAACAGGAATTGCTGCAGAAGGTGAAGGAGAGCTGAACAGAACAGGGAAGGGGTCTCAGAAAATATGTCACAAACAGAGGTTGAGTTAAAACACACGTTCAGTCAAACTAACTGTCATGATATATCATTATCGTTTACATCATGTATAAAAAATCAAGGAACTAAAAAATAATGTACATATCACAGCAGTCACACAAATCTTGTTTGAGTCATGGACGACATACTACATGACAACAGCAGATTTATACCTCCCTACTTCCTTTCCTTTCTACACCAGTTACGCATACATGCACGCACGCACACACGCACGCAAGCACGCGCGCACGCACACACACATTCATATAACTTTTCCTCCTTCATACATCAATATTTTTAAGCTCACTAATGAAAATTAAATGCAAAAACTGAATGCATAAATATTTTGAAATAGTTTTACGCTTTTAGATCAACACTCCTAAATTCTTTCTTCATCTAACATCCATATTTTCACACTCATAAACAAAAGCATGAATGTGTCATATCAATACATACTTCAGAATAGTTTTATACATTGTAAATTTCAAATCAGATCTGCATTTTATACAAACCAAAAAAGTGAGAGGATCATAGAAACCTACAGGTTGAAAATCTTGAATACATTTGTTTTACAACAGATTTCAACAAATATAATCAACTACTGCGTATTTTGGAACAAACATTAACAATAAAAACAAATTGGATCCTTCAGAGCAAAGTAGAGTCAAAAAGCTCCACCACTAGGTTGCGTGGTGCACACGTGTGACAAGTGGCGAGGTCGCGACAGGAAGTTGCCCCATCACGCACTGTTGGTAGACAAGAGAGCCCATTTCCTCTTCCACACACGATGGCAATACCTGCGACTTAGCCTCATTTTGACCGCAGTTTACTCTAGAAAAATAAGAAAGGACAGGCATGCAAGCAAAACTCAAAAGATGAAAATGAAAGAAAAAAAAAAAAGAAAAGCCATTAGAAAAATATCAAACATAAAATGACACTCCACAAGTGTTTCTACAAAGATCATGATGTAGACAAAAGTAACATAAAAACAGTATACTGTCATGCCTACAAGAAGTCAACAATGGCACGTCAGCAAATCAACGTTACAGACAACGGGTGAAATTTAAAACCAAGCCACCCAATATCCCAGGTGTCTGATTGTGAGTATCGCTACTCTATAAATAGATCAGACAGCTATAATTGTAGAAAATCAGAAATACACATGTAATTCCATCTGCACTACGACAAGTAGTAATTTGGTGGGGAGCTACTGGGCCTTTATAAACAAACTAGGCAGTCATATTTTAGATAAGTCAAAATTGTTCAAAACAACTTTCATTTTTCCTCTTGCTTTTAACAAAAAGTGTGTAGTTTAGTAGTCTCAAGTAATCTCTCTCACTTAAAATGTAGAATATGTCAAGAAATTCACACAGGCAAAGATAAAAATGGCACGATTAGAATGAAAACGAACTGGTAACAATGACTGTTGACAGAGTACAGTTGGGATTTCCACGCTTGCAGCAAATTTTCCTTTTCAAAAGTCTTTTCACATCGACCTCTTAGTAACTGAAATTTGAGCTGCACACGGCAGCATTGCGCCTTCTTTTTGATGTTACCAGCTTAACATTCCGTCACACACAACAGATGAAGGAGTAGATCGGCACACTGTACTGTGCTCTACACAAATATAGAATAGTACGAAAGCCCAATGCCAGTGACCTTATGAAACACAACCCAACACATGTAATCATGTGCTCATTGAACTATTATTATATCTACAAACAATACTGTTAATGATGCATGTTGTGGTGTGCAGAGAAAAAAACAACCCAACCTAATATTCAATATTGTGAGTCCCAAATGTCCTTTGATCTATCTATCTATCTATCAATCTATATATATATTAGAACACACTACATTTTCCTCTTCCAAACATGTCACTTAAGATTTGAACACATATTCTATATATTGGAGACACAATTAGGTCACAACAGAAATGCCCATAAAACTGGAGCACTAAATCTAGAATAAAAAGAAAAGTATTAACAGAGGTGTTCTACTACTTCTACGTATCTACAAGAATATGCTGGGGCTATCCACAGGTATTCAAAAGAGAGAAATTTTTAAAAACAGAATAACAAATCAAAACCAATAAGAAAAGAGGAAAAAACCCAAACTGTATGAAAAAGACATGGGAGAAGCAATATGGCAAGAAAAGTTACAACACAGAAAAAGGTTAAGTTTTACTTCCACTCCTGCACACAGATGCACTGCTTTTGGGGGCTACACCACCGTATTCTTGGCTGAAGAACATACTTATGATCAATAAAACCGCTGAAAATCAATTATTTTCCAGATAATCTCAACTCTGCATGCAAAACATCAAATTATAGGGAAATACAAGGGGTATGCCACCGGAAACCCTCAGATAAAAAAAAATCCGCATGAAATATTACAAAGAAATTAGGCTTAATGTAATTTATAGTTCCAGTAAAAACTATCACATTTTTCAAAATCTATCAATTTGCGATGGATATATGAAGTCGAAATTAGTGCGAAAACATATGAAAATGAACCCCCAAGAAGTGCTACACAATAATACCTAGGCACGAGACGGTAGTGAAAGTAAAATAATACCCAGAAAAATGACAATCCAGTTTTCCAGTAACCTACACAAACAAACCAGCATACCTGGAACAACACAATAGCTAAATAGTTTCTCTCTGTCTTACAAGTAGGTTCACAAACACACTTTACCCTTACACATGACACATTCAGTTTTACACAGAAGTTTCACCCACTGTATATGTACATTAGCCTCATGTAATCGATTATAGGCCTCTAAATGATATGGCTAGAAAGAGTTAATTCACTTTTTTAAAAGTGACAACTATTTACAGAAACAAAACTTTGACACAAAAGTTATTCACTGGGCTCATGGTACCAGTTTTACAAAGAACGGGCAGCTGTTTTAACGAATATATGAATGAGATAAATGAAAAAAAAAAGTTAAGAGGATGAGCAGCAGTATCTATTTTATTGCTGTATCTTTACTAGAACCATCAATATAAAGTCAAATGTCCCCTAGTAAAAATCACAAAACATGTTATCCAAACTTTTTCTAGGTGAGATTACCTTTCTTGGGCATTACTCCAGCAGGCATTCTTTTGTAACTTTTTTCTCTTGTCTAGTCTATGAATGACTAGATTTGAAAAATTCTATAATATAATTATCATATCTAGCACAAGTACCTGCACGCGCGCGCACACACACACACACATACACACACAAACATACTCTCTCTCTCTTGAGAGTGTATCTCTAAATGTTTCTTGTTTGAAACCCTAAAGGACATTTTAAAGGTCACTTATAAAACATAAAACACTTTCCAACAACCTTGAAGATTTTCAAACAATATTCTCAAAAGTGAAGAACTTTGCTATGAGCAACCTTGTAATAGATCGAAGTATTTCACAATCTCATACTAGATCTATGTGTTTCAAAAGGACATTGGGATTCCTAGAAAGAATTTACAAGGAAAAAAATCAGCTTTTCCAGTCAAACAGCTGAAATTATTACCAGAGTTTTAAGAGAATAGGGGGAAACAAAAGTTCTAGACGAAAAGTACTGGACAAGAAATACTCCACAGAAGGGAACACATGAGAAATTATCTACCTAGGAATAAAAATTAAGGCCAATTCGTTTTAACAGCTTGGTTTGTTTTGGAGGGCATCCGTGTCTTTAAGCCATCCACAAAAATGTTTTCAGATGATTTTTTTTTCTAGCTACAAATGAACAACTGGCATGCTTACATTTCATGTTAATTTGACCCTCTAATCTATATATATGGCCTTCAACATCTCTTTCTCTCAAAAAATTTCAGTGAGGTTGTTGCCTTCAAAAAAGTTTTTCTTGGTTTTACAGACATGTAGCCCTCAATAGGGTTTCTCTAGGTAAAAGTTACAGGTAGTGTCACAGACTAATTGTGTCAATAGAAAGATGTGTAATACAAATAAGTCCTTCCTTGATTCCAGAAAGGAAGAATCAAGAACAGAAGGATGAAAACAAAGAAAGAATGAAAATGAAGGAGAAACAAATTTCTGAAAACCATGAAGAAATGTCAAAAGCAACCGAGATGCAACCAAAAACAAATAACAACACTTCCACATATACCATACCAAGATCTTTAAAAATGGCAAAAGAAATTTGTCTGAAAACAGAACATTATATACAAACTTTAAAACTGCTAAATCATCCACCTCAAAAACCACTTGCCAAACCATTCACTTGGCTCATGCTACAACAAGCATCATTTGTTTGTTAGCTCAAAGCTGTTACTTTGTTACTCACTCAATAAATTATTCTGTATGTACAGAGAATTAAAGCGACAAAATCAAAACACTCTCCATAACTCCAAAAACACTAAACAAAAATGCCATTTGTCAAATCTGCAAAACACGTTATGCATTTTCAAATGCAAAACTATTCTTGCAATAGCAAAAATAAATGGACAGCCGTTAAGCAAAACACAAATTCAAGGCAACAGAAAAACATCTTTACCTCTTATAAAAGGATTGTGGTTAGTTTAAACTCCCTTTCCACTCAGTCCAGTCATAGACAGGACCCATGCTGGAATGTCCATCAAGTAACTGACCCTCAAACAACACTTTGGATACTCACAGTTAGAGAACAATCCCCCCCCTCCCCCCAAATACAAAATCTCAGCAAACAGATTAAAATACACTATAAAAAAAAAAAACTTTCCCACTCGAGAGTTGAACCCCCACCTTTTAAGTGCAACAGCAAAGAACCTGACCATTATACCATAGACACTGGGACCCCACCTCCAGCAAGTTATCTGAACACTCAAACTCTGTTATTATGTCCAAACACAAAATGGTTGCTTACTTTTATGTATAAATATTTCAAAACTAATGACACACAACTACAAGCATCCCATTGACTGTAATAAAAGACAAGAAAAAAACAAAGGCTCCAAAAAACAAAACAAAAACAGCCAATAAAAACAATAAACATTCTATCAAGCCAATTGTGGCCTGTAACCAGTATAAGAAAAAAACCAAAACATGTTTGTATAAAACATATTTATTACTTGTCATGAATGAAGTTTTATTGTTCCGTCGAGATAAAACCTGAAAACCTTCTACGACAAGCAGAGAAAAGTGTGAAGTTACTAGAGGCAGAAGAAAACACAGGAAAACGTCTAGTTGGCTACAAAGTCATTGAATATGTTCAACATGAGCCCCCGAGGGAGAAAATTAGTTTTTCTATCTACGAACAAAACGACACCATCCTGAACCAAACAAAAACAAAAATAAAAAATTTACACGAAAAACCTCTGTGTTTCAATAGCTACAGAAAACTAATTTTTAAAAACTAAAAAGCCGTCAGACATTTAAAATCGTAGGGAGGGAGTCGGTTAGAAGATATTGGGACTCAATCGGAAGCAAGAGATGGTGAAGGAGGATGGTGTGCGAGTTAGCGCCCTTTGCTCCCACCTTCCGACCCGCCAACTGTGGTCATTGAAGAGAACAAACAGAACTCACGCGTTTGCTCACGGGCTGGCTGGCCGCGCGGCGCTTGTTGGCTGGGGAAACAAAACACAGGGGAGATGT
Source organism: Aplysia californica (assembly GCF_000002075.1). Lineage (NCBI taxonomy): Eukaryota > Metazoa > Mollusca > Gastropoda > Aplysiida > Aplysiidae > Aplysia > Aplysia californica. The sequence continues at coordinate 814,147 of NW_004797271.1, read as the reverse complement.
TGAGTGATTGAGTGTAATATATAGAGGATTTTATCAAGTGACTGAGTGAGATGTAGTGAAGGATTTTATACACCTGGGTTGTTGAGTGATTGAGTGTAACATAGAGAGGATTTTATGCACCTGAGATGTCAAGTGATTGAGAGTAATAGTAATATATTGAGGATTTTATTAAGTGATTGAGTGAGATGTAGTGAAGGATTTTATACACCTGGGTTGTTGAGTGATTGAGTGGGCTGTAATAAATAGAGGATTTATACACTTGAGATGTCGAGTGTAATATATAGAGGATTTTATCGAGTGACTGAGTGAGATGTAGTGAAGGATTTTATACACCTGAGATGTCAAGCGATAGAGTAACATAGAGAGGATTTTATACACCTGAGATGTCGAGTGATTGAGAGTAATAGTAATATATAAAGGATTTTATCAAGTGATTGAGTGAGAGGAAGTGAAGGATTTTATACACCTGGGTTGTTGAGTGATTAAGTGGGCTGTAATAAATAGAGGATTTATACACTTGAGATGTCGAGTGATTGAGAGTAATAGCAATATATAGAGGATTTTATCAAGTGATTGAGTGAGAGGAAGTGAAGGATTTTATACACCTGAGTTGTTGAGTGATTGAGTGGGACCTAATAAATAGAGGATTTTATACACCCGAGATACATCTGGTATTTGGTGAGATATAATAGAGGATTTTTTTGTTCTAGTAAGAGTTTTACAGCACTTGCAACACAACAAGGTCATATAAGTGCCGAAGATTAGAGGTGTTACAAGAGAGTAACAAACACAAAAAGGAGGAGGAGTGATTAGGACCATAGAATTTTGATAGAAAAGAAGGAGCAGACCACACCAGAGCACCCGCTAACCACCCACAGAGGATTTAATACACCGGAGATATAGAGTAACTGATGAGATATAATAGAGGGTTTTATACACCTGAGATGTCAAGTAATTGAGTGCGATGTAGTGAAGGATTTTATACACCTGGGTTGTTGAGTGATTGAGTGGGATGTAATAAATAGAGGATTTTATACACCTGGGTTGTTGAGTGATTGGGTTGGATGTAATGGAGAATTTTTTACACCGGAGATATGGAGCATTTGGTGAGATCATAATAGAGGGTTTTATTCCCCTGTGATGTCGAGAGATTGAGTGGGATGTAATAGATGATTTTATACAAATGAGATGGAGGCGATTGTGTAGAATATAACGGGAGGGATTTATACAGGTGAGATGTTGAGCGATTGAGTGAGATATAACAGAATATTTTATACAGACAAGATTCGGGTGATTGTGTGCTATGTGGAGGATGCTTGTTGGCTGAGGAAATATATCACAGGCGAGATGTCGTAGGACAAAGTGGAAAATAAAACGGAAAACCTTTTCATCATTTAGAAAAAAAACTGGGCATTTTTTCACCACTGGCACGGTTCTCTAGCAACGTTGTTGACTTGAGTTCTCCTTTTTTTCAATAAGGTATTGATGATTGATCGACTTTAAACATTTTATGCCCCTATCAATACGATTTAGATCGAATGGGAGGATCAAGTTGCTACTTCGACCCTGCCTGTCTGAGCTAACACTGGAGGTGTGGTATACCGCATACCAATAGACAGACAGAGATACTCGGTAAAAACTTCCCCATTCAGAAATGGAATCCACGTCTTTTGCGTGCAACAGTGAAGAGCTTTAACTGCTACATGACAGACTCTGGTTTAACGGGTGTAGGAAAAGAAAACAATGTAACCTATTAAGTACAGCTCTAACTAGCATGATTCTATTGTCCACTTTTATTATGAGGAAATTTTAAAGAAATTTTTGAAAAATAAAAGCGACCTCGGTAAATTTACATTCTACACTGAGGCCCTTGGGGGCAGAATTTTCACATGTATTACAGAATGCTGTAATATTCCTCACAAATACCACAGAATGCAGTAATATTCTCACACACACAGAATGCTGTAATATTCTTACATATATATATCACAGGATGATGTAATATTCTTACATATACATCACAGAATGCTGAAATATTCTTACATATATATCACAGAATGCTGTAATATTCGCACATGTATCACAGAATGCAGAATATTATAATACTCTCACACATATCACAGAACGTACAGGACAGATTGCTGTAAATATTCTCACATATATCACAGAATGTAGTAATATACTCACACATCACAAAATATCGTCATACTCTACCCAAGAAGCTTCTCCCTCTCATTATATATTTTTCATATCATGCACACACCTTGTGTTTGTTCAAAGAGTGACCAGTGCTAGTCTAAGTTGAAATATTGAAAGGGTGTTAACTTTGCAGAATTGGTTAATCTTACTATATAGAAAGGGGCATTTACCCAGTATAAGTATCAGTTTAGGTGAAAAGAAGACAGAAACAAGAACATGTGTAAAATACAGTAAAGAAAACGACTGTGCGTTACCTTCCATGTAAACGGCTCTGTCAAAGTGACCGGCCGAGTAGACCGTGCTGGGGAGAGAACAGATCAAATGGAGACTTTCAAAATATGGAGTTACAAAGTGGACTTTCAAAAGAGATATATAAATATAACAAAATGAGGACTTTCCTATTGAGGTAAAAAAAAAGGAGACATTTAAAATGACTGTTACAATGAAGATGTTCAAACTGAAAATGTTCATAAAGATAACTTATGAGAAAGACAGTCCTTTCCATCTATAAAACATGTGAGTTTGAGAATATGGTTGATTAATCACTGAAAACCTTTTTCATCCGAATTTTTAAAAAAAATCAAGATAATTCAGGAGACGGGCTGCATTTATCAACTTGGGCTGAATAGGATAGATTATCTACAGTATCCTAGCAGACAGACAAGAGATTTTTAAAAAATCAATTTATTTTTCTACAAACAAAATCTGCAGAAAGCATTACACCTAGACAATTTGGCAGCATATCGTTCTCAAGTACAAGCACCAAGATACAGACTGGTCTGGTTGCCTTTTTATTTCAGTTTCATCTCCCAAATCCAATGTCTCAGATAAGAATTTTCCTCTCTTTCATTGCCATACAATTTGTTTTAAAAATTAGAAAGGTCAACCTTTTTCTTTTCGTGGATTTAAAAAAAAAGGTGAATTTATGCCCCCATTGACACAATTTACATCATTTGTTTTGAGGTGGGCTTTGACTCTTGCCTGTCAGGGCCAACCCAAGCAAAGAGAGATACAGTAGTCTCTGCCTAAATGCACGCCATACAAAAGCACGCTCCGCTCAAACGCACGCTTTCGTCATCTGACGGGTTTTTTACTACATAATTAGGACATACAAACGCATGGTCACTCCCACTAAATGCATGCTCCGATCCGCGAAACACGCCGTCAGGTAAAGCTTGACAAGGGGAAATTTTCTTTTCAACCTGCTCAGCTTGCATAGACAAGCCTAGAAAACAGGATATTTGGTGAGACTGCCCCTCACGCCGAACTAAGAAAGAGATGGACAGCGTTTTCACACCCAACTGGCCAACTTTCCATACACACAGGTCTCGGTCTATGGCTGGTCTGTGAAATGTTGAGGGTGGGAAGGGGGGGGGGGGACTCAACTGTCTTTTGATAGGTCACGGGAAATGCATTTTGAGAGAACGTTTCTGACTGGTGTTTGGGTGACTGCACGTAGGCTCGTAGGCCTAATGTTTAGTTAGACCTAGATCTAGGCCTGATGCGCAACACGTGTGAATGCCGTAAAACACTAGACAGACCTCTATAGGATTTAAGATTAGCCAAGTAAGTCTAATCAGCTGCGCTCAAAGACCTTATATTCTTATAACGTACTTGTTCAAGAATCACAAGAGAAATGTTTCTCTGAATGAAGAGATCTATGATTCTGATGTTGTCCATGAATTTACGATCGGGGTGGGTGCTTGGAAAGCCACGTGGCCGCGTCGTCGTCTCTATGACTATCCCCAACAGTTTCCTCTTCTTAGGCTATCTGTTCCCGACGTTTTATAGTGCATATTCATTACAATGAGTCCCCCCCCCCCGATCCAACGCCTATATATTCTTAAACGCAGTCGGGAAATCTTTAAAAAATAGTCACGTGTCGTCACATTTTCGGCCCAAAGTGATCCCCACCCCAAAGGGAGGTCACTAGAATATCAAGGCAATGAGATGACTGCGTCCCTTCCTCCCTTTGCAAAGGTTCATGTAAACGCACGCTCCGTATAAACACACGCTAAGGAGCCCTCCCGAGCACCGTGCATTTAGGCGGAGACTACAGTACAACATCTCACTAAAAAGACCAAGATACTCTATTATAAAAAATCTACCCATCACAGGATTCAAACTCGGGTCTACTGCATGCAATAGTAAAGCACCTGACCACTACATCACAGATACTGGTTTCCTTTTTGTAATCTTATTGTCACTTAGATTGGCCCAGAATAGAACATGTTGTCATTGTTTGTATATGTAGTAAGGGGAAACAACTTACTCATCTTTGCCCGGTCGGACTCCAGTTTCGTACTGACCATAGACTGGACGGTGGTCAGAGATCTTGATGGCCATCACAGCATCATAGTGCAAACATGTGACATCATTTTTCTTTTTGCAGCGAAACATGACGCGATCCTGAGAACATGCAAATGCAAGTAAAGCGTAAAGTTAGCGTAAAGTTAATAAACTGATTTAACATCGTGCTACCTGAGAATTACAAAGTTGTATCAGACATTTTTGGACATTTTGAGTTACAAGGCCATGATGTCAGCAACCAAATGTTCTTCTACCAGCTCTCTCAAAATCTATAAAAATATTCGGAATCGTTATCAAAATATTCAAAGAATTGCATTCGAAAAAGCTTGTGTGAAACTAAACAATTTTTACGTAAAATTTCTCAAAATAAGTATTAAGCAGATAGAACTTTGTAAATCTGAGGTAGCGAAAGGTCAAAGCATTGTCAGTGTTGGTAAAAAATAATAATAGATAGCATTTGTATAGCGCATATCCCCGTTCAGCAGCAGGCTCTATGCGCTTTACACTATATTATTACCCCAGCAGACCATAGAACACTCCGAAACATTATCAGTTTCCCAGGAAGCATACAGTGCAAGCAGCCGATTAAGCGCTAAAACATTAACAAACTGACAAGATCTTTCGCTGTCTAAAGCCGGGTACCCATTCCCACCTGGGTGAAGTGAGGAAAATTCGTGTAAAGTGCCTTTCCCAAGGACACAACGTCGGGCCCTTGACGGGATTCGAACCCACGACCTTACGGTTGCGAGTCCGAGAGCCTAACCACTAGGCCACTGAAATTTAAATGGCACTCTTCATGGTCACTGCATGACCTGCACACAGAAACTGATTTTTAAAAATTACTACAGGTATATTCACTTCTCCAAAGGTCTGTATCTTTTCAACACCAAGGTATTCACTCTCCTGGATAGCCCAGGCCTCAGCTGCAGTGACCTAACTAAAAATCATCTGGATTTTACTCATTTACTCATGTATTTATTTATATGTAAAACAATTTCCTGTGTGTTCACTTTAAGACTAACAGCTAAGTTCAAAACCAAAAATGTTGCACAGTTGATTGTTATTACTAAACACAAAAGCGCCAGATGATAGAATTGGGCAGGGTACAAAAAAAAAAAATCATCTGGAATGACAAGAACATCAATGTCAGCTTTTAATTAAGATTAGATTGTTGCATTCCCCTAGTCAGGTCCCTATTTTTAAGTATGCACATGAAACGTGAACCATAACAGCAGACACTGAAAGAAAGATACCGGCGCTGGAAATGAGACTTTTCTGCAAACTCCATGATATCTTGTATAAAGATCGTGTAGCTGACGAGGTAGTAAGAACCAGAATGGTAAAATGTCATTGGATCATCATCATACTATATTAGACAGAGAGCAAGAAAATGACACAAATAAACACTCTGTGAGAGAGAGAGAGAGAGAGAGAGAGAGAGAGAGAGAGAGAGAGAGAGAGAGAGAGAGAGAGAGAGAGAGAGAGAGAGAGAGAGAGAGAGAGAGACAGACAGACAGACAGACACGCACAGACACATACACACAGAGAAAAAGAGAGACAGGGACAGACATGCAGACAGACAGACAGACAGACAGACAGACAGACAGACAGACAGACAGAAAGACAGACAGACAGACAGACAGACAGACAGACTGACTTATTGTGCACTAAGAACAACATCAGACACACTGACTCACTGTGTAAGAAGGGACTCTGTTCTTGGAGCTACTGTCGTATGTGTCGTGGTTCACGTCAAACTTGAACGTCGGGTGGAAGTTGATCCGACCTTCCTGAAATCCTGCAAAGATCTTTCCTGGAAGCAAAAAAAAAATTTTTTTAATTCTCTGATCTGTCTATACAGCGTAACTAGTAATCTCAAGAACTTGCATTGGCATCTCTTCTTGATAACAAGTGCATAGAGTCTTTTTCCTTTTACTGTCCATGAACAGGCAGATTTCTTTAATCAGCTGGAAAAACTAGCTTAAAATCATCTTGCGTGTCATATAAAATTGTACGCCAGGCCAGACGATACAAAAACTGTCTGCCATAAAAATGTATGTATATAGAAACTGCCCACCCAGCAATGCACGTATTCAACAACCGTCTACCTGACAACGTACATATACAGCAACTCGTCGCCTCAGAACTATCTTGTCCAAAGTGTACTTAATTAGTAAAGAGGCACTTTGGACAAAATAGTTTTAAAGCGATGGACTGTCTACCCAATGACGCACATATACGACAACTGTCCACATGACAACGTACGCATGCCATAACTGTCTACCCAGCAATGCACATATAATGACAACTGTCAGCCTAAAACCTGGTTATACAACAATTATCCACCCAACAATGTACGTATACAACAATTGTCTTTCTCAAAATGTACATATATGCAACAACTGTCTACCCAACAAGGTACATATATGACAACTGTCTACCTGACAACATACTTATACAACAACTGTCCACCCAACAATGTACATATACAACAACTGTCTACCCAACAATGTACATATAATGACAACTGTCTGCCTGAAAACATGGTTATACAACAATTATCCACCCAACAATATACGTATACAACAACTGTCTACCTAACAACGTACATATATAGCAACTGTCCGCCCAGAAATGTACATTACAACAACTATATTCCTCACAATGTACACATATATGAGCCATTGCCAAAACGTGGGGAAAAACACACACATCTCACATTAGTGTGCATAAAATGTGATGCATTAGTATTTATTCCTCCAAAACGTATACACACGTCAAATATAGGATGTAGAACCTGCAATAGCAGTTTCAGACCCCATGTCAGCTTTATAATCTTGAGTTTGTAAATTTTGTGCCAAAAATGTTCGTTTTTTAGTGATTCCTGGAGTGTCATTTTGAGCACACCAATGCAAACTTCCAAGAATGTCCAAAATTTAGTACTTTTGGGTGGGGTTTTTTTTACGTGTGCTTTGATCCTATGCCATTTGTCATTGAGAAAGGTTAACTTGCTCAAGAAATCGGTTTATTTGTTTGCAAATAGACGAACAATTCCGATTACTTGTGCGTCTGTCGTGTCGTCAAGGACTAGGTGTTTCAGAAAACACCATTATTTTTCAGTAGAATCACCGTAGCTGGTTAAATCTTTTTGCCTATTGTCGTTAATTCAATACTTCAAAAGCAGCGATGCGCGAAAGGAAAATCGGGTTCCTAGATCTACAATTTCGGTCGACTGTTTAACATTCGCCGTTATTGTCGTCAATTTGCAACGTGCCGGAAGTCCGAATTTCGCCCACTTTTGTTTTGAACGGGTCATCAACAGTGCCCGGATATAATTGTTTTCTTGAGTGACTTCCCCTTACCCGCTTCCCCAGAACAACGGAAGCAACGGGGGAAACAAAAAAACGAAAGTAGTCATTGCCTTCAGCGTCCGGTGACGCACAAGAATTTTGCGTTGAATGTGACGTACTGGGCTGTTTTGCGTGTTTTTAGGCTACTCTGTTGAATATTTTAGTGAAATTGCGGTGTTTACACTGGATTCCTGGAACAAGAGTGTGATGTGTGAACAAACTTCGAGAGATGGATCATTTCTGTGGTTATAGATTTAGCTTTTGTGCTCAGTGATGATGTTTGGGGTGTCGTCATGCAGCCGTACAAGACTGACTGACGTACTAGAAATTACATTGTCCTAAGAGCAAACATTTTTAAAGTAATGTGTGCTCTCTTTACTCAAACAAATAAACAAACATGTCCTTGTTTATCTGTCTAACTCAAAAATACACATTTGTTCTTTGTTGGTATGATATACCTTTTTCCAATACATTGTGTCATTGTGTCATCATTGTTATGTACAAGTAATATTTGTCATCATTGCTAATATCAATAAGTTTTCAACATATATTTCATACATGCAAGATTCATTTAGAAGCAAAATACGCCTTTATTGATCTGTGTATCTCTTAGTGCAAATTTGTTCTTTGTAGGCATGATTTTACCTTTTCCCAGTATGCTTTGTCATCACTGTTATTTACGAGTACTGTTTGTCATAATTAGCAACATAATTGTGATCGTACACTGTCTTTGATATGACCTGATATCAGTTTCAAAGCAAAAGAAACCTCTCCTGGTTTTTAAAAAATTCTTAAAGTGCGCTTTTCTCTCTGGAGGCAAGACTTTTGTCTTTTCCTGTACATTGTGTCATCATTGTTATGTACAAGTCATGTTTGTCATCACTGTTATGTACAGGTCAGCTCAATTGATTTTTTGCTTTTGCCTCATATTAGTTTAAAAATTGTTTTACACATGTGTTTTTCTGGTACTGAGGCTTTGATAACTGTATTTGTACAGCCTTTCACTATTGTGATGTGTTGTCAATGATAATGTCCAATGTGTATCCTTTCTTGTACATAACAATGATGACATGTTCTGTGCACTACGTCATTGTTACAAAGCTTGTCATTTATATTACCATGATGAATGGAGTTCATAGTGTACAAAGTCTTTGTTTACTAAACAAATGGAATTTAAAGTCCATAATTTGCCTTGCTGCTTATCAGTTTTTGTCATCACTGTTACATACAAGAAATACAGTGGTTGCCAAACTAATAGACCCATATCTCCAAATCCGTACATCTCCTTGCTCTGATACTCTAGGAATATGAGCACTAAATGTCAATCTGTGACTGACAGAAAAGAGAGTCAAATTGGTAAGAAAAATTTTTTTGCACCACTGAGTCTCAAGAGAGTCTCACGTTTTGGCAATTGCTCATATATATATTTTTTTTACAACAATTGTTTTCCTCACAATGTACATATACAACAACTGTTTACCAAACAATGCACATATACAACACCTGTCTACATGACAACATACATATCATATACAACACCTGTCTACCTGACAACATACATATCATATACAACACCTGTCTACAAGACAACATACATATCATATACAACACCTGTCTACCTGACAATGTACATAAACAACAACTGTCTGCCAGACAATGTACATATACAACAACTGTCTACATGACAACGTACGTATGCAATAACTGTCTACCCAGCAATGTACATATAATGACAACTGTCTGCCTGAAAACATGGTTATACAACAATTATCCGCCCAACAATATACGTATACAACAACTGTCCACCTAACAATGTACATATACAACAACTGTCTACCTGACAACGTACATATATAGCAACTGTCCGCCCAAAAATGTACATTACAACAACTGTCTTCCTCACAATGTACATATATGCAACAACTGTCTACCCAACAAGGTACATATACGACAACTGTCTACCTGACAACATACTTATACAACAATTATCCACACAACAATGTACATATACAACAACTGTCTTCCTGATAATGTACGTACACGTTAACTGTCTCACCTTCTGTCATATATTTATGCAGCTGGTCTCCACCCAGCAATGTTTCAAAATTGGGAAATTCCTCGGCAGTGATTTGATGAACTTTTCCCTCCACTGCGTGGCGTTTTCGCTCGATGCGAAAGTTCAGATCCCCAAACCAGAAAACACAGTCAAACATGGCAGTCACGTCAGCTGGGGGGAAATGGCAAATAACTGTAGATAGAACATATGTTAACATAACTGCCTGAGAGTAGCCCTCAGGGACAGATATGTTCAGGTAGAACATACATAAAAATAACCTTCACAGAGAAATATGTATATAGAACATGCATACAAATAACCTTCACAGAGAAATATGTATATAGAACATGCATAAAAATAACTATGTGTATGTAACTCTCACAGACAAATATGTCCAGATACCACAAACGTAAAAATAATCCTCTGAGACAAATATGTTCAGAAAGAACAAGCGTAAAAATAACCCTCTGAGATAATACATTTGGATCGAACATAATAATAAGATAAGATAAGATAAGATACATCTTTATTGTCCAGATCCTGGCACATTGGTTTGGTGTTCCACCACGAGTACACACACACACACACACACACACAAACACACACACACACGTGCACGCACATGCACAAACAAGTAGGCTTACAATCACATACATAATATAAATGAACAGCAATATAAACAATAATAATCGTAAGCTAGATACACACTCAATGATATTTTGATGCATGCTCTAAGGTCGCAAATACACTAAACAAGATAGATGGTTAAGATGGAAGCATTTTGATAGATGATGGTAAAAATGACCTTCTGTATCTTTCTTTGTTACAGATCAGAAGCATGGGTGTTTTACTTCTGACTGATGTTTTTATTTGAGGGAACAAGGGATGTTTGTTGTCTAAAAAGATGGAATTAATTTTCTTAGTGCAAGCTGATTCCATCAATATGTAAAAATAAACCTCCAAGACAAATATATTTAATATAGAACAAATGTGCAAATAATTCTCAAAGACGAAATGTTCAGATAAGTAAAAAATAAGTCTCAAAGACAAAATGTTTAAATAGAACTTACAAAAAAATAATTCTCAAAGACAAATATGTTCAGACAGATCATAGGTAAAAATATCTAGTTGTGAGTAACCCTCAGCAACTCTCACCTGTTTTTTTGGCTGCGAGCGAGTTGCACATGGACTTGGGGAACTTCATCTCCTGGATGACCTTGCAGTAATCTCCCAGGCGGTTTTTCTTTCTCGAATTGTCATTGTCTCTGTCAGCTGAGGAGCAGGACATTTTTTTCCTGTGAATTCAGCTATTTTGAAGTTCAGCAAAACATCCTGGCTATTCTAAATAGTCCTGGCTGTTCCCCCCAAAAAAGCCTATCTTCGTTTGATCTTGCTCTGCAGGGTGCAAAAAAATGGAAATTAGGCTTACTCCTTTTAGTTTTAAAATTTTTTAATAACAGTTGTGAATTTATATTCTCATTTTCAAAAGGTCTGCAAAAATTATGAGAATAGACCAAAACAAAAATTGCAACTTCTATGGTTTCAAGATCAGATTACATATTCTAAAAAACACACTGGGGTAACGTATAGGGCATCAACTTAAGAGTGGAGGCGCCCTCCAACAACCCACTCAGGTAAAACAACAAGAAAAGAAGAATCCACGTACAGGTGAGATGACAGTTGATGAACAGGTAAGAGGTGCCAAACAAAGTAAAGCAGATGCCAATGGCTCCCTTTGTCTTGACCATGGTCATCGCTCTGAGAGAGATCACGTTGTCCTCCGGGGCTGAAACACACACATGTGACACCTTGTTTTAGCAAGTGTTTTACAGCACTTGTAACACAATAAGGTCATATAAGTGCCGAAGATTACAGGTGTTACAAGAGAGCAACAAACACAAAAAAAGAAGGAGGGGAGATAAAGACGATAGATGTTTGATAGGAAAGAAGAAGCAAACCACACCAGAGCACCCGCCAACCACACACACACATCTCGGATTGGAAATATTTCAGAATAGTTTTCTACATCATGAAAGGATTGTAAAATAACAGAATGTTTTACATCCCCATCATCATCATTTAGATCAACTGTTTCAACCACACCACTGGGGGGCCAATCCGAGCAGAGTGAAACACAGCAACCCAGCAGACATACAACAGATAAGATAACTTTCTCCAGTCTCCAGAATAAAATGCAGAAACCGAACTAATGTCATCTGCATGCAACGGCAAAGAGTGCAATCATGAAAACATAAACACCAGAAGTTGTGACATGTTCTGAGGATTCAATGTTATCCAACTAAAGGACAGAAAGTCATACCTTCCTGTGCCATCATCAAAAGAAACATTGATGAGGATTTAGATCAAGATTTAGCGGAGGAGGAGGAGGAGGAGGAGGAGGAGGAGGAGAACAACAACAACAACAACAACAACAATCAGAAAATGGGGATAAGCCTCGAAACATTAAGTGCTATTTGAATTAAAACTTCATTTTATAATCAATCTCTTGTCATTTATTTAGTATCTTTATCATATCCCATTACTTTGGAAGACAACAGGTAAAAAGAAAAATTTTCATTTTCAAGCATACTGGTGGGGGGGTTTTTTTGGAATAGTATCAGAACATGACCTCAGTGGAAGTGAGTTACAGAGTAACGGAAGCAGCACAAGAGTCAAGCAAGGGCAGATAACAAAAGGACAGAGTTGCCAGGTAATGGCAACAATACATGTGTCAAGGGGACAACAATGGGATCGATTTACATTGTAACGGCGACAATACAGGTCACTTCCTCAGAATTACACAGTTCTATCTGACATTTTAGTCGTTTTTGAGTTACTAAGATCGTGAGGTCAGAAACCAAATGTTCTATCTGCTCTGTCAAAATCGTACCATTATTCAAAGTCGTCATCAAAATATTCAAAGAATAGCATAAGAAAAAGCTTGACATGTGGTGAAATTCAAAATCTTTGATGTTGAATTTCTCAAAACTAGGTACTGAGCAGATAAAACTTCGTAATTCTTTTTTTTTCATAGTAGAGGGTTTTACGGCGCTCACAACTGCATAAGGTCATATGAGCACCAAGGGGTGGGCGTCAACAGAGAAGTCTTTACAGGGAATCAGACTTATTCTGCTCACCTCTCTAGCTTCCACAGCACAAGGTCAACTTTGACTATCAAGGCACCCCAAAATAGCAGGTCACAAGAGAGTGACAAACATTCAAAAGAAGTAGAGGAAAATTACAATAGTAAGGATAAGGAAAGAAAAAGCAGCAGTTCCCTGTTGTAGATCAGGCACAGTTATAAGCGTGACATGAATCAGCCCATTTACAATTCTACTGTGCTTGAACGAGAAATGTCCCCCCTTTGGGAATGGCCTAAAGACACTACAGTCAGTGACACTGCCCCGGGGGGTTTCGTAATTCTGAGGTAGCGAGATGTCAAACAAGGAAACAACAAAGGGACCGAGCTTGTGTGACAGATTACTTTATCGTTGTGACAGCGACAACTCAAAAGCTAAACAAGGGTAGGTAAACCTACTGGAGCAGAACCAGATGAGGTCCCGGCGTACGTAGACCACTAGGTGCAGCGAGCCCAGAGTGACCGAGTGGAACATGACATGGGACGGGCCTAACGTCTCTTGTAGACGCACCTCCCATTCTTTCCTGGACAAATGCAACAACAACAACAACTGTTACAACAGCAGTGCTAGTCATAGGTCTGGATTAAATGTGAGCACTGTAAAGTAAGGACATGTCATGATCTGTTTAGTTTTAGCAGAGGTTTTACAGCACTTGCAACTGCATAAGGTCATATGAGTGCTAGAAGATTAGAGGTGTTACAAGAGAGTAACAAACATAAAAAAGAAAAAGGGGAGATAAGGACGATAGATGTTTCATTGGAAAGAAGAAGCAAACTACACCAGAGCACCTGCCGACCACCCACTTATGATCTGCAAGCTGTAACACTCCATAAGTGGTGTTTTATTTGTTACATCAAATTTGAAAGTCTTGAGTAAAAAAAAAGCACACTGATATAATGACACACCGTTTAACCCAGGAGAAAAGCAAGACAGAAAGAGAGACAGAAACAATACGAGGTGAGAAAAGAAGTAGGGCCTACATGTAGCACCCTCCAACTACCTGTAATTTTTTTATTGGTGTATTTTAAAGTTACAATATGGGTAGCATATGTAGGATATGTCATTTCATTTTTTAAATCAAATTTAAACACTCTTATTATAAAGTTACAACATTGGTTGGGCTGTTCACTCCCCCCCCCCCCCCCCCCCACCATCTCCAAGCTCTCCCAAATCTGTACAAGTCAAGGCATAGGTATTATGTCTATAGGAACAGATAATATGCATGTTAATAGCAAACCCTCCCCCCCCCCCCCCCCCATTCCCCAAAATAAAATATATAAATTAAACTAACAAGCAAACCCAACTTACTTGTTCATGGCATTTTCTTGGGTTCCTATGGCATATATGTCTTGAACATAGTCACATTTCTCTGGAAGAATGAAGTCGTCTAAAGATGACACCACATCCTGGAGACAGGGAAAGAAAATTTTTAACCAAAAGCTCAAAACACTGCAGCTCTCTCAACCAACGATAATAAATCTCTATACATTATCAATGAAAAATCAATATGACAACTTTAGCAAAGAGACTCTACAATATTTAAATAAGGAATAAAAAAACAAAACAAAATGGAATAAATGTATTAATCAGCATTAATAGATATCTTGCAAGTTGAAATCACTGATTAGGGACTACATCTTTAAATATAAGTTGACCAAAATGGTGCGGCATGTCTATGGATGTAATATGAAACAGTATTTAAAAAAACCCTGATAGTTCTGCACAAACAGCTTATACAAGAATTGGCAAAGCTCAGCTATTCTTCACACATTTACTTTTTGAACAGGCAGTTTTGAAAAGTTTCCATTAAAAGAAGTTATGCTTGAATTTGGGAAACTGTTGTTGACTCCTTTGATTTATGATGACAACTCATGGTACCGAGTGCTGCAATGTGTTGTAACTGTAGTCATGATTGAGTTAAATAAACACTCCTTGTGGGTGGTTGGTGGGTGCTATGGTGTTGTGGTTTGCTGCTTCTTTCCTATCAAACATCTATCGTCCTTTTCTCCCCTCCTTTTTTTTGGGGGGGGGGGGATACGTTTCTCTAGTAACACCTCTAATCTTTGGCATTTATTTGACTTTATTGTGTTGCAAGTGCCGTAAAACTCTTACTAAAACAAACAAAAACAAACCTTGAGTTCATTCATGTTCCAGGTGCCCACCAACACGTGCACTTTCCGTTCTGGGAAATAACGGTCCAGCTCCTCCGCACTGAGAAGAGACGTGGTGCCCTCGCTAATGCTGCCCTCCAGGTAACTCCTGTTTCATGAAATAAAAATGGTGATTATTACAGTTTCTATTTGGGTTGTAAAATTTTAAAAAATCAAAAATAGTTTGATCAGGCGGTATGTTCCTAATTGTTCAAACCTCCTCTTAGGACCATCAGCCCTGTCAAATCAGTGCTAACAACGGGTAGAACCGGGGTTGATGTGACACAAAATAAACACACAGACCAGGAATAACAGGAAGATATGCAAAACTCAAAACAAAAAGAGTAAAAACGTAACAATTTTATAGCAAACTTTTAGCACCCCTATTCATAAAACTTAGAC
The DNA here is from genome assembly GCF_000002075.1 of Aplysia californica. Lineage (NCBI taxonomy): Eukaryota > Metazoa > Mollusca > Gastropoda > Aplysiida > Aplysiidae > Aplysia > Aplysia californica. The sequence continues at coordinate 798,540 of NW_004797271.1, read as the reverse complement.
CACAAAAAAAAAATTTGTTCTAACACTAACATAATCTAATCAAAGCCATTGACAAGCACGGATACTATGAAGATAGTACTATCCAAAGAGAAAGATATATAGTTCCCACACTACTTGCCTAGACCTTGCTTCCTTGGTGGTGATGACAGGCAACACGCTGGTAGACGCAAAGGACTTCTGGGACAGGCGATCAGCCGTGCTGGGTGTGCCCGAGTCCGACTTGTCTGCTGCACCTCTACAGGAGCCTGTGGCTGGCCGCGCGTTGGGGTCAATTCTATAGGTGGTCCTCATACTGTGAGAACAAAACTCATCTGTCATGGGTGGGGGCTGAGATTTGGAGTTGATTGGTTCTAACCGAGCAGACGATGGAGGAGTTGCGATGGAGCGCACGGTGTGTGGGTTCTCCGAGGAGAATATGACCTGTGTGCTTTTGTTGCTGCCCTCGGGGTCGGCCAGGAGAATCTGGCCAAAACGTGAAGCGTGAGTCGTTTGTGAGTTGTCGCGGGACTCATAATCTGTTTCTGATGACGGTTTGCTTGTAGTTGGGGAGAGTTTTCGATCACAGCTTGATCTCCGTGATGATTGTCGCTGGACGGTGGAAGAAGGACTTTTGCTTCTGCTCCTTGTCTTCAGGTATTTATCCCTTGGAGAAGTGTATGGAGACAAGTCAGAAGGGCTGGTGTGAAAACCACCTACAGCAGCATTACTGTCGCCATCAGTTCGGTGAGAACTTGACCTGTCACTGTTTACACTATTGGCACTACGGCTAATGGGAGGTTTGCCACAGTCGGCATTGTCTTTTTCACTCGGAGATACGCCAGACCCTTTCATTCTTAAGGCTTCTTTGGAATTTCTACGCTTTAAAAGTCTCTGAGATTTCCCTCCCTGTTCAGAAGAGATCTGAGATGCTTCAAAATTACCGTCTACACTATTATTAGAAGAATTTACAGCACCAGGTGATAAACACACAGAATAAATGTCTAAGTCTACATTAGACGAATTACTGCTTTTCACAGTACTATTTTGATTTAGAGGACTAGATGAGTTTTTCTTTTTCTCTTCCACTTCGGGCTCATCTCCTGATAAGCCTGGCTCTCTATTGCGTTTTTCCCCTTTGGACAGCATGACGTAGCCGCGGGGGGTTCGGGGGGTGGTTCGAGGGGTTCGAGGGGTAATTGGCGGTTTGGGCACAAACCCACTTTGACTGATGGTAGACTCCACAGAGTCCGAGTGCTCTCCTCCCATCTTCAGGTTTTTCAACCGCTGAATCGTGGACGCATCAGACATTGAAGTAGACGAGCCCTTCCTTTCCAAACGTCTTTCTCTCCTTCTGTCTTTCTCATCAGTGTCAAAGACACCCCCAGCTTTGCTATGTTCCACATTGTCCATACTTGACTCTGACGAGACCGCTCGACTTCTCGGTTTTGGTCGGGGCTTGGTTCCATTTCTCGGCACCACATTTTTCTCAACCGGAAAACTCACCCTCTCATTACTAGCTGAGTGCATTTCCCCATTGTCTTTGACCATCCCATCAGCGGTTCTAGGATCAGAAGCAAATTCATCTTGAATTTCCAAATTCTGCACAGATGGATTGGAATTTTGCTCTCTCTGTTTCCTTTCCTTCAACTTTGCTAATGTACTTTTCTTCTTCTGGCGGGGTCGTGGGGTAGCTGGTTTAGCTGTTAGCTCATCTGTTTCCATTGCACTTTCAAAATCTTGCATGGCTGGACGGTAGTTATGTCAGACCTGAAAATGAAAAATAGAACTTGTTTTACTCTCTGGGATTAGTTATCTTGACTAAGGAATAGAGAAAAAACACAATGATAACCCATAGTGATATCACAAAATCAAGGGAAAAGAGCAGTCATACCAAAAATATGAAGCAGAAATCAGACTACACAAAGCCATTATGGCACAGTCTAAAATAGCCTACTTTGTGTAATCATCTTTTCCAAAATTTGGATCATTTTCCTCTTTCTACATCTCAAATGACCGGCATGTCCATTTGTTTTCAACAACAACATGGTTTCCTTTTTTCATTAGTTTACACCAGCACCAAAACCTGTGATGTAATCGATGCTACAAAGCACAGTAAAATCAATATTACTCTCTATGGCAAGGTGAGGGAGTTTTTATTCCAAGCATGTAGACATAATTAATAATAATAAAAATAATTAAATAATGACAGTTTCGCCCTTTGAAGAACTTCAGTGTCTAGGATCTTACCCCTCCAGTGAATCCCAAGCTTTCTTCAGAGACTGGAGATCATAAAACCCATTGACCTTGCTGGCATGTGTCGTGTACCTTCTCCAAGACTCAATACCATATATAAAGCGATTGCTAATACAACAGCATCATACACACCGAGTTTTGATTCTGTCATGTATACCAGAGTGGTCCCAAATTCTATTTCTGAGTCTACCAAATGCAGAACCAGCTTTGCTTGTTCTGCAAGTAACCTCATCCTCAATTCTGGCATTAGCACAAAGGGCATTTCCTTGATAGGTAAAATTCTCCACTGCCTAGAGCTGGCTATGATGCACTATGATGACTGGGTGAGCAATGTTTGTTGAGTAGGTTAGTGGGGGACTTCAGTCTTTTTTGTGCTGATGGTGAGCATAAAGTTGCCACATACACTGGAGAAAGAATCCATACATTATTGTACGCTGGTCTGGCATGTGACCATAGCTACAGTCATCAGCAAATAAGAGGTCACATACCAGAGCCTTTCCAGTTTTTGTGCACACTCACATTGGAGCCATTGCACAACCTTGCTTTATGCCATTTGTAGCAGATCAACAAATTTCAAGAAATTCACAGCCTCATGGAAGATGAAGCATGAGATATGCCAGTCCACAGTACCCAAGGTCTAAAAGACCATAGAGAACTGTGTAGACTGTGAAACAGATCCTTATGAAGGTAAACGACAGTGACCTGCATCCTCAACTTCCAAACAACAGACAAATAAGACCAAGTCTTCACTAGCAGAGATGCTCATTGGGAAAAAAGCTGAAGACATTTCCTCATTCTGCAAACCAAATCAAGTAGACCGTTAGTAGTCATGTAATCAAAGCCAGGAAAAAGAAACATGCAAAATACTACAACAATCACATGAAAGACCTCATGACTTTGAAACTCCAGGAATTCATCAGGTACAGTCCGTGCCGGCTTTAAGCACGCTGGTATAAAGCACGTTTCAGACGCAAGCATGCTAAATGGCTCTTACCGAATTTTTGCTATAAAAATTACACGCCTTTAAGCATGGTAACTTCGGCTTTGGGCACGTTTCATTTACAAGACAGTCAATACTTTCATGATGAGCCATCAAAGTTCGAACACAGTCTACACCGCAGCAGTGAGTGTGTTAAGTGAAACACAAAGAACGCAATTGTTGGACACACACACACATTCACAGAGAGGAAGGCAGAGAGATGCACACAGCCGCGTGCATGGACATAGGATCTAGCCTAGGGCAAAGCTACACACAGACGAAAAAAATACAAAGAGAGTCGGGGTGACAGGAAAGGAGGGCTGTTTGCGATTTCACCTTTACCCCTCGCTATCCGATAATCCTGATTATGTATCACTCGCGACATGGGATGAATGTGGCACAGCGGGCAGTGGTACGCACAGGCAGTGTGTAAGCCTAGGCTTAGCGTGCTGTACCGTGACTAGCCATCTAAATTAAGTTTTCCTTTCCCATTCGACCAAAGATACTCCACTACTTTGATTCGACAAAACAAACAAACAAAAACTACCATGGCGGGTAAAAATGACAGCCCATCCTTTTGCGCGACCACTACTTACGAACAAAGGGTAATATAACTCAGGAAATTTTCAACTTAAAAATCTCTGGATTATGAACAATGTCTACTTCGCACTCAAGCACGCTTCGGCATTTTAAGCATGCTTATGCTTTCTCCCGATGACCGTGCTTAAAGCTGGCATGGACTGTACTGAGACAATTGCAGCAGTACGTGGAAACCAGATCAAGTGAAAAATCAAGCAGATAACAGCTGTCTTACATTAAACGTACAAGGTGTGATTTCCTTCGCAGAAACCGACAGCACCTCTTGCAGTCTGGAAAGGCTCATTATGTCCTTCAACCAGACCAGTTCAAGGGTGGTTCCTACGAAAGGAATGTCCTCCATACCGTCCCTGTACCAATATGTGTCAAGCCTAACCTAGAACGTCTAGATAACTTGTAGATTCAACACAAAATGATCAAAAAGAGTACAAACACACTCCTGATCATAAGGGCACTCCACACCTCCTTCATGGAAACACTTTGACCCACACACAGTGCTTCTCATTAAATCACTGAAAGTGCCTACACAGTATGAAAGCCAAAGAAATACTGTTTATAAATAAGTCATTGAAAATGTGATTCATTGTTAACCACAGCACTCTTGCAAAAAACACATTTTAACATATTTTCACTTTAAAGTAAAAGCTACAGAGCCATTTATTTTAATTGTCATGTAAAACTAACTCACCACTGGGAATATTTTTGTGCAAAATCCTGTTATGATGACATCACATATTATATGATTCCAAGGTAATGAACATATTCACAAAACTAAATGAAACTATGATGAAGTTATGAGTGTATATATCAATAGCTTTGATCAAACTGGCAAACTTTGTTGTAACGTGACCCACTTGATGAAGAGTCCTTCACCCTCCTGCATCTACTTACTCTCACAATGGTCTCGTTAGCGCATTGACAGTCTCACATACATTTCATATATTCAATAGTCATACATTGCCAGGATGTAACACAATCTGCCCCTGACTAAATGTTAGTCTAAACTCAAAAAAACTTAATGCAAAGTAGTCCTCCTATATTTAGGACCAATGAATGATGATAGAAATAATGGGCTTGGCTAATGACAGAGTGGGCCTGACCTATACTATATCTACTGGTAATGGTTTACTTTCTCGCGTTTAATTCTGGGGACTTCCGTAACGAGCGACCACTCTGACTGAACTCTATGAATTATAACTCAACGAACTCAATGGCCATCAAAATTTGTACGGAAGGCCTAAAGCCAGTATGTTGCTACCTACAAAACGATGAAATTGCCGTGGTTTACGTATACAATGTTTTGAACATCCATTCGAGGATGCATAGAGTTAGTTCTAGATCTAGATCGTCTAGGGGCGGCCGGAATTTAACGTGAAAAAGTAAACAATTGACGATCTACCTACTATAGGCCTACAAACTACAAACTTTAAAAATCAAACGCACAGCCAAGTCTGAAAACAAAAATATAACACACATCACCAGGAAATGGAGGCATGAGACTGCACCCATAATTCAATTTAAATAAGGTAGCGTCAATTGCCACCGAGTGACGCGGTGGCAATTGACAAAAATTGACTTTTTGTCAATTGCCACCAAGTGAAGCGGTGTCAAGTCTGAAAACAACACTATCTTTAGCATTATACACAATGTATGACCAATGAGTCAATTTGTTCTTAACTAATTTCATTGGACGAGCATCTAGTCTAGAGCTACGGTACCAACTTGGCCTGTTTTCAATGAGACGTATCTAGATCTAGATCTAGATCTAGGCTAGCCTTAGCCTACACTTTGGTGTAGAACCAACACAGGCAATTCTAGAAGTAGGCCTAGAAAGGTCACAAACGCACATAAACTCAAGCAGAAATTCACATTATATCAGGGAACATAAATCGGGGGACGGGGGTCAGGAAAAGACACACACACACACACACACACAGGCGAACGCACAACACCGAGGACTCGAGCACAATAAGCTAGATCTACCCACAAACGCAAAAGAGCTCCAATTTACTCGGTGGCAATTGACAAAAAGTCAATGTTTGTCAATTGCCACCGCGTCACTGGGTGGCAATTGACACTACCTTTAAATAAACATTAAGTTAATCAAAAGGCCGTCGTTATTCGGACTCGAGTCCGAATAAAAAAAATTCTTATTCGGACTCGAGTCCGAATATGAAAAAATGTTATTCGGACTCGGGTCCGGAAAAAAGGAAGTGTCTTCGTTCTATAGATCTAACGTTCAGTGCTTCCAATTTTTCGCCATTTTTTAGTTTCCCCCACACCTTATCTGCCGATCCAATGCCCGCCACCTCATTGATACGCCTCCCTCCCACCCCCCCCCGCGCTTCCCATTTTCCTTGATGTTGTTGAAGGCCCCATTGAAGATCTGCAGACCACCTGGCATATTATGAGCTGTGAAAAAAAAAAAAAGACCGATTCGTTCAAATACACAAGCCTGTGTCATATCGATTGTTTACCAAGAAAAAGTTGTGTTGCTGTGTAGAGCTGAGCATACGGCAACTTTTGATTCCATAGACCAGCGCACAATTCATTACGTATTCATTACGTAGATCTACGTCAAGACTAGCTTATTATTGTAATAATGATAAGTTGCCAGGGGGAAAAAGACCGACGCTTATGCGACGTTCAAAGCCCGGACCGATAGTGCCCCCCACCACCCTCCCCGACACGCACACAGCCACACGTGTGCAGGCCGCCCATCCGACCCCGACACATGCTAACGAGCCATCTTTAATTGCTTCTGATGACCTCTTGATAAATAAACATTTATTAGAAGCGCTATAACTTTTCAGGCCGGCCTCAAATTCATCGTAAGATTAAAACTCGGCTCCTGCACAAAACGCCTTTTTGCTCGAAGTGATCCCGGTCTCTACCCAGCCTGAGGCGAGTCACGAGTGAGGCAGGACAGGAAGCCGAATTCACGAGTCACAGGAAGTCGGAAGTGATGTCATGCTGGACAAGAATCAGAGTCCGAATAACATTTTTCCATATTCGGACTCGAGTCCGAATAATCACTTCGTAATCAAAAGGCCACCTCTATTCTCACCCAGAGTGAGAATAGTGAAGGCGAGTCTTGTGGCTATTCTCACCCGGTGCGCGTTCACCAAATTTTGCGTTCACCCTAAACCATAGAATTCTACACTGTGAGGAAAAATTGTAGAATTCTGTGCCGTGAACAAACGTTCCATTACAACTGTAGCCTACTAAAAGCGTACAATTTTGTCTGTGGGCAGTGGAGAGAGAGAAAGAGAAAGAGAGAGAGGACTAGCGCGAGAATTTCCGGGCAAAACAAAATGGCGACCCGCGTAGTTCGGCTCGATTCGAAAAGTTAAATAGCCGTAGCATCTTTGTAGACAACCAAATTAATTTACTTTTGTGTTTGAACATCATTTTTTAACTTTGTTTTGGTCAATTTGATCGTCCACACCGATAGACAGTATTCAGAAAGAGACAGAGAGAGAAAGAAGAGGGGAGGAGTTGATCTTGCGAGAACTTCCGGGCGGGTGAGAATAGCCACTTTCTAATCAAAAACAATCCCCATTAACACACAACATCAACACTAACTCACTGACAACGTCACAACAACAGGTCGAGTATAACAACTATAGATATTTTATTAGATCTAGATCTAGATCTAGATCTAGATCTAGATCTAGATCTAGATTTCTATATCTGTATATTAGATCTATAGGCCTAAATCTAGATTCCTATTTCCTTCCAAAAAGTTCATCAATCAAAATGACAATTAATTTTGCATTCGCTCTCTCGCACAGTACAACTTCATACCCCAACGAAAATGATGCAGGAAACACATAATCAATTATGTGATCAGCTGTGATGAAAGTGATATGCTTATCGTGTTTTGAAGAGGGGTAATGCCGGTAACACAAGGAGGAATACACACATAGAGGACAGCTTGTCTGATCCCTTCTTGATTGTGTGTTGTTGAGGTAAACAGGAATGCTACTTCAGCGCTACAACGCATGCGTGGTTTCCAAAGTTTGGGTCGTTTCCTGTTTATAATTACGACAAGTAAATATCATTTTCAATACATAAATATGAAATTTTAATATTTCAACAGATTGTTAGACTATAACTTTGATTCAATAGTTGTGAGGGTACCATAGTTTTGAAAGGGTTTTAGTCATCTGCTAAAGTCGCAAAAAATTAGATGTTCTTTCTATTGAAGTGGTGGTGCTTGACACCATAGTCCATTGCGTTTTCTTTTCTCTTCAATAGCTTTTAAGACATGTTTTGACTCTGCTGAAGCTATATAACTATTTTCAATAGCATATAATAGCTTTTTAATACTTTTTACTACTGTTTATAAGAAATGACTGAGATTATAGAAATATAGTTCTCAGGCGGTAGGCTAAAAAATAGAACAGCGGAAGCAGTAGTTTAGCGTGCCTGCCGACCAAGTTTGGCTCCGTGCGAGATTTTCAGTTGTAAGTCAGTCAGTGGGTGTGGTACACGGTACAGAGGAACGGACGGATTGTGACTCGTGGATATGGAATAAAACTGGATAGAGCCGTTATGACCGTGAAGAAATCTCACCAACTGAAAGAATTTACGAAAATACTCAAAACCTAAACAGCCATGTTAGAGTCATGAATGAAGAAAATGGCAAGCATGAATTCAACTTTTTTCTAGATAAACAAATACAGCTTAAACTTTTGGAGGCTGATGAAGATACTATTGCAAAGGAGGCATTAGCTATCCAAGCTCAGTCGAGCAAAACCAAAGGAATTATTATCCAGAATTCGTCATTGGGCCTTCTCCCAACCAGCAATGCCTCATCGGCAAAACCCAGTCAAGGTGTTCCCAACAAATCATTTAAAGAGTTGCAGAATTTCCAAATCTGTGGATGGAGCTCTAATCCAACTATAGTCTACCGGAAACATGAAAATGAAGGAACCACTAAGACGAGAGGGAGCCTTACGGCAGCTAGCAGAGACCTTCTTTTATCACGGGACTCCCGAAGCCGTTCTTCAGGATATCCCCAGGACTTTGTGTTCAGGCACTATGCTGATCCCAGAAAGTATATTGAGCAATATAGAAGAGAACATGTGTGCTATGATACTGCCAATTCATCTGCTACAAAGAGTGAGTTTTTGGATTCACGTAGGTTTTATGCTTATAACCAGTACTCTCCTCTTGCTGTTGCTACTCAAAACACATCTTTTCATCAAAGCAATTCACTGCCATCAAACCAGCAAGAATGTCTTATTCAAAATACTGATCATCAAAAAGCACAATACACTCAGTCAGTTTCTAACGCAAATAAACGAGAATTACAGAAACAGACAATTATTGCAAATTTGCGATCAAATCAACAACATCAGTATAAACTTGCAAATACAAATCAACAAAAGATGGACAGTGTACAATCCATTGTGTCTGGATCTGAGACTTCTGATGGAGCGGAGAGAAAACGAACAGGTTCAGCAAAAGAGAGATCCACACCAACAGTCAATGGAATTTCTGTACACAAAACAGTGGCCACAAAGGTGAATGTACCCAGTGCAGGATTTGGTGCTCGTGCAAATAACAAACCTTCTCTGCCCAGGTGAGTTCTATGGGTTAGAAACATCATTGTGTTTCTAGATCTAGTCAAGAGACTTTAATGAAATGTTTTCAGATCAAATTGTTCAATAGAGAACTCTATTTATTTCATTTTAGTCGTATTAGTTGGTCGTTGTCTCTCTCTCTCTCTCTCTCTCTCTCTCTCTCT
>NW_004797271.1:785722-787808 GCF_000002075.1 Aplysia californica | reverse complement strand
CTCTCTCTCTCTCTCTCTCTCTCTCTCTCTTATACAACGACTTTCAAAACACTTGTTTTTGTCACTTTTGTTATTGCCTCTCCACCTCTGGCTCCTGCAGATTAAAGGTCCTCACTAGGTAACTCACTTGCTTTCCTGTTCCTCCGTAATCATATCCGTCGTTTTGATTAAGTTCCAGAGATTTTAGCAATACTGTCACTGTGATGTCGTTATATAATAATGTGTGTTCAGCTCACTCTCTGCTGCTGTTGATGTTGTGAATTGTACACCGACGTGAGTCATTGAAATTTTATGTGTGTGTCCTTGTGGTAACGCTAACCCTGCTGTTTCTTTGGTAGATTTCATGTGTGCAAAGAAAATCTTTCTCTTTCTTCTTATTTTCATTTTTTCCCCCCTCATCTCTTTTTTTGTTCAGTTTTATTGATTTCTCCTGCCTTTTTGTTCTGACCTGTAACTGTTGATTTCTCTCCCCTGTCAGCTCTCCCCTGGACTCTAACATACCTAATCAGTTTCACGGCTACAAACTGGGCCAGGCTGCAGGGACTCAAGGCCGTACACTAGACACTTTAGCCTGCGTGGCCAGCCATAATGACAAGCAGGTGACTATACCACACCGCAACATCACCCTGCACCCTGCACTATCTGCTTTCTTCTCCTCCCCGTTCCCACTTTTATTATAAAATGTTATACTGCATAAAATGCATGAAACAGCATTCATTGTGTACTGTATTATATTATTGTGTATATTCAGATCCATCAGTATTTTGTTTTATTCTTTGGTTTGCGCTCCTACTTTTATTATTTCATTTTTTACAATATTTGTATGAAATCAGTCATGAAAAGACTTTTCAACAAACTTTTCCTTTAAACTTTGTTTTGGAAAGGTTAGAAATATTAACTTCAGAGAAATCATTAATCCGTTTACCCAATAGTGATGTAATGTATCTTGATAAACAAAATGTATTTTTTCAGAGTTTCAAGTTTCACAGAAATAGCTGCTTTGTGAAAAAGAAATTGGTTCCTATCAATTCATAATGATACAGTGTTATTATACGTGGATATATCATGTGTGTAGGAAAAATGTATCTAGTTTGCAATGTGCTTACCACTTGACCGTTTGTGTTTATGTTTTCTTTTAGTTTGTTAGTTTCTTTTTCAATAGGTTTCTTTTGGGTAGTCTGTGATTGTGGTCTGTAAACTTATTTTTGACTTCATAATCATGAAACGTTTTTTTTTTACAGGACCTTAATAGAAATTCAGTTGTCCAGTAACTTGCATAAAGTTAATAAATTGTCCACCTTGTGTTCATGCATGAGAACCAATGATGTTTTGCGTTCTTTGTACAAAATACCATTTGTTTCGGTCCCATGATATTTTGATATCATTTGGTGTATGCATGCACATTTCTTTTATTTCTACCTCTTCAGGGCAGGAGGTATTGTATTGTGTGCTAAATTTGTTTGCACTATTTTCCCCTTTTCTCTCCTTCTTTTTGTCTCTTTCCTTCTTCCAGTCAGCTAGATTTCTTTTTCAGTTATTATTCAAATTCTTTTTATACATATCCACTCCTTGCATTTAACGGTATTCTTTAGAGCGTTTATATTTCATTATGATTGTTCTATTTTGCAAAAACCCATTGCACAATATTTATTTTCTTCTTGAATTGTGCCCCCAAAGTCATTTTTTTCCTTTTTTAGTTTATGTTCATGATTATGATGCCTTTTTATTGTCCTGTTCGGTTATTATACTTTCTGAGATCCACGAGCGTTGAGGGGTAAGGGGGGGGGGGTCTTTTTATGGTTCAAATTTATGTTTACTTGGATTTACTTGGATCCAGAGCTAGAATCATAGCAGGCAGCACATGTCCATAGCTGCTCATCTCTCCTTTCCAGCGTCCACCTCAGGGTCTTCCTGCTAATTGTCTCCATGAGGAGCTGGTTTGAGACACGCCTGACCACTCCTCGAAGCAAACTTTTTTTCACTGTGCCCTGCACACACTTTTATTTTACTTTTATTGTGCTGGGTGTGTGGGAGTCTGTCTCCTCTTGGTTGTGAAGGCTCTCCTTGCATCTGGCGATCACCATTG
>NW_004797271.1:778595-779897 GCF_000002075.1 Aplysia californica | reverse complement strand
TATATATATGAACCATGTGCACACCCATAGCTAATCCAAGGATAATCCTGCGACTGAACCAGGAACAGTACAAAGATCTCACGTGACCCACACTCTGAACAACCGTGTCTGATGCGTCACCATGTGATGTGTCCAAGAACTAGAATCTAGTGGTTAGTAACCCCGCTACTTTAGTATGTTGTAGAGGTGTGGCGTTAGGTGACTAGAAACATCCAGGAATGTGTGGGTTTAGCGGCTAGTAATAGTAATCTCTGACTCTAGTTTGTAGTTAAGTTTGATTTTAATTATCAGAAGCATTCAGAAATATCTGGGTTTGGTGGCTATTAAAGTAACCGGCTACCTTGGTGTGTTGTAAAAGATGTGATTTTAATGACAGAAACATGTGGGTTTAGTGGCTAGTAACCCCGACTCTAGTTTGTTGTAAAGTTTGACTTTAATTATCAGAAGCATTCAGAAACATCTGGGTTTGGAGGCTATTAAAGTAACCTGCTACCTTAGTGTGCTGTAAAAGGTGTGATTTTAATTACCAGAAACATCCAGAATCATGTAGTTTTAGTGGCTAGTTACCTCAGACTTTATTGTGATTTTAGTGACCAGAAACATCCAGAATCATGTGGGTTTTGTAGCTAGTAACCTCAGACTTTATTGTGACTTTCTAGTAACCTCTAACTTTAGTATGTTCTATGGTGTGACTTTAATTACTAGAAACACCCAGGAATATGACATTGTGGATTTGGTGACAGTCACCTCCGATTTTGGTGTGCTGTAAGGTGTGGTTTTAATTACCAGAAACATCCAGAAAATGCGTGTTTAGAGGTTAGTAACCTCCGGTTTTAGAGTGTTGTATGGTGTTACTTATTAGACTAGTAAAATCCAGAAATAATATGTGGGTTTGGTGGTTAGCAATTCGCTACTTTAGTGTATTGTAAGATATGAATTTATTGACCAAAAACATCCAGAAACATGGGTTTGGTGGCTTTTACAGTAATCCACTACCAGTACCATAGCGTGTTGTAAAATGTAAAAATACATCCAGAAATATGTGGGTTTAGTGTTTAGTAACTCGCTACTTTAGTATAATATTATAAGATGTGACATGAGTGACTGGAGACATAGGCTTTGTTGGTTAATATCCAGCTACTTCAGTGTGCAATTGGGTGTGGCGGCTAGCAACCTGTGACTATACTGTCTAGTGACGCATGATTATACAGTTTATTGATGAAAGGCTTTGGTTCAAATCCGGATATAATCAAGGACGTCAGTTACGGGAGAGCTTATGGCTACAGGATATGAGGGGCGGGG
>NW_004797271.1:774607-777064 GCF_000002075.1 Aplysia californica | reverse complement strand
CATCCATACTGTGTTTGTTTGGTACGTCCACAGTGTTTGGTACATCCATACTGTGTTTGTTTGGTACATCCACAGTGTTTGGTACATCCATAGTGTGTTTGGTACATCCATAGTGTGTTTGTTTGGTACATCCACAGTGTTTGGTACATCCACAGAGTTTGGTACATCCATAGTGTGCATGCCTGTCTTCCCGAGTCCTGATCTATTTCATCCTCTTCAATTCAATCGTATTTGATGTTTCCTTGCTTGAGGTCTGAATCGGAGGGCGCTTCTGGTGGTCGGTCCTACTTCTTTTCTCCCCCTGCGTTGTCTTGTCTGCCTGCCTGCCTGTCTTAGCCTTACCCCCCCCCCGGCACGAACTGACTGCTGTTATGTCGTTGTGCCTTAATTCTTTCTTTACTCTCACTCAAACCACTCCCACCCTCTTTCTTCACAAAAAACCCATCAACAACCAATGGCAGTTCCTTCTTCCGCACCCCATACCTACCCACCCCTCTCCCCTTTCCGCCCCCGAATTGTATTTGGACTGATGACGTCACGCCTTACTTTTTTGTTTGGTTGTTTTGTTGTTTTTTCTTTTACCTCCCTCTCAATGACTGTCATGGCCAGCGCCCCTCCCCCTCGGCCTCACCACAAGCGCAAGCCACAACTGAAGACATGGTCCGCCACCACCGGCACCACCACAACAACAACCACAACAGCAGCGGCGGCGGCAACAACAGCAACAGCAAGCACAACCACCACCACCGCAACAGCAACAACAGCAGCAGCAGCAGTAAGAGGAGGAAGGGTGATGGACGGGCTCAGCCTACGAGAAACGCCTCCGATGCCGCAGGTGCTTCGTCTGACCTCCTCCTCCCTGACCCCCGGCACGACCTCCCCCAAGACAGGCTCCTCCCCCCCACCACCCCCTCGCGAGTCCAGCACACGCTAGCCACAGTCACAGACGCCACAACCACAGATGACCGCTACGACGACCTGGACATGAGCGAGCCCAGCAGCCCAGACAGCGCGGTCAGCCTGGGTCGTCTGTCCACTACCTGCCTGGGTGTTGACGTCACCATCAAGCCCCGCCCTAAACTGGAGGCTTCCTGTACTTATCACGTGTTCCCCACAGAGCAGCTGACAACGTCCGGGGCCGCCCCGCCGCTCTTGTGGTCACCCGCCAAGTCGGCGCTGGTGGAGAGACGCGTGTACCAGAACAGCGCTCACTTCGACCCCGGCCTCGCCGGACCTTTCCGCAACTCCCCGCGCCCGGCGGTGCCCAGCAGGCCCCACACAGAGGAGGGTCACAGACGGACTGTGGAGTTTGTCACCAAAGAGTTTGTGTCTGACCCACGACCTCTTAACCTTTGCCCCGACATCGTGAGAGATGCACCCCGGTACCCGGCAGGAGCCAGCCCTAGACTGAAGGCCAACACCATCAAGCCTGACTTACCCCCAACCTTTGCCCTTCAGGGCGTCTCCACTAGACACCCGCACTTGGAAAGTCTTCGGAAAAAACGAAGACTCAGCAGAACTGCCGGCGCAGTGCGTAGGCGCAAAGACGCCCCTCCCCTAGCGGACGGCTCCGTCAGCCGGAAGTCGTGGAGCGCCTCCACAGACGCCAGTAACACTTCCTCTTCCGGCGGAAATGCCCTCAAGCTGAAACCCGCGGCCACCACACCGGAACTTCTCAAGAGCCAGGGGCTTGACGGGAAGGCGGGGGCGGGGGGAACACCCAATGTGGGCGCCACTGCGCCTTACTTCAAATTCTGGAACTCGAGTCTTCCTCCGCGGTGCCGAGACGGGCGAGGAGGGAAGAAGGAGCGGGGAGCGGCGGGGATGGGGGAGTTGGATCTGCAGCAGCTGGCGGAGATGGTGCTGGCCGACAAACACAGCCGGCAAGACAAGGAGCTGGCAGAGGCCGCCAAGAAAGTTCTGGAATCTCAGCAGAAGTCGGGACCAGCAGAGCAGCAGCAGCAGCATCTGCAGCGTCAGCAACAGCAGCAGACAGCTGGGATAGCTACCGGGGTAGGACACACGCACTTTGCTGTGAAGGGAGAGGAGAGGGGCGGGGCTGACGGTTTGAACTTGACCTACTTTGACTGCACTGCACCCGTATGTTGTGTGTTGTTGTTGTACCAGTGTGGGTGTGGCTGTGTGGGCGTGGCTGTGTGGACAGGGGTTGGGGAGAAGCCTTGGTGGTGGCCAGCGAAACTGACAGTCATCTGTGTGCTTGATAACTGACACGTGTGTAACATTCTTTTATGCGAACCGTCTCACCTTCTCCCACTTTGCGGAATTCCCCCCTGTGTGTACTACACTTTGTCACTGCACTTGGGCCTGAACAAAAGTGATTCCTTTTGATTTTTCCCATGCTTCACTTGTACCCTGCAACGATGTGTGTGTGTGTGTGTGTGTGTGTGTGTGTGTGTGTGTATTTGTGTGTGTGTATTTGTGTGTGTGTGTGTGTGT
>NW_004797271.1:770917-772488 GCF_000002075.1 Aplysia californica | reverse complement strand
CCCTTGGCGCTTATATAACTTATGCAGTTGCGAGCGCCATAAATCTTTGTTAAAACTAACTAAACAAGAGTGCGGAGGGGAAGGGAATAAGAGTTGTTGAGTCAAACAAGAAGACAAAATGTGTAGATGGACAGCACACGTGAGGACTGACAACACAAGTGTGGACAGACAGTAGACAGGCGTCAACAGACAACACACGTAGACAGACAACATACAACACAGGTATCGACAAATAACTCACGTGTAGACAGAAAAAAGCACATGTGCAGACAAACAACAGACAGCACTCATGTAGGCAGACGTGAGGCGGTCTTATTACTGTTGGATACCTAAACGTTTCGAACAGCGACATACAGAAAAAAGAAGCCAAGCCCTGATTGTATTAATTATGTACTGCTGAATTACGTACTTTTCATTCGCTTTTCAACCAATCATACCTCAGGATTTTGTAGCAATCCTTAATGCTGTTTTATTTTAGTTGTCTGTTTTTTTATGTAGCTGGCATGTAAAATCATAACTTTGCTCAATTTTAATTCTTTTTAATTATTTGGACCTTTTTTCATTTACCGGTAGTGTGTAAAAATTTTAATAATAACAATAATAATTGCATTTATATAGCACATATCCATGCTCAAGAGTATGCTCTATGCGCTTTTCAACTATTATTACCCCAGCAGACCCTCTGAGAACACTCAGAAACCTTCTCGGCTTCTGAGATATTATATTCTTAATTGTTTTGAATGTGTCCCATTCTCTACTCGATTGTCAGCTAACTTGTGAAACATAAATCATGGTCTTTACTTTCTATAGTTGAGTGTCAGATAACTTTTGAAACATAAATTTTACTTTACCTTTTGTAGTCAATTGTCGGCTAACTAGATGAATGTAAGTGATTTCTATACGTTCTGGCTATTAGGCTGGGGTAGATTCATTATGGTCTTTTCGCCCATGTGTTTTCGTCACTGACTTTACGCCTCCGTTTACGTCTCTGTCTTTACGTCCCCTTGTGTGTACGTCTCTGTCTTTACGTCCTTGTCTTAACATCTGTCTTTACGCCCCTGCCTTAACTCCTCTTTACGCCCCTGCCTTAACTCCTCTTTACGCCCCTGTCTTTACATCTCAGTCTTTACCTCTGTCTTATTATGTCTGTTCTTATGTCCCTGTGTATACGTCCGTATCTTTAGGCTCATATCTTCACGTCACTATATTTAGGTCCTTGTCTTTACGTCCCTGTCGTTACGTCTATCTTTACATCCATGTCTTTACGTTTCTTTCTTTACTTCTCTGTCTTTACATCAGTCTGCACGTCTGTCTTTACATCCCTGCCTTAAGGTCCCTGTCTCTAGGTCCCAGTGTTTCTGACTCTGTGTGTCTACGTCACAGTGCCTACGTCACGACCTATGTTTCCCCTTCTCCAGATGTGGTTTGACTCCAGTGGCAGGGCCTACGTGAGCCTAGCCACCCGGTATGAAAGTCCACAAAAGTAGACATCTCACAGAACACATAACCCTTCCCGCTCAAAGGTAGAACTCACACACTCACCAACTCACCATCATCAAACTAACCGCCCC
>NW_004797271.1:723069-768790 GCF_000002075.1 Aplysia californica | reverse complement strand
GGTCTGTCTGTCTGTCTGTCTGTCTGTCTGTCTGTCTGTCTGTCTGTCTGTCTGTCTGTCTGTCTGTCTGTCTGTCTGTCTTCTCACGAAGGTACATTTGTGTTCGCTAGCTGCTAGCTGTCTCTAAAACGTAAAATTCACCCCTGCTAATGTTTTAACAAAACCCAGGATGTGACGTTGATCCAACAGGGCATTTTGTTTTTAACACCGTTTTCTGTAAAATGTTGGTTGACTTCTTCGTTTTTTCAGCATTAACACCGCTCTTTGACAAATTGGTTGAAGTTTGTGCGTCTTGTTCTTCTTTTTTAAACACCGTTTTGTTTACTGAAGTATTTTATTTTTAACATCGTTTTCTTTAAACATTGGTTTGAGTATTTTATTTTTCAAATGCCGTTTTCTTTAAACATTGGTTTTAGTATTTTTTTTTTTTAAACACCATTCTCTCTCTTTTTTTAAACTTTGGTTGAAGTATTTTAAGGTGTTTTTTAAATTGTTTTCTTAATAAATCACTCGTTGGTGTGTTTTTGGTTGATTGTATGCTTCTTGACTACAACCAATTGTAGGCCTACATAATTCGTGTTTTAGTGAATAAAAACTGTTATGGGGCTCGTGGCATCGTCTGCTTCTTATGCTTCTTTAAGTAGGTGGTTGGAGGGTGCCACTGGTAGGCCTCACACTTTTCTTTCCTCCTTTCTTGTTTCTGTCCTTCTGTCTTACTTTCGTCCTGCATTGAATGGCAGTTATTGTGTCGATGCACTTGTATTATTGCCTTTACCCGTATACAGCTTCTTTCTAGATTACCATTAGGCTATTATATCATAATATTCTTCCGGAAGCTGGCCAGTTAACTCATTAGCTGCCAATGTTTTTTGAAACACTACATTGATGTAGATTTCTCTTATAAAATTTTTATATTTTTATGTTTATTTTTTTAAAAGATTCTTTTTTTTCTTTTTTCTTTTTTGCATTTAATTTTCTTCTTTTTTTTTTCAAGCTTGAGCGTGTAGAGTTTTGCTAGGCAGCTAGTAAAGGGTCTGAAGTCTTTGTATGGCACCTAGGCCTGCTCATTAGGTCTAGCAAAATCCTCTGTATAGGAGAAGTAACAGTAATAGTAATAGATAGGTATTATTGGATTAGTGTTCTGTTTCTGTTTTTAAAAAAGAAAAGCAAACCACAAAAGCAAAAAAAGAAAACAACCCCCCCCCCCCAAAAAAAAAAACCCTGCTAGGTTTTTTTAAAAAGCTAGATCTTCGTCGAGTAGTACTTCATCATGTAGCCTATACATGTATTCGATTTTACTCTTACGAAGCTGAAGACATTTTTAAAAATATTAATTAAGTACCGATAGATAAAATGCTGTTTGTTTGATTTGAGTAGACTTTTATTTTCACTTTCTGTTCGTTATCATTTCGTATTGATAGTTTTTTTCTTTCTCTGTAGAGAGTTCTAAGTTGAAAATGGCGATGTCTTTGAATACACGCAGTATGATATTATAAACATTTATAATTATGTTTGTTTGCAACTATATTTAGAACGTACATGATTACTTTTACTTGATTGCATGTACGTCTCATTATATATATATATATACGAATGTTGTGTTAAGAAGAGGTAGTGGTAAGCCTGCCCGTTTATATATGTCTATGTCTGAAATGAGAGATATTGTGATCTCTTTAATGTTGTTAGGAATGTAGAATTCCTGATTGTAATGTGTTGATAGGAAGTAGAAAAAAAAATTAGAGTTAAAGGTGGGGGTAGGAGTGTGGAAGGTGTACTTATTGTACATAATATGTATAGCCTATGTCTTGTCACTGTTTCATTTTATTTTATTTATTTCCTTTTTTGAGGGGGAGGGGGCACTAGAGAGAACTATAATTGTGAAAAAATAATTGAGAGAGAAGAAATTAGGGGAGAGGGGGGGAGTGAGCAATATGATCCATGTACAGTTGTGTATTTGAAAGTCAACGTTTGGGGATAACATGTAAGGTATATATTACATTATAGTCTGGCTCTCTGCTCTTTATAACTTTATTTTATTTCATAATCAAAGCTTTTGTGTTTCAAGTTCTAGTCTTTTTCTTTTGGTTCTGACCGTTCATATCTATCACTAACGTGGATAATCTCAGACTTTTCCAAGCGGGTGGTTGGCGGGTGCTCTGGTGTGGTTTGCTTCTTTTTCCTATCAAAGATCTATCGCCCTTATCTCCCCTTCTTCTTTTTTTTATGTTTGTTACTCTCTTGTAACACCTCTAATCTTCTGGCGCTCATATGACCTTATGCAGTTGCGAGTGCCATAAAACCTCTACTAAAACTAAGACTTTTCCAACACGAGACTTTTCTTGCTTTTGTTTCCCCTGAAGACTCCTGGGTTCCCGACGCCCGTCGACAGCCAGCCCCCGGAGGGGAGGATGGCTGCCCACAGGTCACTCAACAGGCGTCAGGTCAAGGTCAGGGCATGCCAGTTACAGCTGACCTTCTTCCAGCCTGGGGCGTCCGACGCAGACGTAGGGAGCCACCGCGCTTCCGGTTCCGGCACCGCGGGGAACAAACACCCGCCTCCGCTTGCGTCAGCAGCCCCCGGGGCGAGCATGTTACTACTAGCCTCCCCACCAACCAGCAGCACAGCAACGTCAGCAGCAGCAGCAGCAGCAGGAGACACAGATGGGGGCATGGGCGGTCAGCAGCTGGTGTCAAGGGGGAGGGGAAGAGAAGGTGGTGGAGGCAGTAGAGTGGAAGGGGAAGAGAGGAGGGGGACAGGAGGTGGAACAGGCTGTAGAGGAGAAGGGGAGGTGGATGGGGAGGGGATTCCTGGTATGTCATCTCTAGGGATCACAACCCTCTCCTGGTTGGGCAACAGCAACAAGAATAGCAGCAGCAGCAGCAACAACAACAACAACAGTAATAACAGTGACAACGGCGGCTTCCACAACAACAATAATATGGACACCAATAACATTACCGTTAACAAATGTCGTGTCCATCCTGTGACTATCAACAATGGTCGTAGACGTAACGGAAGGGTGTGGGTGGGTGCGGGTGGTGGGGGTGGGTATCGGCGGGGCGGGGGCGGGGAGGAGGAACGTTCCTCTCTGGCTCACAAACGGCGGATCAAACACCTGATAGAACAGTCTCGGCTCCGGAGTCGCTTCGGGAAACTGCTGGGACGGGGGAAGGAACTGGGCAGTATTGACCAGTGGGATTCTGGGGAGGGTGTGTTCGTAGATCAAACGTCCAGTGAGGATTTACACAAAGACGTGTATCTGGATCCTACATACAGCATACCAGCTGCAGAGGTTGACCCCAATGAAACCGGGCGAGGTCCGTTTCCTAGCAACGGTTTTCTGTCTGAGAACTGGGGCGAAGAAGACGAAGAGGGCGGTGTGGCAAGTAGAAGTCAGGAAAAGCTGGTAGTAAAGGAATACCAGATGTGTGGAGATGGAAGTGTCCGTGAGGTTAGAACTCCAATCTCTCACGTTGATAGCACTGTGCTGGCTGCACGAGGGGGGTTTTCACCACCAGGGAAGTCTGTCAAAAGGAGGGATGTCCATGGGGGGAGGGGAGGGGCCAGTAGGCAGGGAGAAGAGGTTGTTGACAGTGATGAAGACCAATGGGAGAGCTCCCCCCTCACCCCTCGTCTGCCATCTACGTACAGAGATGATGACGTGATCACTGCAGACGAGGAGAAGGAGGAGAGTCTTGTGGACAGGTTTTGGCCAGGTACTAGTCAGCTGTCCAGGTCCTCTGTTTCGCAGCGATACATGGACAAACTGGCAGAACAACTGGCAGCGACAGTCAAGATCTCTGTGCCCAAACTCCGATACTCCAAGGTAGGCGGTGTGGGGAGGTCACAGAGCATGCACTTTTAGTGATGTAAATATTGTCAGCGCATACACTTCTACAGACCTGTTTTTTTTAAACTGAAGATGGTAGGGAGGGGGGGGGGGACTTCAGTTTCAGCTTTGTTTATTCCTGTTTGGAATTTGATTATCAGTGGCAAGTGTATGCACATATAAATACAACATTCAATCATTTATCAATATCACATGATACACACTGTCACTCATCAAATGCAGATGATCAATATGCTATTGCTGGTTGCCGCTGTTTGTGTCTGTTATTAAAACTATAGCTCTATAGCTAGGGTCATATTGTCTTGCTCATGGACACACCCCTCTGATGACTGACCATCCATCTAAATGCTGTGTCACTGACACAAATACTTGACATTATTGTGGGCCTGATTTCACGGATCACTTGGCCTTCGGAGGGAGACCCCTGGCTTGCTGTGGTGATCATTTGATGAAGAGTGGGGGAAATGAACAAAGAGTTGAGGCTGCTACACAATTTGTTTCATGTTTAAAGTCTTTGAATACATATAGGCCTATATTCTAGTGTGCCTTCTTGATGTGATATATCTCCAGTACAGGAATTAAAGACATAAAATTTTTGCTTCACACTTGTGACATTTATGAGAAGAGAGAATATAAGATATGCTACATGTGTGGAGTCTGGGAGAGGAGGGTTTGACAGGTTGGGAGGGGGGGGGAGAGAGGGAGAGAGAGAGAGAGAGAGAGAGAGAGAGAAAGAGAGAGGGGGGGGGGGGGGGAGAGGGAGGGAGGCAGACATATAGACTGACAGAGCAAGAAAGACGTACAGATACAGAAAGAGAGAGGAATAGAGTGAAAAAGATTGAGACAGAAGAAAGGAGAGAGAGAGAGGGGAAGAAAGGAAGATTGATCCTGAGACCTTATATAGTTGTGAGTGCGGCAGCCTAACCACAAGACTACAGCGCCTTATGATCTGACCGATAATGCTAGCCGTTCACTGTTATTATTTAACATTAAAAAGCTACGGTATAAGAAAAAAAGGTCTTGTTCATCCATTATTGGTAGATGATGTCCTTTGCTTTGTTGTTGGGGCGTCATTACCTTTGTTTCCGACATTGTCATACTTGGGCGACTTTAAGCCTCAATAAGCACTTCCTATATTATTGTAGAGTTGATGGCGTCTGTTATTATGTGTTTTCTGTGAGTGAGTGTACGATGTACCAACAGTTGATTTGACTTTTGCTGCTTCACCAAGTGATTCCTCTCATTGACTTGTTTTGTCATACTGCATACAGCACTAGATTCTAGATCTAGATGTCTATCTCCATTTACCAATGTACAAACGTTTACAACCATTACTATCAATTTGATAAGTCATGCTACGGTACTGTTGTTGTTGTTGTTGCTTTTGTTGTTGTTGTTATATTGTTACAATGTAGGGGTCGGTGAGTAAATAACCTTCTGCATAACATTACCTGTTGGAAGTTGTTTTATTTTGTTTTGTTTTGTTGTGTTGTATCATAGTATTGTATTTAATTCTGAAGGAAAACTTTTGACATGGGGCATTTAAAATATTTTTTTGGATTGAAAGTTACAGAAAAGTTTGTGCTATAATTCATGTTTTGTCATGTCCTTATGTTCCCTGTAGTTGTCCACATGTTTATATATCTCTACGTTGGCTTGAGAATGGGTACCCGGCCATAGACAGCAAAAGACCTTATGAGTACATAAATGTTTTGCGCCAATAAAATGGCAGCTTGCACTGTATGCTTCCCAGGAAGTTGCGATTGTTTCAGAAATTTATGAGGTCTGCTTGGGTAATAATACAGGGTGATCCCAAAAAAACTTTACCACTTTTTTTCTGAACACCTCGCGCAAATATTGTTCTAGAATGCTACAATTTGGAACAGACATGTTTGACATAAAATCCGTGAAGAAGAAACATGTTTTGAAAATGGAAACGGCTAAAAGGAAAAAGCACCCAAAAACGCAAAGTTCACCAATGTTTAAAAATCTTGTAAAGGAAGTCGTAAAAAGATTAGTTGACCTTTTTCTTTATTTTCTCTTTGACATTAATTTTCCATCCCTGTGGCATTTAAACAATGTTTAATTTCTTTTACAGAGTTTAAAAAACCTAATGATCTCATTCTGAAATTCTTAGAAGCAGTGCTCCACATTCCCTCCTTTGGACTCAACACATTTTTAACGCGTCGTTCGAAATGTTCAGTGGCGCCCTAACACAAGGACCTGCTAAACCATGAGTATTTAAAGCCACATACACTAGAAGTGGCTTCTAGAGACAATAGAGTGGGGTGCCCAATAGACTGCATTTTTGTAGTTAACATATCCCGCAGGGTGAAAATGGGCTTTGCACTAAACCGATAAATGTCATCGAGGAAATGATCCTTCTTTACAAGACAATCGAGGAATCGTGAACACATTGCCATTCTCTGATCCATGTCATCTCGGCCTAGCGAAGATGAGCATGGTACAATGTATAGAAGTTGGTTCAGATCTGCCATGAGAATGCAGACTGTTGATGTGTAGGAAAGTCCTAGCTGCAGATCATCCACGGACAGACGTCTCATGGGATTCGGCTACTGAAATCTGCACTCTGGTGACATTTAAATGGCTGCGCATGGTGCGTATTCGACCTGAAGTGGTCATTTTTTAAAGAACCTTTTTGTTCTGATTCGCTATATTATATCCAAACGGACTGAACTTCTTTTCTCATGACGCCAAAGGTCTTGAGGGCACCTAAGCATTCTCTCCATGCCATGCGCAGAACTTACGAAATGTCAAGGATGGTGAGTTTGTGGAGAGGTAATGTTCAATACAAAAAGCTCTCTGCTCTATACTAAATGTAACCGTGCTCTAAACAGGCAAACGAAATTTGGGGACAATGGTATCTGCAGACTTCTGTTAACTTGTTAGACTGCTGTAGCTTGCAATATGGCGCGATTGTTGCAACTTTTAGTGGTAGGCTTAATGCGAACTGTTGCGCCATGCTATGAAAATGGCGACATGGTTGAAAATGGGTTTTTTATGTGCTATATAGAGCAATACCATTCAATGGACTTACCTAAAACACCCGACAAATTCCTTTTGGCTTCCAAACGGTATGCTCAAATTTGAAATGCAAAACTTCAGTATGGAGGAAGATATTTATAAAACAAGTTGTAAAGTGTTTTTTTGGACCATCCTATATTGTAAAGTGCATAGAGCTTGTTGTTGAACTGGAATTTCCGCTATACAAATGCTATTTATTATTATTTATTATTATTATTATTATCTGCTGGAGCTGTTTTGTTTTCTTGTTATGAATTGATGCCTTAGCGCCAACAGCTTATTCATGTAGCCTCACGTCCAGCAGGCCTACAGCTTATTTATGTAATATAACGTCCAGCATTAATTGATGATACCGGTACTGTAATTTAATTAACCACAATTATTGTATCAAAGAGATCAAAGCTTTTTGCCTGTGTATATTCAGCTGTATGGAATGATGATAAATGTCTCTGAATGCAGCATTGTCTTGAAAATCTTCTTTACCGGTATAAATAATGTCCTGTTTATTGTTGATCAGTTGCTGTCGCATGCAGAAGAAGTGAGTTCGATTCCCGCCTGTGAAAATTATTCAATAAAAAATCTCTGTTTGTCTTCTCTAGGCTGTTGTATTCCCTTCAGCCGTTACTATTCAAGCAAAGAAAATGAAAGTGTAATTTGTAATACAAAATGTGCTTACCAGTACTTACATTAGAACTTGGAGTTGGATTGAAAAGAAGTTTGTGTTCCATCAGTAAATGAATTAGCAATAAAACTTGGATTAAAATTGAAATGAAAAAGGGTGTATAAACCTTTTTCTTCCCAATAGTGTCACACTTGTTGCGGTATCTATTGGTTTACAGTGGATAATGGAAATAAAACTTGGGATTAGAATTGAAATGAAAAAGGGTGTATATATCCATTTTCTTCCCAATCGCATCACACTTGGTGCAGTATCTATCATATTCTGGGCCATCCTGTTCAGTTCTACTGTTGGCTTATACAGCTTTTCCTGCAGTGTTAATCAGTTGGGCTTAGCTATTTTAGTTACTTTGCCATATTCCCTGTCTCGGAGCCCTGTATGTGGTGTAAACTCTGTCTGTAAATGTAGATTAGAACCAAATCGGATTGAACTGCATGCAGCTTATACTTGGAGCTGCCTGCAAATTTACTTGAGCTTTATTCTCAGGAAGACATTTAGTACAGCTTGGCTGCGTTTTCTGTTGGTGGAGCACATGTTTAAACTATATGTTTGGCACTCATATAACCTTATGCAGTTGTGAGCGCCGTAAAACCTACTAAAACAAACAAACTATATGTGTGTATTATAAAAATGATATATATTTTGCCTATTTCCTTTTTCTTGGCTGTTAGAATGGATGAAAAGCAAAAGTTGTTTGCAACACATCATCATCTACAGAAATGACTGGCCGGGAGACAATGCTTGTTTTTCTTTTTAAAAAAAAATGGTGGGGGGTGGGGGTGAAGGGTGTGGATGAAGAATGTTTTGTTCTGTTGTACTTCCAGTATAGTCCTAGAATAGTCAAAATTCCATCCTAATACTGCCATGGTATACGTTAGTTCTACCATAAGCATAGTGTCCTTACATCTCAATTCTGATTGTTTGGTGGGGATCAGAGAGTTTTATTTCAATATTGTTCATAGTTTATCATATCTGTTGGAAGTTATGATAGTGCATTGCAGACTTTTGGTGAGCAGCTGTGGTATATCAACCTTACATATAATCTCTATGTGAAGACAAATTCCTGCTTGTTCATATTATGATGTCAATGTAATATACTTACATAGTATGTATTGATTAACTTGTACATTGGTATGTAAATATTTAATAATGATTTGTTTTTATCACTTAATAAAAAATATGATTTCATCAGATTGTTTGCATTTTTATAAGACCTTTAATTATAATTAAAATATTTAAAAGCAAAGTAGTGTGTGGTTGGCGGGTGCTCTAGTGTGATTTGCTCTTTCTTTCCTAACAGATATCCATCATTCTTATCCCTCCTTTTTTGTGTATGTTTCTTTTATGTGTAACATCTCTAATCTTCAGCACTTAAGTGACATGCTTGTGTCGCAAATGCCGTAAAACTCTCTCTAAATCTAAAACCAAAAAGCAAAGTAAAGCTGGACCAACTTCTCATGCTCAATACACTGTTGTGGTTTTTATTTCCCCTAGTCAGGTTTCTAACCATTGGAGCGTTAAAAATATGTTATTTGTTTCACGTCTTCAGTATAGGCATCGGCAGTCTACCAGATTCATTATCATGAGGTTGCAAGTTCACTCAAGCGTCAGACCCAACGTTGTGTCCTTGGGAAAGCCGGGGCAGTGCCACTGACTGAAGTGTCTTTAGGCCATTCCCAAAGGGGGGACATTTCTCGTTCAAGCACAGTACAATTGTAAATGGGCTGATTCATGTCAACCTCATAACTGTGCCAGATCTACAACAGGGAACTGCTGCTTTTTCTTTCTTAATCCTTACTATTGTCATTTACCTCTACTTCTTTTGTATGCTTGTCACTCTCTTGTGACGTACTATTTCCGAGGTGCCTTGATAGTCGAAGCAGACCTTGTGCTGTTGAAGCTAGAGAGGTGAGCAGAATAAGTCTGATTCCCTGTAAAGACTTCTCTGCTGACACTTGTGAGCGCCTTAAAACCCTCTATTTTTTTTTTTTAATTCCTTTTGTAATTGCTCCTCTGTTCACACAAACTTTTATCTGTGCGTGAGATAGGGACGAAAAGACATATACATGTGGAGGGAGAAAGAAAGACATACATCTTAACCTTTTAACCTGACCATCAAACGAAATTAAGGCATATGGCCTTTTGTAGTTGCGAGCGCCACAAAACTCTTACTAAGCTAAAATAAACTTTTCTACAAAGCTGTGGTTGCTCACACAACACAAGGAACCCAAGATTCGGTTGACTACAAAGTGTGCGTTTACCAGTTGTCCTTTTGTGCAGTCCTGAAAATTTTTCAGATTTCATATTGGGACTTCCGCCAGTATTTAGGATGGTATGTTTGAATTTTGAGTAAGAGTACTGAGATGCACATCAACACAATAACTGTCATTCAAGTGCAGGGAAAAAGTAAGACAGACAGATTAGTTTTAGTAAGAGCTTTACGGCACTTGCAACAATAAGACCATATAAGTGTCAAAGAATAGATGTGTTACAAGAGAGCAACATAGATCTATATAAAAAAGATTTATTTTTTATTTTAGTAAGAGTATTACAGCACTTGCAACATAATAAGGTCATATAAGTGCTGAAGATTAGAGATGTTACAAGAGAGTAACAAACATAAAAAAGAAGGAGGAGAGATAAGGACGATGGATGTTTGATAGGAAAGGAGGAGTAAACCACACCAGAGCACCCGCCAACAACCCTCTTAAGACAGATAGATAGACAGAAACAACAGAAGGAGAAAAAAGAAGTAGGATCTGTCAGTGACGCCCTACAATCACTTACACAATGGTAAGCTATGGTGCGAAAGGCCCTTATTTGAGCTCCTAATGGGCTTTTCTTGAACGTCTGTTGTTTGGTGAGTTTACAAAAGTCTCGACCGACTTGACTTTGCCCTGTCAAAGATAGAAGTTAAATGAGCTCTTATCTCTTGAAGAAAATTTGTGTTGAAAAGATCGGTACACGAGTACAAAAAGTATATAATAATTATCAGATCTATTTTGTGTAGGACAACAGAGAGAAAAAAAAGAAGTACGGAATAGAGACTTAAGTACAGGAAAAAGATCTAGAGGGATGTTACGCAAACACAACTTTAACACAACATGAAATGTTGAAGCGCACCAACACCACACAGAGCAAACAAATGACACACACAACACAAAGCAAACAAACAACACACATACATATATGTGAATGACAATTAAACTTTTATTCAGGTCTCATCAAGATTACAGAAATCGTGGACAAATGGCTAAAATCACAATCACATATAATGTAAGCAACCCCTATCCCAGTTTCTCAGTTCTAAGGAAGAAAGAAAAATGAACGAAAAACAAAATAAATGAACAAAAATACCTTTAGGAGCTTAATGAAAGAGTATATCCTCACTGCCAAAGGAATAATGAGCAACTCCATTGAACCCATCTATACAGGATGAGCAAAACAAGTTGAATTTACTCAGTTTTCTTACGACAGTGACCAGATGAAGACAGGATGACAAGAAGATGCTAACAAGAAAGTGAGGACAACTGCTTAGGGTTCATCTTTCAACCACATCCACACACACCGGACAATGTCAAGGACGCAGCTGTCTACTAAGAAACCACTCGCTCAAAAAAAACATGAAAAAAAAAAAATTACCCCAAAAAATATTTTCCCAACTACACATTACTCATCAATGTCAGTGCATGTACACATATAGTTCCCACCACAGATTTTATACGTCGGTAGATGCAGGCCTACATACGTACTCATTACCTTCTACACAAACATGTGCTGCACTCATCACCAGAAATTATTATACATCAGTACAATGCATTCCACACACTATCTTCTACTCATACATGAATGTGATATACTCCCAAACACAAATTGTCATAAATCAGTACGCGTACATATGTACCCTTTATGCGTACATATGTACTCATTATCTTTTACACAAACACAACGGCAGTACCAACTGTACATATGTGTGAGTGTATGTGTGTATGGGGGAAAGGAGGAGGGGTGGGTGGGTAGGCCTCCAGCCCCGCTGCTCCAGCAGCATTCTATGCTCCAACTCACAACTTCTATTATTTCCCTAAAACAAAATGGTCATGTACACGCTGTGCTTACACGTACACTCTGTGCTTACACGTACACACTATGTTTACACATCATGTTTGCGTGTAGTACATGCATGTTACGTTTACACGACAACCCTACGTGTAGTAACGGTGTCAGCTACATTTGGAATGCTTCAAATAAACAGTAAAGGGATACAAATCACTCTTCTTGACTACACATAAAACACGATACAATAAGCCCCTTTGAAAAAAAAAAAACTTTTTAAAAATTAAAATACACAACGCACATGTCATGTGATGCGTTAAGAAACCCGCATCCCTGACAATCTAAGACAATCAAAACCTCCAAGCTTTTCAGAAAAGATTTTTGTTACACGTTATCTTTACAAAAGATAAAGAAAAGGGTAGGGAGGGGTTTTTTTGGTTTAAATGTAGGTGTTTTACACCCCCATCAACATAATTTACATCTTTTAGGAGGCAGGCTTCTTCAGCCCTGCTTATCAGGGCCAACCTCAGCTGACAGAGATGCAACATCCCAGCAGAAAGACTCAATGCATTTGATAAAAGTTTTCCCGTTACAGGAATCGAACTCATGTCTTCTGCGTGCTACAATATAGCGCCTAACCACTACACCACCAATGCCGGGGACAATAGTAACATAGAAGATAAATAAGGATCTTTTTTTTTAAAGGGAAAAAAAACAGTTCATCGAAGTACATGACCAAAACAAAAACATCTGAAATAAGAAAAAAAAAAAAAAAATACATGTTGCATAACCATTGACCTGTCCTTTACCAATGTACCAATTGGCATATGGACAGGTTTTAGTTTACACCTCTTTCACCACTGTACGGTTTTTAAAGAGGCAGGACCCTTGAATTTAAAGTACAGCTAAGTCCTGTTATATCGACAACCTTGGGTCAAGCATAAAGTTGGCGGTATAACGATGTTTAATGCTGTCATCTTTTGAATAGCACCACCACCCAGCTTACTTGAAGGGAAATGGTTCCGCCATGACTAGATGAAGGACAATATTATGAGCTATTTCCTTTTGTTCCAAACTCAAATGAGATGGCTGTGGGCACGTCAGCCTTCCTGTATGTGACATTGACAATCACCACCTCGTAGAGTCATGTGTGGGAGAAAAGGGAGATTTTCACTGCTGCCTAGTGGGTGCCATGCATCATGTGTTGTGTGTACCTCTGGCTTGGGTGGCCAGTTTGCTGGTGATAATTGTGGGCCAAATTTACGAAAGTTTTGTCAGGACCATACAAGCCGGGTAGTTGACAGATGGCGATGGGAAAGGGCAGATAGGGCAATGATGTGTGCCTTTCAACATAGGAGGCTATATTGTGTCTTTTATCCAGCCACAAAAGATCTGACTGTGGACACAACATCATATGTATATAATGGTATTTATAAAAAAAAATTCCGAACTAGCTGATCTGATGTCGTCCTAAGTGAGAAGAGCTGAAGTTTTTAAGCAGGAGTAGACACAAAAAAGGGCCTATTGGAGGGCAGATATACTCTTTCTCTCTCTCCTCTCTCTCTCCCTCCCTCCAGGGCTACAAATGAGACAGAGGTCACTATAAAATATGTCTCCTTTGAGCAGCAACATTATATCGCAGAAACAAGTTTAAGCAGGTTACAGATTTCATGTCCTTAAGTCCCAGACTTGTTTCAGTTTCACTCCACATATATATATATATATATGGGTAGTATGGGACCATTTCACCATGCTCTGTACAAGTGACTAAATCCAGCAGCAGCTCTAGACATAGCCCCAACACTAGACCAAATACAGGGCGGACTTGAGCAAAGGATAAAAATGAAGAGTAGGTGAAAAACAAACCGCCACACACCCTCTTTCAGACCAGAGTCTACAACTTACAACTCTCTTTAAATAAGCAAATAAAAGTAGGTTACAAGATGGCACCGAACCATAGTAAGTGAGCACACAAAATATCGAAAACCATATTGAAGACACATCACACAAAGTAGATAAAAACAGTGTCTTTCAAGTAATATGACCTCAGTGAGCTCAAAAAGAGATGTGAAAAGTCAAAAAGTTTGAGAGACCTATGACCTCTTCACATATCCAAGGTTATACAATGAATGCCCATTATACGTACGGTGAATGCCCCGGTCAACACAATACACGGTTCTGTAAGAGTCACGGTTTTAACAAGCAACAGGACTCAGTCAAGCAGGTAGAGAGCTAGGAAAACTTTTACTAAAAGAACTCAAGTTCAAAAGGGCCCCCTTACACTATACTTATAACTTATGGTATTGGGACTTGAACCACAGCCACCAGTATAACAGTCCAAATTGATCTTGAACAAGTCTACACAGCATGCTTGCCCCCTGTATGTAACTCCCCATCACAATGCCACGACAAGACCTCTGCCTCACAACAGACATGGCCGCTGACAGAACTGACAGATGTCTGCGTCGTGTGAATATAATTCAACGTGGGTCACACCACACACCTGGCAGCTGCAGCAAACAGTTCAGTCTTATTTAGTTTTTGTTCCTGTTTTACGGCACTAGCAACACAATAAGGTCATATAAGTGCTGAAGATTAGAGGTGTTACAGGAAAGTAAAAAATTTTTTTTAAAGGAGGGGAGATAAAGACGATAGATGTTTCATAGGAAACAAGAAGCAAACCACACCAGAGCACCCGCCAACCACCCACTATTAGTCTTTTGGCATTGTGGACATTTGACCCCAAAAACAAAGAAGAAGAACAAAATCCGAAGCAGTAGAGTCAATAAATTCCTGACCAAAAGTTCTATGTAGAAACAAGCCCATCAGACTCTGCGCACAAAGGGAAAGAACACAGCTACACCAAAAGACCAGAACTCCACAGCAACATATAAAAACTGGAGGTAGATGAAGGAACCTCCGGTAAAACCCATCCCAAAGAGCCGATAACAATTTGATGTTTATGTACCTCACGGTCCCTTTTGTTTTTACCTTCAAACAAATTGACGCATATATATCTCTCAGTTTATTGTCTTTACCTTCTCTTCTTTCACTTAGATAGAACTGCTGTCTGTCTCAGTCAAGAAAACATCCGTCTACTTCAGAAAAGGTCTTGTTTTGGTCGAGCAAAAGTTTCCACACACTGAAACAATTTTGAGAAGACACCAACCCGGGACCTCTCCCAGCCCATTCGCCACTTTCTGGCGCTCCCTTCAACAGCCTCGCTGTATCTCTCCAAGAGTCTCTCTCTCTCTATCTGACTGTACCGCTCTACTTTGTTCACATTTCAAAAGTCTTCACCATTGAGAACTTACCAACTCCCCCAGCTAACCCAATCTGACACCAGAGGAGCACAACTGTCTACAGGTTTTGGGGGGGGGGAATGGAGAAAGAATAAAAATTGCCTTCCTTATCCTCACTGAAATGTATTACTAATGGTCGATTCCACAGTGGTACAAAATAAAATGAGACCTTTCTCCCCAAACTTAAATGAAAAAAATCACTAAAGGAGTAAAATATTCCCAGTACTGCTTACTAATGAAGGGAAACAATGTACTCAATATGGCCTTCATCTGATAACGATTGTCGACGTTTTAACTTCCAATTTACGTGGGGTGGGGGCTGAATAACCTTCCTACGACATGGGAACTGAACTCACGTTTTCTGCATGCAATAGTAAACAGTTAACTATAACAGACACTTCTGTAGACAGGACAGAATAACGCACACTATCGACCGTTGCTCGTCCCTAAAGTTAGTGAGAAAAAAATAGAGGAAACGCCAAACCACATTAATAGAGGGGGAGAAAAAAAACAAACAAACAAGCCAATAATACCATGAAGTAAGCGCATAAATCTACAGGTGCCCTTCACCATTACAACAATAAAATCAAAAAGTACAAAGAACAATCTTGTAGCTAGGAAAAATGAAACACAACAACATGGTAAATTCTATCAATACTCGGCAAAAATATACAAATTCTATCAATCAATCACTGACAAAAATATACAAATTCAGAACAGACAACAGAAAGGAAAACGAAAAGAAAAAAAAGCCCTCACCTCCCCTCAGCAAGATTTTAAAAACCTCTGATCCACGACTAACAAAATGATCCATGAAGTAAAACAGTTCCTTACGACATACACGATGGGAGTGTTACACTAGTGTGGGAAGGTGGAGAGTAGGAGAAAAGGAATACAGACAGAGAGACAAAAAGGCTGTGCAAAAGTGATGGTCATATTATGAATAACTTTGCGTGTGTATGCATAATGTGTATGCGAGTATGTGTGTGTGTGTGGTGTGTGTGTGTGTGTGTGTGTGCATGTGTGTGTGTGTGTGTGTGTGTGCATGTGTGTGTGTGTGTGTGTGTGCAATGTACATACAAACAGGCGTGAGCACACAGACAGCCATTGTCCACATAGGGGATGAACAGTGTCATTTTTCAGTTCTCAAACTGAAAACAATCTATGGCATTTCACATCATAAACACAACAACAACAAAAAACACACCAAAAAAAACAAAAACCCAGGGGTGAACAGGCCACAATAAATTAACATTATAACAAAATAAATAAGCACACGCCTTTCTCCAGTCTGCCGTCTCCTACTACACTGTGATCTGTGTCCGTTGGCGAGGTCTGTCCTACACAAAGGTCATGCAGAACAAGGCCGGTGGTGGTAAATCCTATTATACATGTATCACAAATGTACCACGCAACACAACTACACAGTGGAGTGTTAGAAGACAACACAAAACTATGCGAGCGTGTGGTGGCGAAGCTAAGACAAATCCCATCCCCCCAATCACACTCGCACTCCGCGTAGGAACATATATATATCAAAGCATCCACTGTCAGAAAACATTCAGAACTCACAAATCCGTTCTCGTCTCAAGCTTGAACACACTACAGTGGGTTTTATATTATAGTCTGTGAGGACCCTGTTGGTAGATAGGACCCCCTCCCCTCAGTAGGGACCAGAGGCAGGACGCAAAAAGAAAAAAAACAACACAAACCCAAACCCAGCTGCTATGTACAAAATACAGATAATGTTTCGAAAGACTTTTGCAACACAGAAAATGAACAGAGATAAATACAATTCTCATTACACATTCAGAAGGTTCATGACATTAAAGAAAAACTTTTACATCTACTGACATCACGGAAACTTTCTTCTCAATTCTTTCTGCTTATTTTATCTGCATCTCTAAATGTAAAGTCAAATTCAGAATAGAGCTGAAAAATAATTGACACACACACACTGACACAGGCAGTCCTGTACTACAAACAAACATTCCTGCATCTTGAATTATCATTATGAACATTTCATAGTCACATTAAAAACATAAATGCTGCTTCAACATGACTTAAAATAACTTTTTTTTCTTTCTTCAAATAAAATCTGAACAGGACATTATTTTCCACAGCCTGAAAAGACTCTCTGTATCTCTCTGTATAACCTACAGATAAATATCCTCACCAAGCATCTGTGTTATCGTCATCAAGCCAGACAACATGGGAATCAATCACATCATGCCGACAGTCACTCTGCAGCAAAAAAACCCACTTCCCTCTTCAAAACAACAGACGACAGCTTCATAATATCTCTGCAACTCAAGACAGCAACACAGCATGTCGTTGCTGCTGAAAGAAGAAAAAAAAACACGATGCAACTCCCTTCCACCCGTTTCACACAACGAGCGAAAAAAATGGTGGAGCTACTCGTTTTTCTTGAGAGGCGATGATTTCAATGTAGGACGCCTACACATTTAAACAAAATCACCTTTGTCCTGGTTTTTTAAAACCCATCACCACTTTGTATACCCATGGAAAAGAATCTGGTCCTAATTCCCCCAAAAACCTGTCGGGAGAGAGACAGAGAGAACTAGTTCGGGGAGGCCGTCATCATTTGGGGTAGGCCCTCCTCTGTCCGTACTTGAGTCCCGGCCCTGCTGATGAGAGCGCCTGGCCCTGACTGCCGCTCTGTAGGGTGGCAGGGTTGAACAACATCGGCATTGACGGCACTTGAGGCTGCTGCTGCTGCTGCTGTTGCTGCGGCTGTGGCTGTTGACCCGTGGGCTGGGGCTGTGGACAGACAGACAGACAGAACCGCCTAGTTGTTTTATTTTGTTTTTATTTGAGTTTTACGGCATTTGCAATGCAATTATATAGGCCAAATAAGTGCCGAAGATTAGAAGTGTTACGAGAGGGTAACAAATACCAAAAAAGGAAGTAAGGAATGAGAGATAAGGATGATAGATTTTTTATAGGAAAGAAAGAGCAAACCACAACAGAGCACCCGCAGTCTAGTTGTTGGACCCATGGGTGTTTTATGAAAATATCTGAAAATGTGCAAAGTTGCAAATATGCAACAACAAAAAGATAGTTAAATGACACAACTAATAACATGGGGTAAAATAGAAAACAGAATAATAACTATTCTTCTTGTGAAAATAACAGAAATACTGGGGGGGGACCACCCCCCCCCCCCCCCAAAAAAACCCCCCCAGCATCCTTGAACTCCAAAAATCATTCATTTTGTAGAAACATGGGAGATTTTTTGTTGTTGTTGGGTTTTTTTTTAAAGGGTTGGAGGCCTTTTGATTCTTGAGTCAAATGGAACCAAGAAAGACAAAGTGATGGTCAGCAATAAATAACTGTCAGTACAGAGAATTAGGAAAAGAAAGGGGAGACGGTTTAGTATAGCACAGTTTGCGAGAGAAGAACATTGTATCACAAGAACATTCATTTAGTGTTGGGGAAAAGTATGCAGAGACACAGCACTAACTTATTGAACTAGCCAGAGAAAACATTTGCTTTAAAAAAAAATAGTGTTCCTAAAAGAAACGAACAGAACAAACAATGAAAAACATTGTAACAATAATAACGGTTGAATTTAACTGCAGAAGCAATTCGCAGAAGGAGAGAAAAAGTGCCAAGTTATATCCTTTCTTCTGAAGATAATGTAAACACACCTAGATCTAAAAAACAAAACTTAAGAGAAAGAACTGACATTTTTTTAGCACTGGCCTAAACATCAGAATACAACAGACAAGTCTTCAGGTACAGACGCTTATGGAGAAATTAACGAGACATTCCAGATAGACTTGTTTTAGTTTTAGTAAGTGTTTTACGGCATTTACAACACAATAAGGTCATATAAGTGCCGAAGAATAGAGGTATTACAAGAGAGTAACAAACATAAAAAAGAAGGAGGGGAGATAAAGACAATAGATGTTTGATAGGAAAGAAGAAGCAAACCACACAAGAGCACCCGCCAACCACCCACAGATAGACTTGACTTTTCTGTAGAAGTCATAACGTTGATGCTATTTGTTGCGATTATCATCCCACTAACATAGCCCAAGTACCATCCACAGACGCATTTTGGGCTCTAGAATCATTGGCAGAAATATACATATTGTTAGAAAATCTGAGCGCAGCAGGCGAAAATATCTCTTCTGTAGATGACTTATCCACTTATGGGGTCGAGGTGTCCAGGGGTCAAGAACACATTGTAAAATTTTAAAATAAAAGATTTAAAAAAAAATAATTATGAGCTAGGTCCAAATACATCTATCCATGGAGAAAGACTTACTGCTGGCAGGGACTGAGTTTTAACAATCATCTTTTTTCCTTTTTTTGCGTCTTTGATTCTGAGCATGTCCATTGATATTATGGATGGCCTTGGAGACTTGTATATCTTATCAGTCAAATCTGGCAGTAGTGACAATGTACTGTAGATCTATATTCCCTACCATACCACACTGACGACACTTTGTCTAAAGAAAAAAATCCTCATTACTGTTGTTCACCTTCCAGCTAATACCCTTTAATTTTTGTGTTTGTCACTGAGGATTTCTATTTGACCAAGCTCGGTACATGTATAAATATATTTCAATCTGATTTACAAACAAAATTATATACAAACACGACGAGTGAAAACAGTCACTGCTGAAAGATATAGAAGCCTACATAGCCAGTGGCTTATACTATAGCACTACTTACTGTTATAATTTAAAATCATTATAGCCTACATGTGTAGCGGGCAGATACATTTATGGTACAACTATAAAGACAATGACATGAGTAAGTCTGAGTAAGTCCAGCGACCCAGATCAATGTTTCAGTCATGAGCCTAGTGGTCTACAACAGTATATAAGTCTTGGAACACCACAAGTCAGACGCTAAATACAAGCTTGAATGAAGCAAAGAAATAAATTCAACACAACGTGAGAGACTGGCTTCCACAGGATCCAAGGCGCGAGATGGAAGTTCACTAAGGTTTATGTTGTGACCTTGAGAATTTTACTTCAAGAACAAGACAGATACATGTGTTGATGACGAAATTCCCCCCCCCCCCCCCCCCCAAGCTTTACTATCTGAACAAAGGCCGAAACAAATCAACAAAGCCATCAACTAAAACAGCCATCTGTGGTAGTCTGGCCAAAACACATCAAAATTCGAAAACACATCAAAATTCGATTAAAAAAACATGTAATGTATTATATATGGTGACAACAATATATAACTTCTCCATTTTACTGTTTCACCAGACTTGTCATGTTAGAAAGGACAACAGTTACATTACACAGAGAGAAAGAGAGAGAGTGTGTGTGAGTGAGAGAGTGAGAGAATGTGTGAAAGAGAGAGTGTGCGAGTGGGAGAGAGAGAGAGAGAGAGTGAGAGAATGTGTGAAAGAGAGAGTGAGAGAATGTGTGAAAGAGAGAGTGTGCGAGTGGGAGAGAGAGAGAGACGTGAGCACCCATCCACCAACACCCCCCCCCCCCCCCCCCACACACACACAAAATTCCCACTTGAAAGAAACATTAACAAACGCCCACCGTAACACAATTTATATCGCTTAGAATACTGGCTGTAGTGACCCTTCCTACCATG
Organism: Aplysia californica; assembly: GCF_000002075.1. Classification (NCBI taxonomy): domain Eukaryota; kingdom Metazoa; phylum Mollusca; class Gastropoda; order Aplysiida; family Aplysiidae; genus Aplysia; species Aplysia californica. The sequence continues at coordinate 748,265 of NW_004797271.1, read as the reverse complement.
TCCAACCAAGGTTGAGAGATACAGCATCCTAGCAGACGGACAGAATTTTTTTCTAAAATGTAAGTATTTTTAAGCCTCATTGACACAAGTTATATCATTTAGGAGGCCGGCTTCCGACCCTGCCAGTCAGAGCCAACCTAGGCTGAGAGAGCTACAAAATCCCATCAGAAAGACCGAGATACTCGATAAAAACTTCTCCCCCACTCTGGAATCAAACTCAGGTCTCCTGCGTGCAACAGCAAAACACCTAACCACGCCATATATACACAGAGAAACTGAACAAAATAACATTTCAGTATGGGAACTGAACTTGTCTTGTCGACACCACAGACATCAGTATAATTTAGAATTGAGTATAATAGACTGTGCAAGAAATACTCTCAGGAAGCCAGGCAACTGCATAACAAGGAAAGCGATGGATTGGAATACACAGAGGTAAAAGATCAAGGGGAAGACCATGTGGAACCTGGAGAAGAGTCACCAAAATTGATGTACAGAAAAGTGGGAAGACAAATGGAATAACATCAAAAGGCTGGCCAAGGATAGGGAAAGGTGGAAAATGTTTGTTTGTGGCCTATACCCTGATCCAGGGTGAGCAAGGCAATGATGGTGATGATGATGATAGACTGTGCAGTGACACAGACAACCATAGACCATCTCTAGTCAGGGACACAGACAACCATAGACCTTCTCTAGTTAGGATAATCATAGACCTTCTCTAGTAAGTGACACAGACAACCATAGACCTCTAGTCAGGGACACAGACAACCATAGACCTTCTCTAGTCAGGGACACAGACAACCATAGACCTCTAGTCAGGGACACAGAGAACCATAGACCTTATCTAGTCCGGGACACAGACAACCATAGACCTTCTCTAGTAAGTGACACAGACAACCATAGACCTTCTCTAGTCAGGGACACAGACAACCATAGACCTTCTCTAGTCAGGGACACCGACAACCATAGACTTTCTCTAGTCAGGGACACAGACAACCATAGACTTTCTCTAGTCAGGGACACAGACAACCACAGACCTTCTCTAGTCAGGGACACAGACAACCATAGACCTTCTCTAGTCAGGGACACAGACAACCGTACACCTTCTCTAGTCAGGACAACCATACACCTTCTCTTGTCAGGGACACAGACAACCATAGACCTTCTCTAGTCAGGGACAGGGACAACCATAGACCTTCTCTAGTCAGGACAACCATACACCTTCTCTAGTCAGGGACACAGACAACCATACACCTTCTCAAGATGGATAAACATAGAGCTCTAGTCACAGCAGCAAGGATGAATCAAAACCAAACATAAAACAGGGATAGTTCCTTTCTGAAAAAGGGAGCTAACCATCGGCACCCCTCCCCCCTTCCCAGACAACGTCTGTTCTCAAACACAAAGAGTTTTTAGTCAAAGTTAAGAGAAGCACATTGATACGATCACAGTCAGTAAAAGCTGACGAAAAAGGCAAGACAGAAAAACGGAAACAAAACAAGGAAAGAATAAATAGTAGGACCTATCAGTGGCACCCTCTCACAACCCACTCTGTGAGTAATATGTGTGTGGATGTGTGTGTGTGTGTGTGTGTGAGAGAGAGACATAGACAGACAGACAGACAGACAGACAGACAGACAGACAGGCAGACAGACAGACAGACAGACACACAAACAGACAGACAGGCAGACAGACAGACAGACACACAAACAGACAGACAGACAGACAGACAGACAGACAGACAGACAGACAGGCAGACAGACAGACGTTAGTATCCACTCTGATACAAGAAGGCATACACGAATATGGAATAAATATGTTGTACAGGCACAAGCAAACTATGTTAGCTGAGGCTATGTTAGGTTGGGGTTTTTTCACTGTTATATGAGAGTGAGAAAGTTAGTTTCAGCTGCACGCTTGTTAGATAATAGAATAGAATGTATGGGTGATATAGTCCAAGGAAAATGAGCCACAAATGCTTTGTATTGAAATGCAACGTTTCTATCTACAGCAAAACCTTTCTTTCTGTTTTTGCACTTAATAAAAAAAGACATTACTACTTCGACAATACTTTGAACACATCATTTCAATGCCGAAAACAGCGATCCATTGTAAATTTTTACACCTCATCAACATAATCCAGACCCTGCCCGTCGGGGTTCCCCCAGGATGATTGGGACACAGCATCTCAGCAGACAAATAAGACACTCGATAAAATAACTTCCTTACTTAGGAATTAAATGGCGAAAAGCCTGACTTTTGCCCCACAGATGTCGGTGAGAGCAGAAATTTTTTTTAAAACAACCCCCTTAAATTTCTCATGGGGTCATGTACTAAAGGCTAGAAGAGTGATTCTGGGACCAATTTGGGTAGGTAACAGGAAAAGACCACAGAGAGAGGTGCTGATCAGTTCCTGTGACCTCATTGGTAATTTGGACATACACCTCAAGGCAAAAACATGTACAAGACAAAATGTCTACCCTGTTTGGGAATCGAACCTATGTCTTTTGCTTGCAAGGTGAAGAGCCAAAACATCAGACACCGACTCTGGTATTTCAGGAATACCACAACAGTATTGAAACTAATCTTAAATGTTTTACACCCCATTTGACACAACCAACATCTTGAACAGATAGACTGCTTTTATCGAGTGAAGCTCAAGACATAGAACAGAGCAAAAAGTGAGTGGAAAGACAATAACTATGTGTGCAACCGATGAGACAAACACCTCTCCTGAGTAGGTCAGAGGTGAGCCTCCAAAGGCCACCAGTATACAATATACACACACAGATCTTCCACTTTCAGGAGCTTCTAATCATAGCAACTACCTTCATAGAGAGATAGAGGGACAGATCTATCATGCGCCCAAGAAACCACTGGAATCGAGAAAAAAAACAACACCCCCCACCCCCCCCCAAATCAAATTACAAATAAATTTTTACTTCACAATATTCACAACATGTCTTACATGCCAATGGACTAAAGCCTGTATTCGCTTAAATGCAACAACCAACTTTCCTCTCCTTATGTCTGTCGACACTGACTGCACAAAGTTATGTGTACAATTTTTAGACGTGGTAAAGTCAGATTACTTTATGTGTGTGTGTGCGTGTGCGTGTGTGTGGTAAAACACCAAACCAAAGTGCCAGCATCTGGACATCTGAACAATAAAGATTTATTTCATAACTAAAACTAAAAGATAGCAACAAAGCAACAAGTTAACATTGGAGAATTTGAACTTGAGCTCGGTATTGTACTCAGCTACTCATCAACAGAAGGACTCTTTCATGGAAGCTTTCAGCCGACAGAAAAAAAGCATTCTTCGGTGGTTTCAGTGGTACTGTATTTGGCGAACAGCTAAAAGTGAACAGCAAAAGGTGAACATCGAGCCAAATAAGCGACCCAGTGGTTCCATTGGGACAGTCATTAGGTGAACAACGAAAGGTGTGTGTGGCTACAAGAAAACCCGTCAGAAAGTGCAGATGGCTATTTTGGGATATTGTCAAAAATAGAACTACAACTTTATTTCAATAATTAATTTTTAAGGATTTCCCTCAAATACAAGTTAAAACATTTTTAAAATTTTTAAGAGATAATTTCGAAGACACTCAGCAGACTGACAAATTTTGCACAAATTTATAACTGTTTACTGCTGAGACCTTTGAAGTGCTATAAACTTTTTGCAAAAGGCTCAATTGTAAAAGGAATAAAATGCTTGTGAAAGATAAGCCCTTTCAAACATATGCACACAAAAAAGTTTGTATTAGAAAAAAATCCACATTCCCACGGATTTTCACAGAGCCATGCACAAATGTCAACATCAAGCAAAAGCTATAAATGCTGGTCGGGAACGGGGAGGGGGGTGGGTGGGGTGTGGTTACCTCTTGCAAAATACTCTGTACTTCTTGCGCCAGAGAGCTGACAGAACTGGAGCGTGACAACTGCAACGGCAACAGTAACCACAACAGTCATCACCTCACACTCCATCAACATCATCATCATACATCACACCACAACAACACTAATAATCATTTATTTTTTCAAAGCAGTCCTCCTCAGAGTAGATATACACACAGCTGCTCCATCAGAAGGTCAGAAAACTGAACGCGTCTCCCAACACGACTGAATATGATACACACTTGTGACTTCGGCAAAGCCAGAAATCTGAACATGTTTCCTGACACATGAACATGTTTCCAGAAATTTTATAGTGATACTATACACGACGTGACTTAAGCAAAGCCAGAACGTCAGAAAATGAACACGTTTCCTGAAATAATTGACGTTGATAATTGTACATCCCCTGCGACAAAAGAAACATCCCACAGTGTGGGGCAATGACAAGTTCTCTATGTTACTCCAACACACAGTGCCAGAGAGAGACATATTCTCTATATATTACTCTGATGCAAAGTGCGGAATATTCGAAAGAAGCGATAATGTGGAAATAACGAACAGTATCTGCGAGCAAAGTTCTACTAGCTCAAAGCCATATTTTATCCATCCAAAACTATGCGATTCTGTTTGAGTAAAGTGCAGCACACCCACACAATAACAATTATTCAGTGCTGGGGAAAAAGCGAGGCAGACACTGCCCAGGTCTATGTAACTTTTCAGATGATGGGCTCACTACAAAACATGACAAATACAAAGCGACAACACTCACTGCTAACAATGTCACAATGGGAACAACTCAATGATGAAAAATGCACACAAATTCTACTCCAACACTTCCTGAGGTACTGATCAAACAACTCGATGAAAAACAAAACGATACTGACATGATTTCTACATCAACACTTCTTGAGGTATTGATCAAATAACTCGATGATTAGCGAAGCGCATACGACATCAATTTAGATAAATTTTCACTCAATTCCAAATATGGATCAAAGACTTATAGTTTGTCATAATCTGCAAACAATGTGGGGAAGGAAATCATGCCCAACACTTGAGTTTGAGTCAGAACAGAGTACAAATATGAACAGCGCTCTAAGTACTCTCTGCTTCTCGAAATGACTTTAAATAGTTTTTAAAATTCATTAGCTGACATATACACATCATAGTGTGAGCATTAATTAAAACGTTATAAAATCTGTATCTCAGGTGTAGGTTGCATGAAAAAGCAAGACTGTACTAAACATTCTGAAAATATCAGCTGTGACCACAGAATCCTTTCTCTCCTGTGTACAAAACATCAGAACCTGACACAATAAGAAAACTCTGACGGCATTTAAACTACCCTTTTTCTACAAAGAACTTAGATTACTTGCTTAAACGGACTACAAATGTGAACATATATCTAAAATCTCCAAGCTTTCAAGAGGCAAAAAGCCACCACTTTGAATAACAAAAGTCAAATGCAGAATTAATGTATTCTAATACAACAAATTGTCCCAAAAATCTTATCACTTCTCCACAATTTACAGAATCAACATCAGACAAATTTGGGGACTGAGAATACAAGGAAGCGTATATCACTGATGGTCAGTTGTGATGTAAAATAAACAAAAACTGACAAGGGTCACATGCACTGCTTGGGGAAATGATTACAAAGCAGCACTGGGTTGATATATTTGTTTTAAGTAGACAGAGGCGCATCATCACAATACTATTTAGCGCTGGGGAAAAGCAAGACTGACAAAGGGGAAACAAATTGGAAGGAAAGAAGTAGGACCTACAAGTTGCTCCCTCCAACCATCCTGGCCCACATCACAAGCACATGACAACAAACACCACATAGGAAAGTAACCACTCCAGTCTTACAGGGAGACAAAAATGTTTGGAATTTTAAGTCCAAGTTGAAAAAACACAAAGCCATAGCAACATTCGTCATGAAGAAAATAAGAAAATTTGACCTCGCTTTCAAGGCCGAGTTAAAAAAAATTGGGGCCCTTCATTGTTCTTGTGACAGTATGTAGATTGAAAACAGGGTGCGCTCCAGAGAAGAGAAAAAAATACCAACTGAAGAGAAGTGAGGAGGAAATACAGACTTCAACATAAGTTAAGGATCACTTACATATTTGGCAAAAATTCCTCCGAGGATTTCTATGCAGCACTTTGTGGTTTTGCCCCTTTAGGAAGCTGTGCAGTACGTATTGGTAACCCATGAATATTTTCAGAGCAAAAAATGTTGAAACATTCCTTGCTTTTCTCTTCTTTCGGATTTGTAAAAATCAGTACTGTTTGTCAAGGTGGTCCGTAACTTATGTTGAAGTCTGTAAGTCACAGAACAACTTCTATGTCTGCAAAGCCTATGGTAGATAGAGCACATAGACAAACACATCATCTGCACATCACAGACAACAAACACACCTTGACACATCAGACAAACACAACAACAAACACACCGTCATACCAGTTTTGTATTCATCTAACAGACAGACACAATAGACAAATTAAACACAGTAAGTAGACAGACACAACAACAAACAGACAGACAGATCAACACACCAGCGTTCTCACCTCATTTCCCGGTCCAGGCACAGACAACATGCCCTCCGAAGCACCACTGTTGTTGGAGTCTCCTGGAATAGACAATTGTAATTGTAAATTTTTGCACATCCACTGACACAATTAAGCCTAATATGGAACCCCCAGGAGAAAAGAAAGAGAGGAAGGCCAAGATCCACCTGAGAGCAAATCTCAGGCTTATTCGTTTGTTTGAGTAAAGAGATGCACATCGACACAAACAGACTACGCTTGACCACAAAAAAACGACTACACCAGACTACAAAAACAAGACTATACAGTGGAATCCTGTTATAACGAGAGCGAGGGGACTGGTGCGAAATATCTGTTATAGCAAGATTCTCGTTATAAGGGATCCCGTAATAAATTCAAGAGAAATAATAAAGTAAGTAGGCCTACTTGCGAACATCGGGTACACACCACACCCTGCCCACGTCACACATTCGCTCCATCCATCGCAGCACTGTGACCTCTCCATCCCCGCAACGGAGAAGTGAGAGTGAAAGGAATGGTAAGCCTAGATCATTTAGCCTAGGCTGGCCCATCACACGATGCATTCTGCTTGTCTGCGCATGCCACACCCTCTCCACTCATTCTCTCCAGCCTTCATTGTCGCCACACGAAGGCTCTTACGTTCTTTGTTTCCCTAGATCACCAACAAGTTTCTCAACTGGCGAGGTTTTACATATCATGCACCATATAAACTGGCCTGTGCGCTGTGCACAGCAGCAACAATATTCGGCTATAACCGACTTGTGTGTTTGTCTGATTGCGCTACAGCAGTATTTTATTTTCAAAGATAAAGAAAAAGAAAAAAACAGGGATTTTAGAATAGTGTCTTTATAACAGACTTCTCATTATTTCAGGACTTGAAATAGTGGACTCCACTGTACTAGACTACAGCTACAAACTACGTTAGACTTTAGACACAGACACAGAATAAACTTAGACAACAGAAGCAGACTATGGACACAGAATAAACTAGACTACAGAAACAGACCACAGACACAGACAACACTAGACTACAGACACAGACTAGACTGCAGACACAGACTACACTAGACTACAAAAACAAGACTAGACTAAACTACAGCCACAAACTACATTAGATTTCAGACACAGACTACACACACAGACTACTGACCTGCGGCGGGCATAAGGACCTGAGGGGCGGCGGGTGGCTGCTGTGAGGCAGTTGACGAGGTGGGCGGGGCCATCACATTGAACAGCTCCTGGGGCACGGAGACGGGCTTGGGGTTGTTTACGTCCACGTACTGGTTCCTCACACCTGTACATGGGAGACAGTTAGAGCTATTGTCATAACTGTACATGTATATTACACCCCTACAAACATAATTGAGATCATTTAGGAGGCAGGCTGCTTCCACCCTGCCAGGTAGGGTACAACACCACAGCAGACAAACCGAGACACTTGATTGATAAAGCCATAGCCAAAAACAGGTCTCTTTTACCAAAGTTCATTCATTAGATGAAGTACTATCATAATAGGTTCGCGAGTTTCGATTTAATGACCCATTTAGTGACGTTTTCGTCATTTTCAGATTTAGTACCAAAAAAGGGCCCCCGCGTAGTGGGTTTACCCATCTCAGAGATAAAGATTTAACTACTCAGCCTTCACACCTAGAGGCAAGCACATTAACTACTCAGCCATCATATTCACCTTTAGCTTTGAGAGAGAACTTGTTTCCTCCCCCTGAGGGGGGTGGGGGGCCGGAGGGAGGCCCGCTGCCAGGAGGGGGAGCAGCACTTGGCGGCTTGCCTGTGAAAGGAAGAGTTGGTTTGAGTAAACAGAAGCACAACCACACAAGAACGGCTATATAGATCAGGGAAAAGAGAAAGAAAGACAAAAACAGAAACAACAAAGGGAAAATAGAAAAGAAGAAGGACCTACAAGTGGTGCCCTCCAACCAACCACCCAAAAATGTCGAGGGAAACCTTTGTCAATAATAAACATAACAAAGATAACAATACATTTAAAGACAACATATCCGAATCGAAAGCAGGCTCTACGTGCTTTGCTATTTATCACTACCTCAACAGACCCAGGAACATTTGGAAACATATTCAGCTCTTTGGGGAGCACTCAATGCAAGCTGCTATTTTACTGTCGCTCAAACACTAAAATAATGAGAAAATTTTCGCGTCTTAGTTCAAATTGACAAGATCTTTCACTGTCATAGCTCAAACACTAACATGCAGACACCTGGGTACCCATTCTCACCTAAGTAAAGTGAGAAAAATTCGCGCCAAGGGCCTATCCCAGGAACAACGTTAGAACTAGACTGGGATTTGAACCTAGCCTTCAGCGACTACAAAGTAACACCACGAAGTCACAAACTTCAAATTATTGAGTTACTGCTTTTCGCACAGACTACTTTCAAAGTTTACTCTCAAAATCTGTCACACCAAAGAACAGTCTTAGAGACACTTTCTACAAGAGGGTCTTCTTCTTCAAGTACCAGATCAGAAATGGAGACATCAGCCATTTTGGTTTGCCAATCACTTCACTGCTCCGACGCTCGGAAAAAAAAAAGCTATATTATTATCTTTTCCATCACACATCTGTTGGCCACTTATTCGTCATTTATCTATGCCCTTTCTGCCTTCTATTTTTCCCAAAGCGAGCAAGAGGCTTCAAGACTTTTATGTCAATAAAATGGGGTAGGGTATGGTACAAAAACGAAAAAAGTACAGTTTGGAGGAGAAAAGTTTGATTAAAGTACAGTTTTGAGCAGAAAAGTTTGATTAAAGTACAGTTTTGAGCAGAAAAGTTTGATTTATTTTTCCCTAGGCCACCCAGAGAGGCAACTCACTCATGAGAGGCAACTCACCCATGAGAGGCAACTCACCCATGAGAGGCAACTCACCCATGAGATCAGCATCTTTAGGAGGGGGGGCTGCGCTGGCTACCTCATCCTCTGTCCCATCAGCATTCATCCACTTCTTCTTCACCGGATCCCACACAATCTGCACAGACAAGATGGAAATATCACTTTGTGTTTTGTTTGTTTGAGATTTTAAAAAGCACACCAACATGATAACTGTCATTTAAGGATTGGAAAATTTATCCCGTTTGTTTGAAGAGAAGCACATCGACACAATTATGCTCTCCACCATAAGATAGAACAGCATTACTCTAATTTTTTCTTCTAATCTACCTCTATTATACAGTTTAGACAATATAATTCCATCGTAAAATTTTGACAATCCAACTATACAATATACTGTTAACAATACAGTTCTGCATTTACCACAGCAATACAACTCTATTGTGAAGTAATTCTATTATATAATGTTATCAATATAAATATCTATGCTTACAACATTATTCTACATCACATTTACGAGAGACAATGCTTTCTGTAACAACTCCATGACAATATGATTTTATTTACTACAAATAACAACGTTTTCTATTATAAAAATAAAATAAAACTAATTTTTTTATTCACCACAGGGTCTTTTTTTTTTTTTTTTAAATTGTTTTAAGGCGCTTGCAACTTCATTAGATCATGTGAGCGCGCGGGACACATTAAACATTTTCAGTTGGTAGGAAATTTTGAATTTCGCGCGGGTGGCGGCCGAAGCCTACTCTTATCGATTTTGGGCCACCAAGGGATCTTTATCGTATGCAACTCACCGCTGGGTCTTTGTCATCTGGTAGGATCATCTCATTTTTGCCTTTAGCAGAAAATTTGCTGAAGATCCCCCCAAACCATCCTTTTCCGTCTCCTTGTTTCTGCTTCTGTTGATGACAACACGAGGAAAAACTTCAGCTCACGTCAGTGTTATAAACAAAAGGAAAAACCACGGGTGTTACTTTTACATCACAACGTATTCACATTTCTTCCCCCCCCCCCCCAAAAGATAGCAATAAATGAGTCTGTGTTTTATGCTGCTATTAACACAATCTAGACGCTTCTCAGCCTTTTGGCTAGATCAAAGCGTAGCATCTGTTCCTGACTTTTTGGCCTTGTGCTTTGAGTACAAAGCAAGACAGATGTTATAGAAGTTGATGTAGCTTTAAGTAGCCTCAATTATCTCTAGTGGATGGTATCCGTCCTCTTTTTAAAAAAACAACAACCCAAAAAACAACAACAACAACAAAACGCACACACACAATCTAGACCGACCAGGAGGCAGGCTGCTTCAACCTTGTCAATCAGGACCTATCTGGTAAATAAACTTCCCAAAGCAAGAATCAAACTCATAAGTTCTATTTTTTTTATATTTATTTTTTAGTATAGGTTTTACGACGCTCACAACTGCATAAGGTCATATTAGCGCCAGAAGATTAGAGGTGTTACAAAAGAGTAACAAACATAAAAAAGAAGAAGGGGAGATAAGGACGATAGATATTTGATAGGAAACAAGAAGCAAACCACACCAGAGCACCTGCCAACCACCCATCATGAGTTCTATGATCAGCAGCGAAGAGCCAAACCACTATAGCACAGACGTATGCACACACACACAAACACATAAACACACCACACACTACTCACACACAGACACACACACACACTGCCCTTCCCAAATTCTAGTTCAACTCCCTACCTTATCATCCCCTCTAGGTGGTGCTGCAGCAGTGTTTGCCCCTGCGTTCGTGGCCTTAGGCGGTGCGGCCTTGACACTGCCAGTGCTACTGCCTGAGGTCGTCCTGCGTCTTCGCTGGCGACCACTTCCTGTGGAGCTGTTGGACAATGTGCGGTAACGGTGGGGGGGTGCCACCACCTGCTGGGGAAAACAGGACAAAACTTGTATGGAACTTTATACTTTGTATTTTTTGAGCGACACAGACAAAATTTGTATACAATTTGTATACTTTTTGTGAAACACAGAGACAAAACTTGTATAGAACTTGTACACTTTTTGTGAGACACTGACAAAATTAAAATTTGTATATAATTTGTACACATTTTGTAAAACAGAGACAAAACTTGTATAGCACTTGGACTTGTATACTTCTTGAGAGACATATGATAGAATTTGTATACTTTTTGTGAGATATAAGAACTTGTACACTTTTTATGAGATCAAAGACAAAAACTTGGGTAGAACTAGTACACTTTTTTGTGAGATTAGAGACAAAACTTGTACAAAATTTTGTTATCTTTTTGTGAGGCACAAAAGTAAAATTTTTAATATAACTTGCATACTTTTGTGAGACACAGACAAAACTAGTAAATAACTTGTATGCTTTTAGTAAGACCAACAGACAAACGCTTTATCTGTAGACTACAGGTGAAAAGGGAAAGACAGGAAACTCCCCTTGCCATTTGTGATCGGTTAGATGGCTGGCTTATTTGTTTTACGGCGCTATCAACAACACTACCACCTTACCGTCACAAGCAACAACAACTGATCAGACTCTTCGCTAGTAACTTACAATCACAACAATGCCAAACAACAATAACAGACCCAAGTACCCAGCAGTCAGAGTCTATATTACCAGATCCCACAGCTAACCACACAAACAACAACAACAACAACAACAACAACAACAACATACTAGACTACAGTTCAAATTACCTGCGCCCCCACATTGCCAAAGTAATCGAACCCTGTGGCTGAGTATCCCATGGTGCTTCCGTCTCTCTCATCATCATCATCATCGTCGTCGTCGTCCTCTTCATCCGCGGTGCTGATACTACCGCGCTGCTGCATCTGCTGGTGCTGCGGTTGCTGATGCTGCTGATGCTGTTGAGGTACAGCGGGAACGGCGAAGTTGTTGAAGTTCTGGGAGTGATGAAGCTGACCGCTCAGCTGTGTGGACGAGGACGAGGAGTCCAGCTGACCTGTGGGAGGAGGGGACAGCTGCAGTTGGAAATGTTCTATCTTCCCTCCTTAGGAGGAGGGGACAATTGTAGTTGGAAATATTCTATCTTCCCTCCTTAGGAGGAGGGGACAATTGTAGTTGGAAATGTTCTATCTTCCCTCCTTAGGAGGAGGGGACAATTGTAGTTGGAAATGTTCTATCTTCCCTCCTTATGAGGAGGGGACAGCTGTAGTTGGAAATGTTCTATCTTCCCTCCTTAGGAGGAGAGGACAGCCTGTCGTTGGAAATGTTCTATGTCCCCTCCAAAAAGAAGGGGACAATTGCAGCTGGTAATGCTCTATGTTCATTCTCCTAAGGAGAAGGGGACAACTGGGGTTTTTTTTGTTTTTTGGGGGGGTAAGTGTTTTACGGCGCTCGCAACTGCATAAGGTCCTATGAGCGCTCGGGACACACCTAATACTTTTAGTTGGTAGAAAATTTTGAATTTTGCCTGGGTGGCGGCCGAAGCCTACTCTTATCGATTTTAGACCACCAAGGGATCTTTAACGTGCGCAACTTGCACACGGGCCCTCCGAGATTTTTCGCCCTTGTCCAAGAAGGCTAGGTGTAGATCTTTCCTACCAGAAAATCAGGGGTGTGGCAGATAGACAGCTGTAAGAAGGATTCAAGGAGTAGCAGTAGAAAGGCTGCAGAAAAAGTCAGGAGCCCAGAGGAGGGGGCAAAGGAGGTGATGGGGTGGGGGCAGAAAGAGGAGACGACAGCAGACAACAGAATATTGCTAGAGAGCAGGAAAGGAGGTGAAAGGAGACAATTTTAGAGAAGAAAATGTTTCGGTTGCTACCCGGATTCGAACCTGGGACCTTTGAATGAGAGGCCAACACCTTAACCTCGAGGCCAAGAGAGCCCCCGGGGACAACTGTAGTTGGAAATAAATGCTCTATGTTCATTCCTAAGGAGAAGGGGACAATTGCAGTTGGAAATGCTCTATGTTCATTCCTAACGAGAAGGGGAGAATTGCAATTAGTAATAAATGCTTTATGTTCATTCCTAAGAAGAAGAGGACAATTGCAGTTGGTAATGCTCTATGTTCATTCCTAAGGAGAAGGGGGCAGTTGCAGTTGGTAATGCTCTGTGTCCCCATCCACAAAGTTAACCCTTACAACACCGGTTGGGGTGGGGTGAGGGGGATGAGCGTGTGGGCTGAGCAAAAGGTCAGTCAGCTGTTCATCTGGGAATAACCCTCCTAGTTTATATAGTAGACCTGCATGTGAGCCTCAACCAGATTGTCTGAAAATTTTGCGCAACTAGATCTTGTAGAACAAGTGAATAGGAATAGACCTTCGCCTTGAACTAGAAATCCGCACCCGATTCCGAACAAGGGACTCAGCTGAGTCTAGATCTAAATTCTATATAGATCTATAGATTATCTAGAATCTAGATCTAATACTAATAAATAATTCACGTACCTGATGAAATGCTTTTTACCAACATTAATATTACAGCACAACCTATGATAGGGTTTGACACTATAGAATTGGAATATGAATCCTCCATTGAGGTCTATAATGACCTATATAAATCTACATCTAGATTCTATTAGAACAAGTGAGTCGGACTTGAATGAATCCACACGATCTGAAAAATTGAATTAGTCAACAAACAAAAAATCAAAATGGCCACTCGAGCACGAAACTGAAAGTAGATAATTTAGGTCGTCGTCCTTTTTCGTATTCGCATTTCTACTCAGGTTCTGACAATTATGTCGGAAACGCCGACGTCGCCACGAAAATGAAAGTGCCGACAAAGCCGATGGGAGAAAAAGGGGGAGCTGGCAGCCGGCCAGGCCTTGCACTACGCACATTGACTAATACAGGTGGGCCTAGCGATAGCATCGGCCGGCTCGCGGGTCGGGTCGCGATTGTGGGATTTCAGACGATTGTTGGCAAACATGCAGGTCTAATATAGTCAAGAGTAAAAAGAAGCACATCGACACGATTAGTCATTTAGTGCTGAGGAGGAGCAAATCAGAACCTACGGAAGGACAGAAAAGATATACGACCTATCAGTGGCACCCCCCAACCACCCTCTGACACAGTTCTGAGATTAAACATACGTTTTAGCGCAAGATTAAACGTACGTTTTAGCGTACATGAAAGAAGCAAACATTAACCAAAGTGTACATGATACAAAAATACAAGACAAGAAAAATGAGAATTATCTAAGTTTCATAATCAATATGAAAAAGAAACGACACTCCCCTTCTCATCCTCCAGAAAAAAACCCCCAAACCTGAAATAATTTTCCAATGTAAATATTTCTTGGCCAAAAAAAAATTAACAGAAGACACAATGGTTGAAAATACAATCAGGCAAAATGAGAAACTAAAAAAGACAGAATCCATGCAGTAGAAAATCATTGGTTACAGCCAGTTTTGTTACATATTTTAAAACAATAAAGATTTAGGATCTGGCTAGCAATCTGATTGGGGAAAAAGTGGAAGTTTAAGAAATGATGATAGCCTATTTTGTCACAAAGTTTTTCAGATCAAAACTCTGCTTATGATGATGTTATGCTCTAACCCTATCACTGGTTTCTTGAACATTTTTTTAACAGACAAAAATAATTTTTTTTAAATTTTGACCCCCAAAAAAAGAAGGAAAAACTTTCTGATTTAAATGATGAGAGAAGACACAAAAATAGCCCATGGCATTTTTGTATTATTCACAGAGCAAGCTGACTCCTGTTTTTTATCGAGGACCCACATAGTGACCTCAGTAATGGTTACAGAATGAAAAAAGTTGACATATTTCTTCCAGCTACATGGTGAAAGCACAATACTTTTGATACAGGAGAAATACAAGTTCTGAGCCAAGCATCTAAAATACCCGAGAAAAGCAAAAACCTTTGTGCAGCCCAAGTGATAATGAAAAAGGAAGGCGAAAGAAGACCAAAATGGAAAAGTGACCAAAATCACAAAAATATAGAAAATAATTAGGTTAATGCCTTCAGCATGTGCACTCCTTGCATAGGTAACTCAAAAAAATTGGCAGACCGAGCAACAGGCTCAGTCTTAAGTTATACATACATTTTTACAATAGAAAAACAATCAAAGTACAGTAGGTTTTTAATTTGGAATTAGATCTCTCAAAACCAGGCTACGTACAGTGTGTTTGAAATTTTGAAACTAGATTCTCTCTAAACCTATGTACAGCCTTTTGAAATTTTGCAACTAGATTCTTTCTAAACCTATGTACAATGTGTTTGAAACTTTGCATCCAGATTCTCTCTCAACCTATGTACAGTGTGTTCTAGCCCTTGCGATCAGATTCTCTCTAAACCTAACAATTTGACTTTAGTGGGTTTTTCCATTATGGTCTTCAAGCTTCGAAGAGATAAAGAAAATGTAATCAAGAGTGGCATCCCCTGTCCTACCATCTGCCGAGGATGTAGGGGGCTGGCCGTAATAGTTCCCGTATGACGCTGGGTCGTAATGCTGATCAGGCTGCTGCTGCTGTTGCTGTCGTCCCACCGCATCGTGCTGCGGCTGCTGTGACTGATAGTAACCCTGCTGGTCTCCACCACCATAATCCTGCTGTTGCTGCTGCTGCTGCTGCTGTTGTTGCTCAGTATACCCAGAAAACTGTTGGCCTACACACATCCAGGTTTAGGGTACAGAGAGGATAGAAATGAGAAAATGATGCGCCTGAGAGCACACTCACACACACACGCACATAAGACAACCTCACGTACACACTTACACGGACATACATAATGTGTGCAAACACGCGCGCACACATGCCTGAACACACACATGCCTGAACACACACCTGCCTGAACACACACCTGCGTGAACACACACCCACGTGCACGCACACACACACAACCTCACATGCAGGAAGAAAATTTCCAAAGGAAGGAGAAACAGAAAAATACAAGAAGGCGAACACGAGAGGTGAGACAAGTCTTGATTCTAAAAGAATCTACCACTGAGGAAAACAAGTCGAGATACACACTATACTATGGGAGAGAGGGGAGACAAGTCAGGATACATATACAACCTATCATGGCATATTGAGGCTATTGGAATTTTTGTTAAGTACCTCTATGTATCTTTTTCACATGCCTCCACAACAAGTCGTTCTATTCCATGCATTTGAATATCTTTTGCTTTAACCTCAATCAAGTCTCACTACATGCTTAGATCTTTATGTGTCTGTCTTGATTAGCGTTTGTCAAACAGAGTTTGTGAGTGACTTCACTTGGTCAACACGTGTCCTTCTACACACCCAGACTGATCATAAGTGAATGTAATCTGCATTAGATGCGCAAAGCCCTCTCTGTATCCCAAGGCCCTCTCTCTATTATCCCATGGTCCTCACTGTATTATCTCATAGCCCTCTATTACGTCACAGCATTCTCTTTATTACTTAACTATCTCATGATCCACTCTTATCTCACGACCCTCTCTCCGCTATCCTAGGGCCCTCTAATATCCCATGGTCCTCTCTATCATCCCACAGTCCTCACTATTATCTCAAGGCCCTCTCTGTATTATCCCTATTATCCCACAACCCTCTCTGTATTATTTCACTCTTTTGCAAAAAAAATAAGTAACTCCAATGTTTTTTAACTCATCCTGTAAAGCAGCAAAGTTAAAGTTAGTCAGTGACTGCCATGATACTATCCTGTCCTCCCCCCCCCCCTCAAAAAAAAAAAAGAAGCCAAAATGTCAACTTACATAAGCATAAATACATCATAGACAAATTCCACTCCAGTAGTAATTAGAAAAAGAGATTTAGTAATGTGCAAGTTTGACCATCAAGCAAGATGTTCAACCATCAAGCAAAATGTTTGACCATCAAGCAACAAGGAACTGAACGAATAGAAAATGTCAAATCTCAAACAGTGTGAAAGTTTCTTCGAATCAAGCTGCCCCTGTCCTCAAATGGGAAAGGAATGAAACAGAATCTACCAAATACACCTTGCAGCCACCAGAGCTGGTTGTAACGGAGTACAAGTACTCCGGTACTTGTACTTACGTTACAATTTTCGGTACTTTTACTGTACTCCCGTACATTTTGAGAATCAGTACTTTTACTGTACTCCGATACTTTTTATAAAAGTACTTTTGAGTACTTTTCAAGTACATTTTGAGTACTTTTGAAGCTTAATGAAAGAATAAGCGCCGACATTTCCGATCATAATTTACGGAACAAACACCCGGGCGGGCACAGCCGATCAACCAAGAGTTAAAAGTTGAGATCAAAGAACTGCCCGTCGCGTCAAAGATCAGCCACTCTTGTGAAAGTGATCACATGTGCTGTAAAACTCCATGAAACGGTACAAGTACAATGATCCCCAGACGGGATCACACCGAGGTGTGAACAGACCGATGGGCGTTTCTTTTCCCCAAACATCGCACTCGCATCTGAGCTCGCCACCTGAACTTTCATCCCTCGCTGGGTGGGTTGGGCCTACAAGTTCGCCCCAGGCAGGATCACATCGAACTGTGAACTCTTCCCTGACCATTGAAGTTGAAGGCAGTTTTTCTCTATTCCCGAAATTGCGAGACAGATGGAATTTTAATTGGTGTGGTCACAGCGTAATGGTACGTAACGACAAAGGCGGGGGGACTCAATCAAGAAATGGAAGGCTACAATTTTTGGACAGGTAAAGGGGAGGGGCAACTGGATAAACGTAGATAAAGATCTCGAGACGATATGCTAATGAGTGTACGGTATAATATTATGGCTTGCCTCATGCCACCATGCTACTGTGATTGGTCACCAAGGATGACCACTCTTTGCTCGCCATATGTCATAAACCTACCCAGGGGTCACGTCAGTTCTTGGGTCACTGTAGATTCTTCCTTAGCTTCGTCGGGCTAAGATCCCATATTTCCCTTGCTCCCGAGCACTGGGATCTTAGGCGGAGACTACTGTAGTAGAGAATTTTTGGTTACACTACACTTACTAGACTCTAGGAAATTACATGTAGGCCTATTTTGGTTTGCCGTGGGCGCCGTGGACTACACAGTGTGACCAAACTCTGTCTTACCACTATTATAATCAGTTGAAACTGAAACTGAGTTCTCAATGTATATCAATCTAACAATTTTTTAGGCTACCTAAATTTCTTTTTTCCTTTTTTTTGTGGTTTGTGCTTAAGACTACCTTGATTCCTTGAGGATTTGTTAAAGAATTCAAAGCACTTTTTTTTTTGCTGGCCATTTTCATCAATTTTTTATTTTCTTAGGTCAATTTTGTCTCTATATTTTCCAATTTTGATACTTTTCCTACTTTCCGACCTCTAGGACTGACTTACATTAGATCATATTGTCTTGCTCAAACAAATTCTATTCATAATATCACTTACTCACTAGTTGCGTCTGTTTGTTTGCTGGGTTTTTTTTTCAATTTCACGGACAATTTCCACCTACGTTCAGTGCGTATATTCAAATGCTTTGTATACTGTTTACATTATTAGTAATAAATGGCCGAATTTGTCAAATATACTAGATATGTTATTCAATATGATGTTTTGCATTTTGAAGTGTTTTAGCATATTAGCAGAAAGTACTCAAAATGTACTCATAAGTACTTTTTTAAAAAGTACTTGTACTCAAGTACATTTTACAGGAAAGTACTTTTACTGTACTTAAGTACATATTTTAGATTGTACTTACATTTGTACTTAAGTACCTTTTTAAAAGTACTTTAACAGCTCTGGCAGCCACCTATAGCCGTCAAATGTCCATTTCTGACTTACTACATCTGAGGCCAATATGGCTTCAGGGAAACATTCAGGATTTTTATTTAAACACTACTGTATATGAGGAATACTTCATTTGTCTTCTTCCTCGAATCTGTTTGTATTAGGAGAAACCCCACCACCCACCATCTCACAATCCACTAAATCCCAGCAGCCACCAAAGGATAGCCTGCCATTATCAAATGTTGCTGGAGGTCAAACATGGTACAGAAACCGCAGCAAGAAAGGCCAAACCAAGCATCCCAAGAGTTTGTGGCAGAAAAAAAAAGAGAAAAAAATATTTGAAAAGAAAGTGGTGCTTGCTCACCATATTGCTGCCACTGGCTGGGGTCATAGTGTTGTGTCTGGGCATTCTGCTGTTGCTGTTGTTGTTGTTGTTGTTGCTGTTGTGGTTGTTGTTGTGGTGGTTGTTGCTGTGTGTAGTGACTGGAGTCTGTGGCGTCCACTCCCGACTGCACGTCTCCGCTCTGATGACCGTAGTAGCTGTTGTCTGTGGCTTGGGCTGGGGTCTTTTCGCCAGGATGATAGAGAGAGGAAAGTGAGAGAAAGAAAAAAGTTTAAAATGAGTAAACAGAAGCACATTGACACAATTGTTTTAGTAATAGTTTTACAGCACTTGCAACACAATAAGGTCATATAAGTGCCAAAGATTAGAAGTGTTATGTAAATCACAAACACAGAAAAGGAGGAGAGATTAGGATGATAGAGGTTTGATTGGAAAGAAGGAGCAAACCACACCAGAGCACCCATCAACCGCCTACACATTGACACAATAAAGGTCATTTAGTGATGAGGAAAAAGCAGGACAGACAAGACAGAATCAATGGAGGGGAAAATAAAGAAGTAGAACCTAACTGCGACAACCCCCCCCCCCCCTGCCAACAATCCACAGAAAGAAATATGAAGGTGGGCATGAGCACTGAAGAAAGAAAACAGCGTCTGCACAAAGTTTATTAAAATGTCTTTTTCTAACCAGGATTTTCAAGTAAACTAAAGACTAAAAAAGAAAACAAAGGACAATATTTTGCTGTTCAAAAGAAAAAAACTTAGTATGTTAAAATTTCAATCACAGTGATTTTTAACAGATTCGACTTCAGTATATCCGTAAATTTCTGTCTATGAGCAGTCAATTAATGTACAAACATAGAAAAGAAGGTTTAGCTTAAAAAATGTCTGTCTCCCAAAAGGCAACACAATATGATGTTATTTTGTCAGATTCTAGGTTTTCAGTTGTCAAACTGCCAGTGTCACCTTGTCCTTTCCCTCACCTGGTGCTGGTTATAGGGGTCAGCCCCAGAAGTCACATGGGCAGGGTCAGAGGTATAGTTATATGCATACGGGTTGACCTCTCCACTCTCACTACTGGCGGTGGTGGCGGTCGCTCCATACAGGGCCGGCGTGGCGTGACCCGACACTGGCTGGATACTGCCATCCTGTTGATATAGGGCACGTGAAGTGCTTGTTCGTTTCAATGGCCTTAACTAACTTAAAACTATGAACAAGCACGTCACAAACATGGCCTGCGCTAAAACAAGCAACCATATCACAACAAACGATGGACTTTACTCAAACATCAGCAATGTCACAATCATGTACTGTAATAAAACATGAATAATCACATCAAGAACAACGAACTGAACTAAAACATCAGCAACTACGTTACACCAATGATAGTACATAACAAGATGGGCCACTTCTCTCTTTGAGCCAATTAAAAAAGTGTCCTCAAAATTTGGTGGCGCCCTCTTCACAAAAGCGCACTCTTTGCGAACAGAGTTACCCTACTTGAGTTTTAAAAAATCAAAGTGAAACTAGCAAGTCTTGGGATAAATTTCGGAAGAACGCTTTTTTAAAATGATTACGCTGACAAAAAACCTCTTCCGGAGGAAAGGGTGATGGTTTTCTTTGTTTAATTTGACTTTAGAGTGAAAGGCGAGAGGTCATTAAAATTTTAAAAAACTAAAACTCTGTACTGAACGAACCCGAACTGCTGATGAACAGCAGTCGATCTGCCCACGCAAGGAGGTGCTATTCCCCATTCTTTTTCTGGAAAAACGAAAGAGAGCTTCAAAACAGACTGCAGCGCCATCTGAAGCAAAGAGCATACTTCCTGCGGACACTTTTTTGGCTGAGTGGCCCATCTTGTTATGTACTATCATTGGTTACACACAAACATGGCCTGTACTAGAACAAGAGCAACAACCATGTCACAAACAATGGAGCCTCCTACCAAGCTGCACGGCTCACCCCACATGCCAGACACATACACACACACACACACACACAAACTCACGTCATAAGCGGCACAGATCTTCCACAACTGCTGGAGCCACATGGGGTCCTCTGCGTCCTCGCTGGTATGCAGCCGCTGGGGGTCGGAGTACTTGAGCTTGCTCGACAGCTGGAGGGTTCAGAGGACAAGGGGAAATTAGAAACATCATCGACACATGATGACCCTTATCGTCTTGACAGACAATCTTAAAGTAGTACGCATGAAATAACTTTGCATGGTAGAAAACAGAGGAAGCAGACTGCCCGAGTACAACTTCTCTCCCTTCTGATCTTGACTTCCTTGATATGCTCCAAAGGAGAGAAAAAGCATCAGCACAAAACAGCAGAGTAAGACAGGAGAGTGTTGGGAAGTTCTTACGACAGTTGAACCTCCTGAACCCCCGTGCATACCTCAGTGTGACAACTTTCACTCACCTGAGCACCCAACTACCAACTCAAGAGAACAGTGACATATAACTAGCAGTCAGCACAGGAGTTCAGGTGCACAGTCTTGCTCAAAGGATAAATGTAAATAGTTCTGGTGCTAAAACAGCATTTTGCCTCAAAGACTTCTTCAAGGGTGGATGAACTCTTTCTGACAGACAATTTAAATGAACCTGACATACCATTAAACCGTACCTGATAGACCATTTAACTCAACCTGATTACTGATGTATCATGTTAACGTAGTTGAAAGACCATTTTATCCTACCAATTATCGACAGGCCATTTTACCATACCACAGAGCAGACCATTTAACCATGCATGACAGACCATTTAATCATTCCCCACAGACCATTTAAGCGTACCTGATAGACCAGTTTGACAAAGGCAGGCTGGAACCAGGTGGGGTATTGCTGCAGGGTGGCCGCGATCACTTCACAGTACAGAAGGGCCTGAAAAAAACACATACAAGAAACACATAGTTAACTACAAAGATAAAACAGAGTAAACCACTTAGACAATACACAGTTAGCAACATAGACAATACGTATTTCACTACAATTCCATTCAGTTAGACAACGAAACAAATTTATATAAATAAAATTCGAAATGAACTTAGCTTGCTTTCTTCTTGTGAAGACACACGACGGGTTAGGAGTTTAATGTGCCTATTTTTTTTATTTATTGCACAAATGTTGGTTTGTTATTTATTACACAAGTGTCTGTTGTAATTTATTATACAAGTGTCTGATCATTACTTGCTGTAGATATGTCTGTTTGTTATTTATTATATGTATGTCTGCTATTTATAATAATAATAATATATAACATTTATACAGCTCATTTCCAAAAAAGTAGCTCAATGCGCTTTACATTGGAATACCCATTTTCAAAAACCTTTCTCACTACTTCCTTTCTTCTCATCCAATATATATTTATGCACACACACACACACACACACACACACACACAGACTATTTTGATCCAGACATAGGCACAGAACAACTATAATAAAAAATAATGCAAAGGATTATAATACACACGTCTGTCATTTATTTTACGTGTGAGTGCGTTTGTTACTCACACTCATTAGACGTGTCTGTTTGTCTACTCTTTTACTTATTACACATAGGTCTGTTTGTTACTTACAATACACATGTCTGTTTATTGCTTATTATGCATGTGTTTGTTGGTTATTTATTATGCACATGTAAAGTAAAGTGGTTCCTGCATCCGATCCGGACACTGGGGATAGCCTTGTAGTGAAACAACTTCTTGGGCCTTCAGCATAATGTGGTAGGGTGGCCAGTTCCTTTCCACGTCGCCTTTATGCACATATATTGTTTGTTATTTTCTACAAACATGTCTGATATTTATCCAACCCATTTATGACATTCAGACCTGTCTAAAAAGTCTCAGGAAATCACTTCACTGTAAAGGTTCATTTTCACCTAAACACGGAAAATAAATAAGAATCTGTGTTAAATTCTTTCCTTTCAAATACATCAACAGATACATTTTTTTAAATCTTCTTTTTTTTCAAGATCCAGAACTGAAACATACACCAGTGATCATAGTTTGCTACTCACTCCTCCACCCAGATGCTCCTAAGAAAAACCCAACAACATTATCCAGATATTTCCCATCCCCCATCTGCTTAAATTCTTTATGACAGTTATTTGTAGAAAATACCAATATAGAAAGGCCAAAGAAGAATCAGTATTTAATTCTTGCATTTGAAATACCAAACAGTAAAATAAAATTAATCAGAATTTGCAAAACCTTCCAAAAGGAAGCTAGCTGATTATTTTGCGTCAATACAGTACAGACTGTGCCTTACCTCAGAGACCATTCCATAGTCAGCTAACTTACAGGCATACAGGTACTTGTATATCTGTGGAACAGAGGGGAATGGTTCAAGTAATCAAGTGGGTATATTTCCCCACACAGAACGTGCCACAACAACATTTAACCCGTCTAAAACCTGTTCTCAGCAATGCGCATGCTCAATTTATTCCAATTATTGTAACTCTTTGCTTCTTTACTTTTACCTTTTCCTTCCCATGGTACTGGTGGGTGTCGCAAGGAAAAACAATCATACATCTTCTGTGAGACCAGGACTTAGAGGAGGCTTAACTTGTGAGTTTTGAGGGTGTACTTTACAGAATCGATCCAGCGACATATTGTTCTTCCACTAAAAATTGCTCCAAAGAAAGGATAACTTTTATAAATGTATATGACTTTCTGTCTCTCATTTGCACAACCGTTCATGTGCTAAGGCCAACACAAAGGAACACAATGATGAGAAAGTTGAGGGGACAAAGGTCTCTGTTCAGTAAAGAGAAGGACAGTCACAAAACAATGGTAAATCCGTGCAAGGAAAATGTAAAATAGAAGGACAGGAGAGTGTAGGGAAGTTTTTACAGCAGTTGAATCCCTTGAACCCTTCTGCAAAACTCAGTGTGACAGAGGGAAAGAAAAGAAGTAGGACCTACCAGCGGCGCCCTTTAATAACCCACTAGAGTAGTGTTGAAGTAAAGAGCTCACAGTGATGAGACGATTACAAGGGACAGTAATTCAGGAGTAGAGGACTCACCTGGAAGTGCAGAGGACAACAAAAAGGCACACAATGGTGAGACAGAGGAGAGTTGTTTTTTTAAAGTATTTTACAGAACTTGCAACACAATAAGGTCGTATAAGTGCCGAAGATTAGAGGTGTTACGAGAGAGTAACAAACACAAAAAAGAAAGAAGGGAGATAAAGATGACCCGCCAACCATCCACACAGAGGAGAGTGGTGTAGGAGTAGAGTGCTCACCTGGAAGTGTGTCAGACAAAAGTTTGGGTTCCCCAAGACCTGCGCATACTCGTAGACCTCTGTGCACTGGATGGCCTCATTGCTGGCAAACTCTTCCATGGGGAGGCTGGAGGGAGGACCACACAGAAACACAACCTTAAGTTTGTTGTTGTAAACAGAATTCTGAGATGTTTCTTACCTTCTCTCTCAAAAAAATATCTCTCAGTGACTCAAGTTCATTAAAAAATATATCACTCTTTATCTCAAGTTATTATCAAATATACAGCACTCAGTGTTCGGAGCTATCTTAAGTTTAAAATACACCACCCAGTGCATTAAGTTAGTTTTAAAAAGATACTCAACCTGAGTCTTAAGCACAGCACTCAATGACCTAGTACATTAGAATATACATTATTCAGATATAATGAGTAAATTTTATAAAACAAAATTTTAAGTTAAATACAAAATATAACACTCAGCATTGTACAGGTGTCTAAGAAAGTTACTGAGGATCAGATGGACAGACAGGGTCACCAATGTGGAAGTGTTAAGGAAAACAAGACAGATCCCAGTCAGAGATGAGGTAGGAAGAAGGCGGTGGCGATGGATTGGACATACTCTCAGGAAGTCAGGCAGCTGCATA